>NW_005842412.1:1315937-1329407 GCF_000455745.1 Alligator sinensis | reverse complement strand
GAGCTCAGAGTGACCTATTTTTCATGGGTCACGTGTGACTTTTACTCATTTTTCATTTTACATTAAAACTGTGAGCGGTTTTAGTACAGAAACATAACTCCATGCAGCCATGCTCCTAAATTCAGGAGCTGCAAAGAGCTAGATGAGCTTCTCGTAGGGAGTGAGGTCTGACTTAAAATCGTGTCCTCGCCCAGAAAATTTTTGTGGGTGACACTGCATGCACTTGAAACCCTATAAAGGATCATAAAAAATGAGAGCAAATAGGACAGGGAAAGGTCTTGAGAGGTCATCTGCTCCATCCCCAGCTCAAGACATCAACTCTACTTAGAACATTCCTGACAGGTGTTTGTCAACGCTGGAAACTTCAGCCTCCCCAAGCTCAATCTATTCCAGTGCTTAACGTCCTAATCTTACTGTCAGGAAGCTTTTCCAAATGTCTAACCTAAATCTGCCTTGTCACAATTTAAACTTCAATGGACGAGGAAAACAATTCACTGCGTCCCTCAGGGCAGTAACCTCTAGATGCAGATTGTTAAAATGCCTTCTCTTAAGACTTCAAAACTCCTGGCAGAGGTGATATCTTTTATTAGACCAACTAGATATTTGCAAAAAAAAAAATTATTTATTTGCAAGCTTTTGGGCACAGGCAGCCTTCATCAAGCATAGGCGATTGCAAAGATTGTACAAGTTCGCCTAGGTGGAAATGAAAATTTGTATGTCACAGGAGAGCTGAAGGTGTGGTAAAGTCTCTCTCCTGTGAAATACGGATTTTCATTTCTACCCAGGAGAACGGATCTGTGTCGTCCTGGTGAGAAGTGGACAGTGGTGTCCCTCAGGGGTCCAGGCTTGGATCGGTGCTTTTCAACATCTGTATCAATGATTTGGATGTTGGGGTGAAAAGCTCACTGGCCAAGTTCACAGACAACACCAAGTTATGAGGGAGCGTGGTCATGCCAAAACATAGGTTGCAGATACAGGCGGACCTGGACAGGCTGGAAAGCTGGGCGGACAGGAACCAGATGAAGTCCAACACTCAGAAGTGCAAGGTGCTCCATCTGGGGGCAAACAACCCCCAACATACCTACAGGCTCGATGGCGACAATTTGACTTGCACCCTGGCCAAAGGGACGTAGGGGTAGTGATCGACCATCACATAAACAAGAGCCGGCAGTGCGATGCTGTGCCCAGCAGGGCAGACAACACGCTGGCATGCGTTAACTGCTGCATCTCATGCAAAACTAAGGAAGTGATACTCCCGCTGTACTCGGCACTGGTGAGACCGCAGCTGGAGTACTGTGTCCAGTTCTGGGCGCCGCGCTTCAACAAGGATGTGGAAAAACTTGAGAGGGTCCAGAGAAGAGCCACCGTATGATCAGGGACTTGCAAGACAAGCCATACGGGGAGAGGCTGAGGGACTTGGGCCTCTTCAGCCTACAGAAGAAAAGGCTGAGAGAGGACATCAGGGGAGTATATCAAGGACTCGGTGAACAGCTGTTCACTAGGGCATCCCTGGGGAAGACCAGGAGCAATGGATACAAACTCCTGGAAGGCCGCTTCAGGCTCAATTCCAGGAAAATCTTCTTCACAGTCAGGGTGTCCAGACTGTGGGATCAACTCCCTCCAGTGCTGGTGCAGTCACCTACCCTGGAAATCTTCAAAAGGAGACTGCATGGTCACTTCGCTGGGGTCACTTGACCCCAGTTGTCTTTTCCTGCTTAGTGCAGGGGGACTGGACCCGATGATCTACAAGGTCCCTTCCAGCCCCTAACAATCGATAAATCTATGAAAATGTAAGGCCATGCCGACTTGTGATGTTTACATGGTTCTTGGGTCTTTTTGTGAGAGACCAGATGCTAAGCCTGGTGTCTGGCATGAGTAACCCTTAGGCTCTTTACACTTTCAGGTGAGTGGAGGATTTCTCTCCAAATGCTGCCTCTGGGCCGTAAGGGCCCAATCCAGCAAACCTGGACTCTATCTTCACTCAGACAAGCAATCTCCCTGACTTCACTGGAATGACTTGCACGAGGAAAGATTATCTCTGTGAGTAACAGCTTTGAAGAGCCTCTTCCTTAGCAGCTCTTGTATCCTATCCTGCAGATATCTGTATTTCGAGGGCTGGCAAGCAGATGCATGGTTTGTAAGCATTCAGAGAAGAAAGATGCTATATTAATGTGTGCTGTCACCAGCGTTATCTTACAAGATCTGTTAAGGTTTCATCCAAAGAGCGAATGGCATAAATGGACTCTAACAGACTACTTGGCTGGTGGATTAGTGTTTATCCACTCCTCAGCTACACTGTGGTACAGATGTAGGACATGTGAAAATGCTCTCTTTTCCCCACAGCATCAATGAAAAAGGTCTGCAGTAATTTGCATCCAAACAAATGTATCTAATAAATAATGGGAACCTGTACAGCTGTGCAGTTTTATTACCTCACTCTAACAATTTTAGCCTTCCTTATAGGAGTAAGTAAGGAGAGAGAGTTTACAAGCTTCAGGGGAACAAACGTATACATACATATCCAAGCCCTGGTTCTGTTTGTTCCTAAAATATTTTTCATCAATCAAAATACTTTTCCATTGTTAAAGCAATGGTGCCAACTGAGCACATCCTTCCTGGGAAAGATCGGGTCTGTGCCTCAACTGAAATAACTCCAGGATTGCAAACTTTCATTCATAAATGAGAGAAGCGGTATGGTCATGCACGATCCTAAGTACCTCCTGCACGGATGGGCAGCCTCAATTTCTACCAGGGTGACTGCGAACTGAAGGCACTCAGCGCCTCACAGGGTCAGCTCCAGGGGCTGAAGTTACCCAGAGACAGCGCAATCTGAACACGTTATGGTTACAGACAGTTGTAAATGGATGAGATGCACGTCAACTCAAAAGGCCCACTTCACCCACTGATAGAAAAAAACAAAAGTACTGTGAATCCAGACATGGTTGTGCAAGGGGTGTGAAAGCCAAACAGTCGGCAGAAAGTGATCGTTAGGGTTAAGTACAGACATTCAAAAAGCCCAAGGCTGAGTCAATTCAGTCTTTACAAGTTAGTCCAAGATGCAGAGATTAAACTGACTAACAAATGAACAGGCAGTTACTTTTTGCAGCCACATGCCTGCAGTGACTCAGGCTAGCAGTTGTGGACAGGGCGGCACAGTATGGGCTGTGTGTTTGCTTCTTCTTCCTGCTGCCCCTGAGGTTTCTGGGATTTGCAGTCCACAATCACAACAGGAGGACTCTGCAGGGTTGCTCTTCCTCTTCCTGCTTCCAGGTGCCTCTGGGATTTGTAGTCCACAGTTGCAGCCAGCAATACATTTAGCAGGGCAGGGCTGCTCTGTACTTAGGGGAGTTTCACCCCCAGTTTAAACCACAGTTAACAGGGGGTTAACCCCCAATTTAACCCCCCACTCCCTGGTCCCAGACACCAACCAGGGTTTGCCTGAGGCACCCCCAGTTTAAACCACAGTTAACAGGGGGCTAACCCCCAATTTAACCCCCCACTCCTTGGTCCCAGACACCAACCAGGGTTTGCCTGAGGGGGGCAGTCCTTGTCTCCTCCCCGCCCCCCCACAAACCCTTCTCTGCTGCAGCAGATAGCCCAGCCCAGCCCAGTCAGGGATGAAAAGCATGCTGGGGGACTGTGATTTAACTTGAACCAGGAAGGGGTCTGAGACAGAGGTTTCATAAACTGGTTTGACCCATATCAGTTAAGTCTGATACTATATTTAGCCAGGCTTATCTTAAAGCAGTTTCAGCCATTTTGAAATTAGTTTATGTGCACTGAACTTCTGTTCCGTTATACGTTTAAACCAGTTTTCAATGACTTAAACTAGTTTATGTGCAACTTCTGTCCCTAGCCCTGGAGAAGGGGAAACTGGGAAGATACTGTATTGGGCTTTGCTATTTGTATCTCTGTCTTGTCCTTTAAGATGTAAGCTGCTCAGAGCAGCGGTTGTATTCTGCAGCTCCTTGCCAAGGGTGTCCCAAGCTTGACTGTGGCCTTTATAAATACTACCAGAATACAATGCAATGCAATTTAAAGCTGTACCTGATTGTGCCAGCACTGAGTTTGGCTCCAAATCCCAACCCATGGGTTGACACTTCCTTAAAAGACCTCTCTTTGAAGCTCCCTTTCACTCCTCTCAGTGGGCTGGGAAAGCAAACTTCCCACAGCGGTAGCATTCAGTTGCTCAAGCTGTGTGTCAGGAGCACGTGGCCCTGAGTGCGAGAATGTAATGAAGATTACTCGTCCCCATCTCATCTTCTCCAATCTGCCTTAGATACTTAGATCGCTCTATTACTGTAACGTCTGCACCCCTCACACATGCACACATGGAGAGACAGGAAGCAATATTACCCCCCATTGCACAGGTGGGGCAGTGAAGCACTGAAGGGTGTAGGGCCTGATCCAGGTTGGTCCTGCAAGCACTTATGCTCAGGCCTGGCATTACTTAGACTGAGCCACACTGACAAAGGAAGCTGAGGTCTTAGGAGTCTAGGATCTCAAATACAAGGTGATAGGCACCTAGGCACTCTCTACCAAGAGCAAAGGTGGTCTGCCCTTTAAAGGTGCCTACCCCAAAGCCCAGAGGCTCCAGAGGTGGTTGAGAGGAAATGCTAAGCCACAGGGGACATATCTGAACTTGGTGCCAGAATCAGCTATTCCTGGGTGCAGCGTCTTCACATGCACCTGGGACTGCAGCAATCTGAGCTGGGGAAGAGCAGCTCTAGGCTAGCAGCCGTCTTGGGGGGTCAACCCCAAGCTCCAGGTGGTGGCATTGGGAGGCATCGGGACTCGCTGGGGCATGAGAATGCCAAAATTGTGGAGCTGTATGGCTGACCCCCTGAGCCTGCTGGCAGCCTGGGGCTACTCTGCCCCAGCTCAAGGTCCCGGTTGGTCACCATCTGCACGTGCATTTCTGTGCAGTAAATGACTCTGCCGTAAGATAGTATTGTCCCCAACAGTACTATCTTACTGCAGCATTAATTAATTTACTGTGCCCTAATACCACTGCATGTGTAGACGGTGATGCTTTACTTCAGACCTAATTAGTCAACTCTACAGCAAGGTGCACATGTAGATGCACCTACTAGTTTCATTTTATGACCCCTAGTTCTTGTACTGTAAGAGGGAATGAATAATTAATCCCTATTTACTTTCTCTTCACCATTTAGTATTTTGCGAACCTTTATCATGTCCTCCCTCAGTGTCTCTTTTCTAAACTGAATTGGCCTGGCCTCTTTAGTCTCTGCTCATATGGAAGCCCCTCCATCCTGCTCATCATCTTTATTTCTTTTCTGGACCTTCGCTAGTTTTTGTACATCCTTTTTGGGGAACGGGGCCAAAACTGAGCACAGTAATAAAAGTGTGGGTGGATGAGCCATGGATTTATAATGGGGCACAACGATCATTTCTGTCTTGTCTGCAGTTCCCTTCTTCATAATTCTTAATGTTTTATTTGTCTTTAGGACAGCTGCTAAGCACTGAGCTGATGTTTTTAGCAAACTGTCCCCAATGATTCCCAGATCTCCTTCCTGTGTGGTAATGTAGAGCCTATCATAGCATAAGTATGTTGGGTTATTTTTGATGAGTTGCATCACTTTACACTTATCTGCATTGAATTTCATTTGCCATTTAAGCTGCCCATTCACTCAATAGCGCAAGATCCTTCTGTAGCTCCTTGCAGTCCACCTTGGTCTTTATCACTTGGAATAATTTTGTGTCATCCACAAATTTGGCCACTTCACTACTCACCCCGTTTTCCAGATCATGTATTAATATGTGATGCAGCAAAAACATTGTTGCAAATTGGTCTGAAGGTTTCGTTTTGGGGAGGACTAGTTGTTCCACATGACATGCAGGTTTCTGCTTCACTTGGCACTGCTATGCCCTGCTGCGTGGGGCATCGCACATCTTTTTCCTCTGATGCACCAAGGGTGCAAAACAAGCCATCAGACTGCAGCCGGGTACAACAAAAGAGAAAGTGCTGCACACGACCATGTGCCACAGTCTGGCACTGCCCAGCCGTAATGCAGCGGTGTGCAGAATGAATTCTAAACAGCTTGTTTTGAAGTTCCTGACATGAGTCAGACTGGGTTGGGAATTACACTTGGAAGAAGTGATTTAAAATAAAAAGCTCAATGCTCCTCTGTTCCCATCCCAGGGTGAAGTTCCCATTGAAGTCAGTGGGAGTTGCACCCTTGTAAGTGAGAGCAAAGTTTGGATTGCTGCCTCTGAAGTGACTAACACCAAGTGATGTTCTGCCAGGTTTTAATGTAAGGACTCTCCCTAAAATCCCCCATTAGCCTGTGACAAACCCCCTGTCCCAAGGGCGAAGGAGGGGTAGGAATAGGTAATCCATCAAAGCCAGGGAAATCATCCCAGTCTGCAGAGGTCGAACAAGCTTCCCCACACCGCTGCTTACACCTCTTTCCTGTAACTCTGACCATCAGACTGAGCTAGTGGTTTCGGGCAGAGGCTATGGCTCTCATGAATGTTTTAAGCACCTAAAACTACTGTGAAATGGAGCCCCTCCGATCCACATGCACGTGTGTTTAAGTGGGGGCACGTGTACCCAAACCCTACAACGAGCTGCAGGGAGAGTCTCCACAGAAAGTGAATGCTGGGAGGGAGAAGGAAGCAGAAAGTGGGCAAAGGAAATGGAAAGGAAGGGATGGATCAGGAAAGGTGGGAAAAGGACCAGGGCTGGTTTCCTTTTCAAACTATTTTTTTTATTAAAATTTTTAAAAAGCAGCTTACTCAGGCAGGGTCACTTCACTCCTGAGGCTTCCCGAACAAAGCAATCCACTGGAGCTCTGCTAGTGACCAGGAACCTCATCCAGATGACCTGGAGGGCAGCACTCATTCGCTTAAAATTAAGCACAAGCTTCAATGCTTTGTTAGCCTAAGGACTTTTGCAGGCCATTGAGCTAGAAGGTGCAGGGTCCCCTTGTACGAAGGAGGTCTGTAGGAGTTTCAGTCCCTCTCTGTAAATGCATCCTATGGTATTAGCCCCACAAGTTTTTGAGCTGGAAAACTGTCCCACCTTCTCCCCAGTGCCTGGGGGACTACGTGACAACAAGCTTCTGCACTCCCCTATACCGCTGCTTGGCCCTTTCCAACTCTGTCTGAACATTCACATATTGGGATTGTAAAGAGCTGGCAGCGGGGCTCCCTGGGTGGGGAGGGGCTGCATGTCTTCAGGTTGCAAATGTTTCTCTTTTGTGGAAACAGCAAAATCTGAAATGAATTATTGGGACATGAATGTTTTGGAAGCAATTAGCAAAAGAACAAACGAGCAGACACTGCCTGCCATGAACATGGGCGTGAGATTCTTATCCATATTACCAGCACCACAAACACCCGGCATGGCTGTTGTTAGCGGTACTCCAGGATCGTGGCCCTGCTGTGCTAGGCCATGTACATACAGATGAGAGACAATCTCTGCCCCAGGGAACTTGCAGGGAAACAGGCAGGATGAGCAAAGTGAGGAGAAAGGACATACCACCTCCGTTATACAGACAGGGAATGAATATCTAAGAAATGGAGACCTCAATTAGCAAATAAACTAGCAGTTTGCCACAAAACTATTCACAAACCTGAAATCAAACACGTGCTTAGATTTTGCAGGATCAAGGCTGAAAAATGGCTCGTCCAAGGACACAGAGCCTCCGCTGGAGTCCCGACCTTCCGAGCACAAGTGCAGTTTGGAAATCTCAGGAGCATACAGCTTCACTGGAAAGGTGGTCCAGAGAACTAGCAATTGCTCCATCTGGATTAGATGAACTTTTTCTCCTTATAAGCCCTCTCTCTCAGAGCTAAAAAGTACCACATCAGTTTGCTGTGCCGCCAAAAACTCACCCTCCTCCTGGGGCTTGTTACAGGAGTTAACAACATAAAACCCAAGTCAAGGCTTTGCCCAGGCTGCTCCAAGGGCTCCCACCTCATCACTTTTCAGCCCCGCAGCTTAGATCCTCTCTCTCTAAAGAGCCAGTCCAATTCACTTTTTATGCCAAGGTGGAGGGACAGCACCAGTCAATCAGCATTTTAATGTGTGCCAGCAGGATCAATGCCACTTGCCAATGGTTTGGGTTCCCCAGCCTCTTGCACTATGAGATCCAGTGCAATTCTCCCTTGGCAAGTAACTCCTCTGTGCCCCTTTCTCTCTGGCTGGTTTGCACCGTCCACCCATCCTAATTTACCACTGTCTCCCAATACAATCTGCAAAAATGGAGGCAAAGATCAGAACAACGGGCTTGTAGCTCTTGAGGCTCACAAAGCAGGTCTGCCCTTGCCCAGGTGAGCAAATCTGCAGGCGGGGGCTAGTGTAACACCTGCCTGGCACAGGACAGGAGCAGAAGCAAGAGAAGGAGTTGTTTCAGCACACTGCCTGCCTCATTCCCTCTGTATCCCCCCTCCCTTCGGTCTTTCCTCTGTCCTCCCACCCCCTTCTCTGCCTCCTTCCATACCCAGTCTCTGATCTCCCTCTTCTACGCCGCTGTTTGCCTGCACCCTCCTCTCCATCCTGCCACCCCACAGGTGCCCCCATCTCCCTGACTCATCCAGAGCCCCTCCACATTTTCGAGACCAGACTCAAGCATCCCCTCCACGTCATCTCCTCCCATCCGTGCCCCAGCCTTTCTGCAATACCCCTTGCTAGTGCTCTGTCCCATACGCACGCCCCCAACGGCCCTTCCACCTCCGTCAGCAGCTGGAGACACATTACTTGCTTTTTATGAACAACCAACGCCACAAATGCTGCTCTTTATGCCCCTACAGCCTCCATGGGCTTTTTAATTCCCTCATTAATCGTCCAAAACTGCTATATAAAGGGCCTTTCCGTTCAGCAAAGCCAATAAAACAAATACAGAGACCAGAGGCCAAGCAACTTTGGAGACATGATTTTCTCAACAAAAAAAAAAACAAACCCCAACCTAGGAGGAGCAGAGGAGGTTAAAAACAAACTACAGCTACACTTTCAAACAAGTCACCCACGCTATTTGCTCTGAGTTTTGACCAGATGTCCTCAGGTGTCTCTGCCTTAGGATGAGAAGCAGCCTATAAAATTTCAAGATGACTGGTTTCTTCCGGGGATGGGGGAGAGGTCTTAGAGGGTGGAAAAGTGGCCCAAAGAAGACAGTGGGAGCCTTTCTACTGCTCTAATGGGACACCCAGTCGGGCTGGTCTCTAGTGGGCACTTTGTTTCAGTCTTAACTATCTCTGCTCCAGCGGAAGTAATTGCTTGCAGGAAAGGCAGAAGAGCTGCCAAGACAGCACATGTCAGCCCCAGCATGCACGTCTAGTCTTAAACATGTTCTTAGCACCTTTTTATGTAGGGTAGGATCTCTCCCGTGTCCTTCAGAGCAGCTTTCTATTGGGGTGAGGATAGGACAGTCACTGTCAGATATCATTGCTCCAAGGGGAAAAAAGCAAAAAGCAGCATGACACTAGATGCAATCCCACCAGCGCAGGACAAGGAGGATCCTGGGGTGAGCATGTATGTGGATGGTGTGATGGGGAAGAAGGACAAGCAACAAACTCCGTGTCAGAAGAGTTAGTCAATCAAGCACCAAACACACCTGACCCATCCCACGGTTTTGCTAACAGCAAGCTCATCATTTTTGTTTCAAAGAATACTCAAAATCATTCATCTTCACTTCATCCATAATGAATGTGCCCCAGCGGGTTTAACATTTGCTAGCGTGTTGTGGAATGTCTTTGTGACTGTAAATTTATGACTCGGCACAGCATGGCAGAAATATGGCGTGCGGATGTGCTGTCTCTTCGGACGGGAGAGGAAGGGACAGGGCGGGCAGTTGCTTCATGGCCATTGTGTCGCTTGTACAGAACGGCTGCACGTCAGATGTCGCCACGTCGCCCGGTCCCCAAAGAGCCGTGCTCACACCGTGCTGCCTCGCCTCTCTACCGCGGTCTCCCCAGGTTAACGCTGACATCGTGCTGCTTCTCCTCCATCCTGCAACACCGTCTCCGTAGGCCTGCACTACACCCATTTCTCTTCTGTTGTCATGTTGCAGAGCTGTCTCCTAGCAGACTTGTGTTGGCTTTGTTTCATCTCCTACAACATTGAAAGGTAAGCTCTGCGGCCTGGCTTTGATACAGGTCTGTTCAAATTCACACTGACACGCCGGTGTCTTCATAGGCTGAAGCTGTCAGGAGCTCATGCTGTTTCATTTTGACATTATAATATGGTCAGCGTACTTGAAATGATCCTCATCTGGGCACCATCGGTGTGCCTGGTCCTAAGCAAAACAGAGAAGGACTTTGGTCTTTCTCATAACGAGCTTGCAGATACAGGGCATCAGCTGAGCAGGTGGCAGTCCACTGAACTATCCCTTTTGATGTGCTCATACTAATAGCTTCGAACCTGTACAGCTCAGTATCAACGGTGTTTATCTCACAAAACTTGCACTGATATCGAGGAACAGGCCCTTGCCTTCTTCCCCAAAGCGGGCTTGGTTTTGTCCCCCAGGCTCTGCATATCCATGGGTCACAACTAAGAAACAAGAGTTAAACACAACTGGAAATTTCAGAGATCCTTAAATCTGATGGCCCATCAGCAAAGAACAACTCGGCTACAACAGAAGGCAGGTCAGCACAAGAATACCACTCAGCTCCTAAATGGTTCTGTATCTTAATTAGGAAATAAAATAGACTCATGCCCACAAAGGCTAGTTAAATGCCAAGACATAGGAAATAATTAGGGACCTACTTCATTCACAGTTTCGCGGTTTTCACGGAAACTAAGAAAAACAGCAGTATCCACAACTGCCGGGAAATATTCCATCGGCCAAGATTTCCTGCAAGATCAACCCAAAACCCCCTACTGCATTCATATAATACGCTGTTTTAGGATCTTCCAATCCTTACCGTAATACTTAGACAACACGGCAATCCCTGCAGCCACTTGCATGTGCTTGAGACTCATGAGACCGTCTGCAGCGACGGTGGGACCTCTCCACCAATCAGCAGCGATGGCAGGGCTTCTCCGCCAATCAGTGGTGAGGAACAGGGCTGCTGGGAAATGCCCGTGAAATCAGCCCTTCGTGCCATAAGCAAGCCGCGAAAATGGCTTCTTCTCCCCATCAGTTAAGTAGGTCCCTAGAAACAATGTCACTTCTGCTCTGCTCAAAATTTGGAAGGATTAAAAAAATACAAGGAAACATGAATCTGAAAAAGGTCTGAATCCTTTTAAGAGCAAGCATTTACATAACCGGGAGCTTTCAGGCCGAACCTAATTTACTACTAAATTCCTAACCTTAGAAACTCATATTTGGCCAAATTCTGTTCATCCTGAGAAAGTCCCAAAGATTTTACTGGTGGCGCAGCCTGACTCAATAACTCTTCAATGATTTTTCCATAATCAGAAACAAGAGGGGGAAATATTTAGCGGCCATACATAATGTATTTCTTCTGGCATTAGTGCTCATTATGAGGTGTAATATCCAGCAGGAAAAAAAAATACCCTGATGTGTTGTAGAGTGGAGACAAGAGCATTTGGAAATTGAAACAATCCACAAGTGTCCTGGCTGCTTGACATGCTCTGGGAGCTGCAGGGGTGGGAAAAAACAAACCTTAATCATGGCAGGGCAATGATGAAAGGCTATCCAGATAACCTAAATGAAACTCTTAGGAAATAACTGTTCGAAGCGAATATGCATGTACACAGCGCCATAAATCAGCCCCCCGTACAGTAAGAAGAATGGACGGCTTACTGTATTTATAGTGCAGTTTATCACAAGTAAACAAGATTAAGGACTCCTGGCCTGATTCTTTGCACAATCCAGAGTCTCGCTGGCTCCATATTTGTTTCAACACCGTTCAACTGGTTTTGAAAATGCATGAAACTCCTCCACCACGCCATCGCTCTCCTTCCAGTTCTTACTGCTCTTCCCACTGCTGGCCTGCCGTTAGCCTGCTCTTTTCTCCTGGGACTGGGAGCTCAGGAGCGCTCCCCGTAATGTTTGTGGTGCACGAATGTCCAATGCACCAAGGGATGGGGGCGGTAGGGGAACACCACATCTCCTCTTAGCTTCTTGAGAGGACCAGCACCTAAGCCTTTCGGTCATTTCCTCCCGTTATTCTGCACTTAACTGTAAGCACTTTGGAGCAGAGGAAGCATCTGCCTTGTAGGGTGTCATGTACATCTTCAGAGAGAAATAATGATAATCTCTCCCTCTATTATTTATTAGGTGACTCTGCAAAGTTGTACAAAAAGATTCTTAAATAAAGGCAGCTAACGCAAAAGAGACTGATATCATTTTGTAATCTCTCTTTCTTGCCATTTCAGAGACTAGGGCAGGGGTGGGCAAAATGAGGCCCGCGGGCTGGATGCGGTCCACCAAGCCATTGTATCTGGCCTTCAGGGCCTGTAAAAAATTTAGAAAATTAGTATTTATCTGCCCGTGGCTACCTGTCATGCGGCCCTCAATGGCTTGCCAAAACTCAGTAAGCAGCCCTGCGCCCGAAATAATTGCCCGCCCCTGGACTAGGGGATGTTTTCTGGATCGGGACATTGGCTATTTTAGACTTTAAGCATAAAACAACATAGACTTGGCACCATTCAACTGTCCAGTTTCAGGAAGAGGGGTGAGAAAAGTCAGACACTTCATATCTGGTTGCTAACGCATCAGGATCAGTGTTACAAATGACCTCCACTTGGTTTCAGGCACCAGCCCTGTGAACCCTCCTCATATGCCAGGGCAGCGATGGGATAGGTCTGGCTATGGACTGACCTCACGTGCTGGCCTGATCCAGCACCCCAGGTTTGGGGCCATGTGCTGGGTCTGGGGCTACATGCCAGATTCAACCCAGTGCACAGTCCTTGACCCAACACACGCCCTAGACCTGTCATGGTGCGCAGCCTCGAACCCAGATCAACACACAACCCTGGACCCAGCACACTGGGTTTGACCGCAGGCCGACGACATGCACCAGCCCAGTCTGGCACATGGGGTCATGTCACTGGGCTGGGAGCGCTTCCCACGGGTCTGGAAATTTGCTACCAGTGGCAGCATTAATTGTCACAGCTCCTGGAGCCATGGTGATTAATGCTACCAGCAGCCTCGAACCCAGATCAACACACAACCCTGGACCCAGCACACTGGGTTTGACCGCAGGCCGACGACATGCACCAGCCCAGTCTGGCACATGGGGTCATGTCACTGGGCTGGGAGCGCTTCCCACGGGTCTGGAAATTTGCTACCAGTGGCAGCATTAATTGTCACAGCTCCTGGAGCCATGGTAATTAATGCTACCAGTGCTCCCCTGTTGCTAAATTTCTAGACCTGTGTGGAGTCCCATTTCTCTCATTTTAATGCACACTTCAATTTCCACCAGCTGGTTTTTGGACAAAAGGTGTGTGTTATATGCGAGAAAATGCAGTACCTTGATAAATCGTGCTCTCAGGGTATGCTCACATAGCAGCAGCAGGGTGCTCGACCAGGCCAGGAG
>NW_005842412.1:1314359-1315915 GCF_000455745.1 Alligator sinensis | reverse complement strand
ACCCACCTGCTATTACTCCTCAGGTCCAGACATAAGGCAGCAAAGACACCCCAAAGGCACCCTTATACTACACAAAAGGCTCAGGAACAGTGGTTTGGGAGTCCCCAGGGAATCCTGAATTTCTTATTTCTGCAGTTGATACGCATAAAGCAGAAGGAAGGGGGTGAGGATAAATGCCCTGATGGCATAAATGTACTCTCTGTCACCATACAAACCCTGTTGGACTTCAAATTCAGACCTGGGTGCATCTGCAAATGTTACAGCCTGGGCCTGAGCTACTCTTCATTCAAATTTAGGCTGACACTTTCCTACCACAAACGTCTATTGGCTCTAAGGAGAGACCAGGAGGTGCTTGGCTGCAGCCAGGAAGAGAGGAGAATCTCGATATCGCTGTTCATCATCGGAAATATTTCACCAAGTTTTTTTCTTTGGGCAAAAACTGCTTCCTCAAATGTTCCATACCCTTTTAATCCAAGTAAGTTTGTTGCGAGACCTGCAATGCAAGAGGGAACAGTGGAAACCATCTGTAGTAAAAGGGCAGGGAAAACACTCATAAAAATGCCCCAAAATTTGAGAAGTCCACGTATCTAGGGCCCAATCCTGCTGCTATTTCAACGTCACAGGGAATAGGAACAGGCTCCTGATCGAAGCAGTAATCATTTGGCATGGAAGAGTGCAGTCACATAAATGCCAACCCTAATTGAACTTCATGGGACCATGACATTTATCCACAGGATGTAACCTTTCAATAGATCTCATGCAAGCGATTAGGACTTAACACACTTAGTGCCATTTAGTCATCACCGCTGAATGATGATAAGATTAACTCATGACTGTGCTGAAAAATAGTGGTTAATTCAGTGTTTAGAGCACCAGACAGTACCGCCCTGAACTGACTATGAGTCAAGGAAGTCACTGCTGAAAAAAACAGTAGAGAGATAGAGGGCAGCATCCTCATCTGAATTCATGTAACTTCAACAGACCACCAGCTCCTGGAACTAGTACAGAACAGCTGTGATAAACCCTTTGAATAAGCTAGAGAAAAATCTCACGATAAAGTGCACCAGGGCTACAGGCTCCCAGAAGCACTTCATCTCCAGGAATACCATGGGAAATATATGCCAAGTTGGAGTCAGAAGTGGACTGGCCACGTTCGCCGATGATATCAAACCCTGGGGTAAAGCATCCACACCTGAGGACAGGAGGGCGATCCAGGCAGATCTTGACAGGCTCAGGAAATGGGTGGACGAGAACCTGATGGTGTTTAACACTGATAAATGCAAGGGTCTCCACCTTGGGAGGAAAAACCTGCAGCATCCTTATAGGCTCGGCAGTGCTATGTTGGCTAGCACTATGGAAGAAAGACACTTGAGGGGGTCATCACTGACCACAAGATGAACATGAGCCTACAATGTGATGCTTCGGCTAGTAAAGCGACCAAAATGCTGCCCTGAATCCATAGATGCTTCTCAAGCAAATCCCAGGACGTCATTCTCCCCTTGTACCCAGCCTTGGTGAGGCCGCAGCTGGAGTACTGCGTCTAGTTTGGGGCTCCA
>NW_005842412.1:1274618-1314188 GCF_000455745.1 Alligator sinensis | reverse complement strand
CGGAGGTGGTTCAAGCGCCTACATTGAATGCCTTCAAGAGAATTTGGATGGTTATCTTGCTGGGATCCTATGACCCCAGATGACTTCCTGCCCCTCGAGCAGGGGGCTGGACTCGATGATCTTCTGAGGTCCCTTCCAGCCCTAATGTCTATGAAATCTATGAAATCTATGATTTCTACCTCCAACGGTGCGCATCAAGGTTGTCAGAAGAGGTACAGACCCATTTTACAGATGGGATTACTGATGCAAATAGATTACATGTGGTCACAGGGGTGGCTTGTGTCATTTGTAAGGATAAATAAGGCTGATTTGATTCTTCATTGTGGAAAAAACATACATCTGAAAACAGACATGCCGTTGATGAAGAAATGCTGCTCTGGTGCCCCACTGGGTTATCAAGTTTCATTGCCTCATGTCCCCATTCTTCCTCATAGGGCAGGCTTCCTGACCAACTCCCTGTCCCATGGTGCACCAGGGCTGCAGGCTTCCAGAAGCGCTTCATCTCCAGGAATACCACGGAGCATTTTGGGAAATGTATGTCAAGTATAGGGCCCAGCCTACACGATGACAAGAGCTTGAGGCACCTGAACTACAATTCTCTTGATGCATCAGGGCACGATTTCCATGTTAAAACATTTCAATATGCAAATTTATCCTGAAAATACAAATGCTCTGGGAGAGGGGGAACAACATTTTTCAATCAGCTTTATGAACATACCTGTCTAACCCGCGTGTTTGAATCTCGGCTTTTTGTCTTATACAGGCTACTCTGTATGCTCCAAATCTAACTATTCAGGTGCTTGGAGCCTCATTTTACTGACTGAGAGTCCTGTGAGCCCAAGGTAAAGGTCATTGTGAACAATTTTGGAATGATCTGTGCTGTTCAAAGGGTTTTGATCTAGCTTTTACGGTCAAGAATATGTGGGTCTGTGTCATTAGGCTAAGCTGAATGGGTCTGGTGATGTAAAAGCTAAGGGAGAAACTCTCAGATACTAAAACCTCCACCATAAGAAATTTTACAACTTTTGCACTCTCCTATGCCTGAAGAAGGGCATGTGTGCCCGAAAGCTTGCAAATATTATTGTTTTTTGCAAAGATCTAGTTGGTCTAATAAAAGATATCACCCCTGCCATGAGTTTTGATTCCTTTTTCCACTGTTACAGTGACACTGCACACCTGTGTCAGAGCCCTGAATTAAGGTACTGCCTTTAGCTTGGTGTGTTCAGCTCAGCCCTTGCCAACTTGTGCCCCACCCTCCAGCCAGGACACGACTCTTATTATGACGGAAAATCATCTGGCTCTTCCAGGCAGCTCACAAGAACGCTTCCCGCCACCACCACCAGCAAGTGAATTCAACACCACAAGAGCATGCACCTCCATCACCTCCTTTCTCTGCCTCGCATATCTTGGGGACAAAAGGGCGGAAAGGTCCACTATCTCCCAGGCAGTCTCTGACCCAAGTCCCAACCCATCCTGTTTGCCAAGCCCAGATTTTCCCTAAGGGATTCTGCACAGGCTCTGGAAGAAGGAATCCTTCTGCATCCACAAACCCCTGGAGGACGTATTGCAGCATGGAGCATCTCCTCCCCTTCCTAAGGAGCAAGTCTTTCAAGGAGACTTTCCATCAAAGACATCTCTACAAGGCTAGAATCGGCACAAAACTCAACAAGAGTCCAGAAAGGATGAAACAGCCCCACGACACACGCAACTAGCAGAGCCTCTGCAGTCAGGGAAGAGACAGCAAGACTTGCCCACTGCATTTAATAATGGGCAGCACTGGATTGAGTCCTATGGCTTTGAAAAAGACCATTTTAATGCAAAAAAGAGAGGGAAAGGCCTCAAACTCACCATGCACCTATATTCCAGAAATTTGACCTGAATTGTTATTCAAGTCCACTGGTACATCATGTGTATTCAAATAAAATTGTCTTACTATTGTCTGATCCTTGCTCAGTCACTATACGCCCCTCCTGGCAACATGCAAGTGGCAACAAATCATTGGAGACATCACACAGTAAGACCCATGCCTCCGTGTCCTTCTCCAAATGCTCCAGGCTCTGGATACCAAACAGCAGGGCCGTAAGCAAGGCTCACCCATCACAGCTCCCAAATCTGCTTAATAAATCAGCTGTATAGGGTACCCAGGGAGCTCTGAGAGCAAAAGAGAGCTCTGTCCAATAGCCTCCTGCCGACTGGACTAACACGGCCCTCACTAATTACCCTGAGAAGAACATGTTTATGAAGGTAAAAAAAATATTTTAACTTCACAGCTTGTTGCTATAAACTTGTTTCAGCCTGAGAGAACCTTAAATTGATTCAAAGGGGGAAACGCCTCGGTGAGGATTTCTTCCAGGACATGAAAAATTAATTTCCAAAGAGAGATGCACGAATAGTATGCATTTCAGGTGCAGCTAATAGCTGTTGGTTGGGAAATCGTGTTGGTGAAGCACAGCAAACCAACTGTGTTTTTCTTCAGCGGAGGGAATGCAGATTTCAGAAGCCCGGCGATATCTAATCTCACTATAGCAACAGGAAGACCTTGGCAACCCCGATCTTTACAGTTATTAAGACAGAAGTAAAAAAAAAAAAAAAGAGTCAGGGACATAATGCCAAGAGATGCACAGTCAAGCACCTGACCTGGTTCCCAGTGACAGTTTAAAGTGCTTTATCTTGCTGCAAACTAGAAGTCCAAAAAAAGTGCTTGCCTTTCCTACAGAGAGCATCCAGGTTCATATTCAGGTGCTTCCCTAAATCCAGCAATCATCCACACCCAAAACTCGCACCCCAGTGCGGTGGTACTTCATGCTTCACATAGTGTCACTTGGACTGAAACCTGTCCATTTTCCAGGAAAGACTGAATAACTCAAGTGCTGATCGTTCCCTGGTGCTTCCCTACCATCCCTCCCCTCTGCCCACAAGGACAGATGCTTTCCCAGTATGTTGTCAGTGAACTTACCACGAGCAGTGGTTAGCAGTGTGAGAAATGAGGCACCCCTCAGAAAATGCCAGCTCTTAGTTTTGACTCATTTTTTACTGCAGAAAAATAATGGAGCAATTCTTCTGTTGCAAAGAACTCAGGAAGACCCCAACAAGTCAGAAATCATTTAATGCCAGGGATTCCTATTTGAAATCTCTAGGTTTAGCTTGTGAATCATGTTTGCACACCTGCCACATTGCATGGCGCCCCATTGCACCCCTGAAAGGGCCTCGTGGCACCCTGGTTGAGAATCACTGCCATGGGACAGGTCACCAGAAGTCATAGCATGCATGGGGCACACAGAAACACCAGCAAGGCTTTGCAGGCTGTCTTCTCTCACCTGGGCTGCTCTGAGTGAGCAGCTGATCACTTGAGTTAACTCTGCAGCAAAGGCATGCCCCAAATGTAGCTTAAGGATGCTCGTACATTGTTACAGGCCATTCAGGTGCTTTTAGTAACCCCAGTGCCAGGCCTGGAGATTGTCATTCTGTGTTGTGTCATGAACATGTAGTCTCAGGACTAGAAAGCATCAGCTGTTAGCCCAAGGCAAGGTATGCCAGCCCTGGACTTCTCCATCATATACCAGCTGCCAGTGATCTGGAGGGGTTTACTGGAGCAGAAAGAAACACCAGGGCATAGGGTCATCACCCATGTGCCTTTTTACTTTGCCAGATCCCATAAGGCTGTGGGTGAGAGATGGCAGGAACTGTTATGCTGGTCCAGCACCACCCAGGAACCCCAACACCTGGCAAATCCCTTCATGTAGCCGGATGAAGCAGCTTTCTTGCTGCCTTGTGCTGCCGGCTCACTGCCAGTCAGGCTCAGCCAGGATCCAGGATATTTATCCCAACTCACCCACCTCCTTTCATCCCCTTCCTGCACTGCCTGCTTCACTCCTTCTCTTTATTTCCTCCCTCAGCTTTGACCTGTTGCTTCTCCGGCACTCGAAGTTCCCATTTGTCCAGGGGACACAGTGTTGAACATCCACCAGCTGCTTAGCCCCAGAATATGCTCCTCTGCCCTTTCACCAGGAGGGCTGCCCATCAAAACAAGCAGATTGCCCAGGGCGAGCGGCTAAGTGGAGTTTTGCAAGGTTGCCTCCTTATTATTGCTATTACTCAGAGACCTAATGTTAAGCTACCAGGATAGCGGGACACTTTCTGACTTGGTCATAGCAACTGCTCAATTCCCACGGTCCTGTCTCTCCTGCTCAGTTCATCCCAGCACACAGCCATCCCTTTGCTGCTCACCCTGGCTTTCCGATTTCTACCCTTTCTGAGCCTCAAGCACCCTCATCAACCTTGTCCAAGGTCTGAACCTCCTCTTTGTCCTCTGCCATCCAGACCAGCCATGTTATCTATGCTCAGCTACTCCTACAGCCTGGTACTGTTCCCCATCACAGAAACACACAGCTTACTCCTACCCCCCACCCCTTAGTGAACCCCCTTGGGGGGCAGTTGTAACTCCCAGCATCAACTCATCAGCAGAGGCTGCAGTACATACCCCTAAATCCAGGGACTCTGCGCACACATCCTTTCCCTAGTTAGCACCACCCACTTTGCAGGCTGCAACTGCACCTTTGGTGGAAAGGTATCTGTCACCACTTCCTCCTCCCTGGGGCAAGGGAGATGGCGGCAACTGCAGACAAGATCCCCTAGTGGGCTCTGGCCCACTAAGTCCCTCTCCCAGGATCTACAGTGGTGGCAACCAGAGCAAAACGTGGTATAAATCCAGCCCTAGGTCTGCAGCGTTCGTAGCACTCACTCCTGCCAACTTTGCAGGCAGGTGAACATCACCTGAAAATTAAATCTTTCAACAACTAGGAAGAAAATTGCCAGGGAGGTCACAGAAGCCAAATCAGTGGGGTCAGTGGAAACTAGCCAGGCCAAACATAAAGTGCCCGAACAACTGGTGATCTGGAGGAAACCAAGGTTAAAAGAAAATTGTAGGGAATGATTCTGCAGAAATGGGTTAATGCATCATTTCTATCTCCGAGCCAGCTCTCCAGAGGGTGTAACTGGTTACAACACCATGGACTTCCATGGAGTTATGCTGATTTCCACCCCATGAGGATCAGGGCCCAAGTTTCTAGGACTATTTATTATGAGACTCTTTTATCATTCTTAGTTTCTAGTGAAGCAAAACCTAATCAAAATAGCTCAGTAAAACATGCCGGGTCCTTTAAAGCGCACATTCAAATGAGAGCTATCAGAGACCGTTTTAATAACGGGCCAGATTCTCAGCGAGTGGAAACTGGAGTCGCTCTTAATTCCACTCGCTCAAGATACGGCACAGCAGCCGCTTCAGCAGTTGAGTTATGCTGATTTGTTGAGGGTGAATAAAAAAAAGAAAAAACCCACATGACCATCACACTTCCTGGCATTCACCCAGTCCTTTTGCTGTGTGTGTCAATGGTGCACATAGAAGTGACACTTCAGGAATTTCAACTCTTTTCAGGACAGCTGTAGGATATGTGCTTCCCACAGAGTCATTTCAGAACTGGGCTGACTGCACCAAATTGCAGCCCTAAGCAAATCAGGGCAGAATAAATTAAACAAACCCAGCATGTCATACCACCCGGCTTGTCAGCACCAGCAACCTGTCAGGATAAGATACAAGGAGACACCTTATCTGGCTACCGATGACTAAGAACATCCATGCTATGATGGTACCACAAAAGTACAGGTGATAAAAACCAGCACATTTCTGAGCAGGTTTTGTTATGCCGTGTTTATCTTCTGTTTTAATAAAAAGAAGGCCAAGGAGCAGGCGATACTTTTTGGGTCCTCGGCTTTCCACCGCGATTGCATCTCTGAAGCCCGAGCTTTTCAGGAATTTAATAGCTGCATGATACAACGTGGATAAAAGGAAATCAAATACAGAGAATTCAACAGGAAAAAGAAACTAAAAGGATGACAGAGGCTAGATACAGAGGGAGAAAGGAGAAGGAAAGGAAATTAAAAAGCAAGGAAAAGAAATTAATTAAAAATAATTAAAGGAACTAAGAGGGAGGGTTGCAGAGTTCAAGAAACACAGCCATGGAAACAATGCCTGGTTTCAGGCATTGTGATGGGTCGGGCCAACCCCAGAGGTTCAAAAAAAAAATTGAATCAGGCTTCAAAAATCATGAGATTGGTTTTAAAACCAATCTCGTGTTCTTTAAAAAAATTAATATTTCCCTTTTAGGTTTTGAGCTTTTAAGGTGCATACAGGGTTTATTTTCAAGCTTTCTTCATGACTACAGAAGCTAGAAATTTAACCTTTTCTAATGGACATTGGGATAGTCACTTAACCACCTGAGTCAAAAACTAAGGTTTGTAGTAATACACCAGCTGTCACAAGAGTTGAGACTGAATTGCCAAAGCTGGCAATACAGACTTTCAAGGGTGAGATTTTTAAAGCTACCTATGGGGAGCTGAGACCACAATTCCCACTAAAAATATTAATTGCCTTTAGGTGCACTTACAGCTACTGACTTAAAAGTTATAGGAGAATTAATTTTATTTGTTATAGACTGAAATGCTTTTGCTTTCCATGAGTGCAAACCCATTATGCAAATGTCCCACCTTTCCTAAAATCTGAGGTCAGGTGTCGGTTTTCACTTACAAACTGTGGTTAAGCATGTAGAAGATACCACAAATATAAAAGCAACATTAAAGGAATCGTAGAGGACTGGTTCAAGGCAGCAAATCAGGGTAACTTAGTTCAGTGCCCCTGAAGGCTCTTATATCCCTGGTTTTGCAGGTCCAGCTTTAACCAAAAGCAGGACAGTGATTCACAAAAAGAGATGGAGATTTATCTTCCGAAGGGAAGAGTGCTTGATGGTGGAAGATGACCAGATATTGAGCAGAGGATAAACAAGAAATGGGAAAACGGTTTGTGCAGGATTTAGAGAAGTCTGGCCGTGCATTCTTGTGCTGGCGCACAGAAAAGTGATATAATAGGAAATGGAGAATAAACCGTGTCTCCTATTTATGGTTTGTTTCCGAGCCAATGCCTCACTATGTATTTCAGGGACCTCCTCATGAGCAGAAACAACGTCACAAGTGACCGGCACATGAGGATAATCCCAATTGCAAGGCACACGCGAGATCTCCTACAACCTTTGCCGAGACTGTTCCAGCCAGGAGGTGCCAGGATACTGTTTGCACAAGAATGGCTCAAGTCTTTGCTGGTCTAATTCCAGGGATTTCATCAGAATTAGGACTAGGGATAATGTTGACATGACCAGTTTGCTTCATGCTCCCACTAAAACAGGAGAACCTAGCCCCTCACACTCCCTACCCCTCCACATGTGCCCAAGCCCAGCTTCCTGAGGTCTTCAGACCAGCGCTGGGGTGCGTGCTGAGGACCCGTCTAGGTACATCTGCACCAGTCCCATGAAGATCCCATGACTCCAGCCAAGGACCAAGCCCTGCCCACTGATACCTGCTCACGCTTGCCAAAAACATGTAGCGCAGGTGCTTTTTGGCACGTGCCCAGGGAAACCTCAGGATTGCATTCTCCTGGAGTGCCGTGGGGCACACCGGGCACTGCTTTCGCAGGGACCACGCGGCATCTCTTCAGCGAGCATGACGATGGAACAAGGGGCAAGGTTGGTTTCTCAACAGTGGTCTCAGGAGAGGATAGAGATATGCTCTCTAAGCCACCTACCCTTCTTAACCCTCATCTCGGACATGTGTGAAGCAGAGGCGAGTAGAAAGCGCTTCTAGACAGCCTTATTGTCTGCAGCACGGGTCAGGCATAGAAAGAAACAGAGATTATGTGCAAAAATAGACAGAGTCCAAATCTATACGTCATACCACGCTCAGCCACTGATAGCACCATGCTGTCTGCTACCCTCCCGGCTAAGTTCATTATTTCATTCTGCTCCCTCCAAAGTTAAACAAAAGGGGCTGATTAGGTGTTTAATTAAGTGACAGTAGCAGTCGCCTCCTGCTGATTTACGCAGCAGCGATCCTGCTTCTAAGCGGATAAACTTCAAGCGGTCGCCCCGGTAAAAACACGGCAGGACTGCTGTGAAAGTGAGTGCTCCCTTACAATTTATGTGCTGCAAAGGAGCATTTAAAAAAAATAAAGGTATAGCTAAACTGACATGAAGAAAAAGCACTAGGTTTGGCTCCGTGGTCTGCTGTGAGATTAAATATCACCTAAAACTAAGTAACTCTTCTCTACTTTGAGGTTAACTGTCATTTTTTCCCTTTCTCATCGATGTGGCTTGTCTAAGAAGCAGGGAAACAGGGAGGCTGAGTGGTGAAGGGGATTCACTACAGCTCCGCATTGGAAGTTTGCTTCAGACCTGTGCCAAGGGCTGTTCCCAGCTGCAACTGGGGACCTGATCTCCCAAGCTGGAGAGTTAAAAGGCAGCCGGATGGGATGCCAACCACATCCCTCCCCTAGGCATCACTGGCTGCAGAAACTGGCCTGCCACAGCCACAGCCCAGCACGCTGCTAGGTTTGGGTGGACCTTGGACTTTTTCTTTTCTCATTCGGGGTGTCATGAATCTCCCAGGCCTCCTCAGTTGATTCAGTACTGAGAGGGACAGGCATTTTGCAATCACAGCTGCCACAGGCCCAGCTCCACAGGGGAAAAAGCAGTATTCCTCAAGATGGAAAATTTTAAAACACGGGCCAGAGACGGCTCTGCGCTACCCTCTTGCCAATTGAGTTAACACACATGCAAACAAGAGCAGAGCAGGCCTCACTTTTATCTCAGAGAGCAGAGGAAATCTCACTTTACTTTGCTCCCACTCGACCCCATGCGTGGGCAGAAAGCACTGACAAGACTAGAAATTATAACATAACAAGTTTGCTTTCCACTTGTCATTAGTTTAGCTTACTAAGGAATAGATCAGTGGTTCTAGACCTTTTTTAGACTCAAAGCACCCCTCATTGGACTCAAGGCACCCCTCAGAAAACTCCAACTCTTGGTTTTCATTGTCTTTTCTTACTGCAAAAAGCTTAATAGAGCAATTCTTCCCTTGCAAAATACTCAGAAAGGCCACAACAGGGCAAAAATGTTTTTGACACTGTGCACTGCTATTTGCAATCTCTGGGTTTATCTCGTGAATCATGTTTGCACACCTCTCTGTGCTAACACTGTGCAGCACACGGCAGCACCCCGGTTGAGACTCACTGGACTCGCTTGTGTCTCCTGCTTTCCAGAGCCCTGGCTCTGGGCACCCAGGGGCAAGAAAACAACACGTGCTCTGTGCCAGCTGTGGATTTTCTCAGGCTGGAGCACTCATCAGATACCCCCGTGCTGTTATTACAGTGTGCACACCTGCATCATCTGCTCTACCTCCACATGGCTAAAGCAGTGTTCGCCCCACAAACCCTCCTTGTCACATACCCTAAGTATCACTTTCAACTCTGACACCACTTTAGGTCCTCACATCCAGGCTAGGCCTAAATCTTGCAACTTCTTTCCTCATAGCATTGCTAAGATGCTGCCCCATCTGTTCATCCACACAATTCTCATCCAGGGTCTCCAAATCCCTCCTCTGGCTTCCCCTTCTCCATCACATCAAGGAGCTTGTCTTCAAGGCCCTTTGCAGCCTTGTCCCACCCAACCTTACCTCCTTCAACTCTTCTGTGCCACGATACCTACAAAAATAGGACAGCAGTGCAGCCAGAGCCAGAGCCGGACGTGCTGATCAGCAGGGATCTGAGTTTTCCATTTGCTACAGAAAAACGTGTTAAGACATGGATTTTCTCATTTTAAGGAGAAAAACCTGGATTTTTCCTTTAAAGGAGACAAACATGGGAAATGGTGGGTTTCCCCTTGCAAGCTGGCAAGGGGCTGATGCGAGTGAGACGAGGGTGGGGAGCGGGACGGAGCCATGGGCGGCTCATCCAGGGGGCAGCCAAGGGAGATCTGGCTCCCCGTTGCTGTTCGCACCCCCAGGGTGGCATGCACGTGCCCCCAGATTTGTGCACAAGAAGGGGGACAGTGCAGGCTGTCCACTGTGGGCTCAGGCTTCCCACCCTGCTGCCCTTGCCTCAGGGTCTCTGGCGCCCAGAGGGTGGGACCTGGCATGGCAGGCAAAGCGGGGCGGAGAAGCTCAATGCTGCCACCACAAGCCCTGCACCACCCTGGCAAAGCATCCCCTGCTCGCCAGGCAGCAGCAGGGGTGGCAGCACAGGGTTGTGCCCCTCGCTGCTGCCAGGCAGGCAGGGGGCACTTCGCCACGGCCATGTGGGGCTCATGGCAGCAGCATCGAGCTTCCCCACTCAGTCCCGCTCCACACTGCTGCACTGAGTCTCACCCACTGGGCTGCAGAGGCCCCAGGAGGAGGGCAGCTGGGTGGGGAGCCACGAGCCCACAGCAGGCAGTGCATAATTGCACCCCCTCAACAAGCTGTGCTCTAGCCGTGCCATCTGTAGGGGAAGGCGAGCCAGGCTCCACACCCCGCTCCACCGCAGCAGCTGCTGCCCCCCACGGGTGGCAACCGGGGCTCGGGTGCTGTTGTGGGGGGCAGGGGGCTGCAGACCCGGGTCCCTAGCCTCGTAACCCTGGCAGCTGGGGGAGTGAAGGGCACCAGCAAGGCTATAGGGCTGTGGGTGGGGAATGAGGGGCACCAGCAGAGCCAGGGGGTTTGTGGGTGGGGAGTGAGGGGCAATGGCATGAGCAGGGCACCTGCATATCAGGGCTGCTCAGTGCCACAAAGCAGTGTGGGCAGGGACAGACACAGCTGGACCACCATCCTGGTGAGCAAAGGGGGCAGGGGGAGCTCTGGTTTTCCATGATAAAAACCCAAATTCAAATGCCAAAATTTATAAGTATTTAGAATTAATTTTATTATAGTGATTGAGGCACTGGTAGGCTTCCAAACTGCTTTAAAATTTGATCCCGAAAGCTTGCAGAAAAGGACAATTTTCTTGCCATTTTCCAGCTGGTCTAATAAAAGGTATCATTTTGGAACCAAGAGTTCTAGTTTTTCGTATGTCTTTTTGTCTCAGACCAACACAGCTACCAAGTACACCCCTGCTACATAGTGTTCTTGCATTTTAATAATGGAAAAACACAGGTTTGGGAGGTTTTAATCAGAGAATTAGTGTTTTTATCAGAGAATTTGTGATTTTTAAAAATAGAGAAAACCAGGATCCCTGCTGATCAGCACTCTCTCAGGTTCCCCTTATAATTCTCTATGCATTTGTTACAATCTTTTGTCTCATCATATACACAGATGGTAAGCTCTTCCAGGCAGGGACCATCTTTCTGTTTTGTGTCTGTACAGCACCTTGTACAATAGGGTTCTGGTCCATGACTTATATTTGAATTATCGAGGTGTCCAAGTGTCAAGACATCTCAAGTAGTATGGTAATAAGAACCACAGAAGGACATCTGCATTATTGGGTATATTTTAATTTTTCTGAACAAGACAACACGAAGCAAGAAGCGGCAACCCCGCCCCAAGGATAAGTGCCACGGATACAGAATAAGCATCCTGGAAAAGCAGCTCTTTGACTGGAGCCCAAGATACATGATTTATACTTACATTCTAATTAAAAGAGAATAGTGGCTAAAGCCTATTTGCTTTAGAAGCACAGCCACATCCTACTTCCAAAATGACATATCTGAGGACCTCGAAGGCAGGATGCTGGGAGCCGAGGGAGAAAACGACATGTGAACTGCCACATCACAGACCAATTCAAAGCAAACCCTGAAGCAGCACAGTGTAGTTCTTAGATACTCCTACGCACACAGACACCAAAAGGACAGAAGAAACGGCGTACCACGGGAGGAAGTGAAACTGCTCTCAATGAATGAAGGTTCTGGCTCATTGCTCAGTTAATGCTAATAGCTGCCAACACGAACATGTGTTTGACGCTGGCCAAATTCTTGTGCCTGCTGTTTGCAGAAAAACAGCTGTGGGCGCCATGCTGAAGCTGCAGATCTCCCCGGGGGTCCCTGGGATGGGTGAGTGCCCTCCTAACCACACCTACATCTTTAGGGGGTCTGGTTAAAAGCCAAGCTGAAAATCAGGCTCTAAAGATTTCTGGCATGATCCTTCTCCTGGTTCAGCCTAAGGGAGTTTGGCCACTGGGTGTGTCTTCAGTGTGGCATTAGTTCAAGTTATATGTCCTCCAGTCGCTCCTGCTGAGTTAGTCTAGCTCGATGTTTCTCAAACTGGTTGGACCCAAGGCAACTTTCCATTACTTTAGTGAATTTAGTGGCTGCCAGTTTTAAGAACTAATTTATATATTATGCACTTACCTCCTTGCAGATGGGCTGGCAAGTGGGGATGGGAGATTGTCCAGGCAGGGACAAGCCTGGCTTATCTGCTTATCTCCTCACACCTTGTGGCATCTGTTCAAAAATGTGACAGCGGCCCAGCGCCCTGGGTGAGACTCACTGGTCTAGCCAGATTAAGGGTGGCTGCACTGGGATATCACACTGGAGCTGCTATGTTTGTACTGGTGCAGTACGACTTCCCAGGGAGCAGCCCATGGTTCGTTGCAATGCAGTAAACTAGGACATTCGGTGAACGCTGTCCCAGTGAACTATGGGGGGAGACTGGAGGAACTGTGGGAAAGAACTGGAGGACTAAAGGCACTTCAGTGGCACAAATCTACCCACACTATAGGGAGGTTGTATTAGCACCTGACTTAGGTTGTTTCAAGCTTTAACCCACATTCCACCCTGGTTCACTCAGTGTCTGAGAACTGGAGAGGACCCCAGGGTCATACCTGAACGGTAACTTCAGTAAATAATGCAAAAATAATGAACAGTGATGAAAAGCCCAGTGATTTCATGTGGAGCATGCTTAGGCCTCTAATTTTGGAAACCTAGAACTTAATTAATTTTCTTACTTAAAAAAAAAAAAAAGGAACCAAATTCAGCCCATCTAGATACAAATTATAAAGGCAGTAGTTAATAAACTGCCTGCACATTGCTTCCACTGCATAAGCCCTTCATTCACAAAATAACTATAGACCATTTTTAAAACATAGACTCCAAAGAATTATTCCGCCTCTGGGTATGACTGAGTTTCCAGCGCCCTACATTTGTTTCCCAGCTGAGACAATTGCAAGTTAAGTGTTCATTTTTGTTGCTAATAAAGGTAGCTGTGCAGCTAAATAATTCAGCAACCAATTACAGCTTAACAATATCACTGTCTGCCATTTGAGTGGCAATTCAAAACTTCAGCTATTGAGACTCCAGGAAAGGTGGCTTGCTATAAAAACTTTATTCAATGTAAAAAAAAAAAATGCTCTTGTACATATTTTTTTCTGTGTAATATACTACAGAGTAATAACAGTAGTGTTATATTGACTAACAAGGACTCGGGCGGTCACTGCTGCAATCCATGTTGTATCACGCGTTAGATAAGGACTTTCATTACAAGCCTTCCGCCTCTAGGTCATCAGTTTGATTCCCGCCTAGTAACATTTGGTAATAGGCAAAAATTATTCCTGTGGGACAACTGCTTGGCAGCCTTTAGAGACAGGATTTGATTATTTAAAATTTGGAATGGGCTTCCAAGGGAGGTGGTGCTCTCCCCTACCTTGAGGGTCTTTAAGAGAAGGCTGGATAGGCATCTGGCTGGGGTCGTCTGACCCAGCACTCTTTCCTGCCTAGGCAGGGGGTCGGACTCGATGATCCATTGAGGTCTCTTCCAACCCTAGCATCTATGAATCTATGATTTCAGTTCAGGTCCTATAAGAGAAGTGCCCATAGCAGACCTGAGATCTGGACAGCCCAGACTTCAGGGGAGCATACGGGAGCTGTCATCAGCATCTGCATTTGAACTCTAAAATGCGGAGTTATCCTCATATGCCCAGTGGACAGATGTCTGTGACATAATACCACCAAACCTGATGCCTATGCTGGCAGCATTAGGACATGGACCCAGCTCTGAACAGGCTGTGGAGCCTGGATTGCTATTCGCTTAACAGGTAGCTCCAGTGGCACGGACGATAAAGTCTGCTTTCCAACCAGGGATCAGCAAAGGTCGTGGGTCTTGGAGGCTCTCCAGCCATGCCTAACTGGGAACCTGCCGCTCCCAGTGATGACGTTCCCCGTTCCAGCTCCTGAGCCAGAAGCCGTATTGCCATCTCCGCGTCAGCTAGGAGAGGAGCCATGCCCGAGGGCTCTCCAGTCCAGGCAGCGAGTCTCCCAAGGGGCTGGACTAAATGACCATGTGAGGACCTCTCTAGCCCTACTTTCCTGCAAGCCTACAGTCTTTAGTCGCTCACCTTTCCTCGAGGCCAAATTCTCTCCCCCTCCCCACGTGCACGTGTGCAGATGAGGAGGGTAGCAAAGAAAAAAAACCCAACAATGCAAACCCTCATTTCGAAAGTCCCAGTGCTGGGGTTCAATACATGTGGGCGGCAGGGTGGTCTTGTGGTCAGCGCACTAGGCCCGGGACCACATCCCCATTTAGGTCACTGCTGAGTCTGGACAGGCGAGTTGGGCACTAGCTGGAAAACTAGCAGACTCATGTTTAATCTCACCTCTGCCACAGACTCCCTGTCTGACCTTGGCCAAGTCATTTAAGAGCAAATTTTAAAGGCTTTTAAGTGCCTGATGATGTGGAGTTGTTAAGAGTAACTCCTATTAAAATCAGTAGGAGTGAGGTGCCTGGGACCTTCTGCTAATCCCAGGAGGTGCTTCCGCATGTCAACAGGTGCCTAAATAACTTTTAAAATTCTGGCCCCCTGTATCTCCTATGCATTAAATGAGGACGATAATACGTTTTTGGTTCTCATACCGAAGTCCTTCAGGGCAGCCTCAGATGTGTGTACTGCAGCACACCCCACACTGGAGCTCCAGGCTTGGTTGTGACCCCTTGGTTCTCCTACAATATAAATAACAAGTCCCAACGCTTACATTAACACTAACTGTCCAGCTCCTACCCGCCACCTATTTGTTTCAATTTGCTAATAGAAACACCTTTTGTCTTAGGCCCAGTGATGTCCAGGGAAAAGGAGTTTCAAAAGTCTCTCTGGCCTGCAAGGTGCACTATATGGGCTACCTCCATAGTGCTGAGTGAACCTCAAGCAACCAGAGACCGCTCTGGAATAGTCCCAGTGTAAGGCCAGAAGGGACCAGTCATTCATAGTCAGACCTCCTGAATAACATAAACCTTTATACTGCATCCCATTAATGCTATGTTAAGTCGAATGGCTTGGTTCAGATGAAAGCATTTCAGCCCTTTGGAGGTCAAATAGTTGCAAGCCAGAGGAGACACCAATGCCAAAACATCCCAGAGTGGCAGGGAATTGATACGGGCAGAAATGCCCAGCTGACCCCAGGAGGCGTTCCACAACCCATCCTGCAAAGATAAAAACCCTCCAAGGTTTCTGCCAATCTGATCTGGAGAAAAATTCCTTCCCAACCCAAAAAACATGATCAGCTTTGACCCACAAGTAAGACATATCAGCTAAAACATCCAAGAAACAGGATTCTTCCTACCACCTCAGACCAGTCCTACTCACCCCACGAGCATCCCGTCTTCAAGTGTGACCAACCTCTGATGCTTCAGAGGGAGGCAGAAAAAAGCCCAGCGTATACCTGTCCTGTTGCATGTGGGCTAAAATAAAAACCCTCCTGACCCCTGCAGGTACCCAGATAAAGCCCTGAAGCAGGAGGTTTGTTCACAAGCATTATCTCAGGGCAGAGCTGCAGGTGCTACAAACACGTGGAGGGCCGCGCAGAACCCCAGGGTCTCTCCACGGTCCATGGAGTGAAGGGACGAACAAGGGGTCGTCTCTGCAGAAGGGACCCGCACAACCTCAAATCTCGCCCAGGCGAGAATTAAACTCATCATAAAGACTCCAGCAGCTCCCCAGGGAATCTGTTCCAACATTTAATCAGTCTGTTTGGAAAGAGTATCTGATTCCAAGACTGAATTTGTCTAACCTGCGGCGAAAAGGTGATCTCCACGGGGGCAAAAAGCTGGGTGAGGTCTCTTCTCCACCCAAGAACTGTGCCACCCCAGCATAACAGGGGCAGCGAGTAGGCAGCAGTCATGGCACAGCAAGGATCCCCTGCAGCCTACTTTCTGCTACCATCAGCAGCTTGAATATATGCCATCAGACCCCCTGGTGGCAGCTTGTTTCCACAGTGCCTGAGCTCAGCAAAGAACCGAGCCCATTTCTAAAAATGCCTCCTCTAGGCGGTTTAGCTTTTGAACAGCTTTTGGCCTTTGTGACTTTAAAAACTTTCTTCAGCACAAATGTAAAAGGGTGTGAGAAAACTTGGAAAGGAAGCCCTGGGTGGTACAGAGCACTGGAACAAGGAGCCATCTGTGCAACGAGGCATGGGGGCGGGGAGGTACAGCCAGGGGTGGCATGCTAAATGCTGGCTGGAGAGGAAATGACATACCGCACTATCCTGCTTTTGTCAAGGGGAAGATGAAAAGGGTCCAGAAAAACAAAACCAAAAAATGAGTTATTCTGGCTTGCTGTCCCAGGCAAGCTGCGAGCTGCTGCTTCTCGCCTGTGTGGACTAAGGCATACCTGCTAATATGTGCCATCAGGTTCACTTTAGCACAGGGAATCCAGGCGCAAATTTTCACACTCCTGAGGCCTCTGGAGGCAAGTGCAGCTGCTTGTTACCTTTTGCTAGACATCATCGCTGCAAATTCATTGTCGCTGGTGCCTCCGATTTGCGAACAGAGCAAACAGTAATGCACAGTAAATACCTTCAGCTCCCCAGTGCATCACAGCTCCAAAAGCTGGGGTGTCAGCAATGATGCCGAACACCACAAACCCATCAGGCCGTCTGTCCAAAGCAGATAGGAAAGGCCCAATTTTGCTAACCAGGCTGAGCAGGCAGCTTTGATCCTCATCCACTGACATAGTCCCGCACTGGGAAGTGATTAAAAATAAGCCTCCTTCTGCTGATGCCATGAACATTAACAGAGTTTCAGGCGCCTATGCCATGTGCTTTCTTTCTGCAAGTCCCAGCTCCTGGAGTCCCATGTTTACGTGAAAACCTCAGCTTTCTTCAGGATCATCTCTGAATGCTCGGGGCTCACAGCACGGCAGCAGGGTGAGAGTTGGGGAAGGAAGATGAATCCTACCTCCCTGAGACACTGCAATGTGCACCTTCTTCCTGGTACTCTCCAGAGCACGGCACAGCGCGTCACTGCTGCCCCCAGCACGCTCCCTGCTGCACACAAGGGAAGATCTACGGGTTGATGTGGAGGGAGCCAGACCTTGGCCTCCTTTGTGAGGGGTCAGTGCAGTAGGGTTTGTCTACACAGCAGAGCACAGGTGTGATAGCACAGGACAGCGACCCTCAGCCAGCGGTGATGATACAGAGGTTTAGTGCACACTAGCAGCCAGCACACATGGGCAGGATGCATGGTGAGCTTGTTCTCCGACCTGAACTAGCTAGCACAGGTTGCAACACACCTCCCTGCAGTGGTGTAGATGCCCCCCAGGTCAGAGCAGCATGGAGGACAGTGACTGCAATTATGCCCGGCAGTCCTGCGGGGTGGAAAGAAGAGAGGGCCAGACTTTCTGCACCTTTCCCTTCTTTCCAGGCCTGGAGCCACTGACATGATTTGCCTCACCACATCTGCGTGCCCCTCCTTTCTGGTGCACCAGTGCTACTAAAGGCACCAACCGTGCGCAGGGTCTTTGATGGTATTTCACAGCCAGGCTGATGCCACAGGGCCCAGCAGGTTTCAGAAGCACAACCTGTGACTCTCAGACCCACCCAGCTGCTACATGGATCAGATGAAAAAGGGAATAGCGGCAAGTACAGAGCTGGGAGCATCTCCACAGGGGCATGTTCTCTGCAAGAGACTGCGCTTCAGAGGGCAGGGTGAGGATGGGAGCAGACTCCAAATGCAGGGGGAGCATTGTGGGGAGAGGGACATCTAGCTTTCTGCCACTCAAACCTCTCTTCGGAGCCGAAGCACACCAAAACCTATGCTGAGGCTGCACACGCTCACTTCAGTCCTCTCTGAGGTTTGCCAGCAGACAGCTGGAGCCCAAACCCTCAGGCCTCACTGAGGCTTTGTTGTTTTTGAAGCAGGCAACAGGTAGCATCTCTGGCATCGCCTTTGATCTCTCCTCCATTCCCCTCCTCTGTCTCCCTCGGTGTCGTGAAAGAACCGGACACTATAAAATCTCCACGTCCTGACCTTCGGACCCCCGCGCCACCCTTGTGTCTCAGCCTCTAACATCTCACCCTGCCCCCTTCGCCTTGTGCCTCCTCCTCTCCCTCAATATCTGTGATCCCATGTGTACCTGCTCTGGCTCTGTCTGCTCAACCCATAACCTGGCTCCTGAAAACCTCTCCTTCCATCTCCACCAGCTGCAGATGCAAGAGCACACACCAGCTGCAGATGCTTCCTCGGCCCAGCGAAGGGTATTTACACCCAAAAGCTTGCAAAGAAGAATTTTTCCAACTGTTTGAGTTGGTCTAATAAAAGCTATCAGATTTACCCAAAGACCCTTGTCTTCCTGTGTCTGCCTTAGACCAACACAGCTAAAACCCACACCCCTTCCATCTCCAGACATTATCCTATCCATTCTCCTTTATTTCCTCCTTCAGTCCTCTCCACTCAAACTACCTTGGACAGAGTCCCCCATTCCTTCTTCTAGCTGCGGCAAAGGGGCTCTTCATCATTCTTACTTTTCTTCCTCTCTGCGGCCCTACGCAACCGACCCTGTGATCAGCTGCTTCCCTGTTACCCCTGGATCCATAATCCCGTATTCTCCCAGTTCTCCTACCACCCGGGTGACACCTTCCCTCCATCAGCATTGGCTCTGATGGCTGCTTAGCTTTCCCTGCCTCTTGGGTCTCTCAGGAGCCTCTCCTCTGCATCCTCCCCCTCCTGCCCTGCACTCTCACTCTCAGTAACCGCATCTGCTTCCAGGCTTTTGACCATCACCTCTCCACAAAGGAGCCTCAAAGCTCGGTCTTTTCCTGCAACCAGGAGCTGTGATCAGTCTTGCTCCTTCCACTGCTTCTCAGCATTTCCTCCGAAATATCCCGCCACCATTTCCAAGTCTATTTCCCCAAAACCAAGCTTCATATCTTTCTTCCTCAACCTCCTTTTGCCTCTCCGCTGCTTTACTATCCTGGTCTGCTCCCCTGCTTCTTTTGGCTCTTCTCTCTCTTCTTTCTTTATATGCTTCTATATGCATCACTTCTAAAATCCATCCTCACTTTACTAACCCCACGAGTCTTGTCCGCATCTTGGCCCCTCTGTCCTCTCTGTTGCCCCAGACTTCTCCCTTCTGGCCTCTTGGTCATACCAGACAAGTAAAACATGGATGCTATTTACTTATAACCAAAGATCCTGGTTTTCACTGTTAAAAAAATCCAAAATTCTCTGCTTTAAAAGAAATCCATATTTTTCCATGATTAAAAAAATGCATTATATCTATATATCTCTCTCTATATATACACATACACACACACACACACACACATATACATACACACACACACACACACACACACACACACACACACACACTCTTATAGATATAGATATATCTATCTATATATAAAATACATATACACCTACATATTATTTGGATTGATATGGCATTTTGTTTTATGTTTGAACTGATATGGTATGTTGCTTATCATGGAAAAATGTGAATTTGGGTTTGTTTTTTTAAACAGAGAATTTTGGATTTTTTTTTTATCAGAGAAAACCAGGATCCCTGCTTACAACTCAGAGGGCAGGTACAAGGAAAAAAAACCCAAAAACCAGAAGACCATGCCTGTCTTACAGTACAGTGAGCTAGAATAACTAGTGCTAGGGGATGGCATATGTTATAAAAACGAGACCCCGTAGGAACCCAGACTAAACAACCACATGGACACAAATTCTGAGCATCTTCTGCTTTGTTGCAAAGGCAATTCAAAAGGGCTCAAAAGAGATTAAGCAAGGAGATGAATTTTAGAGCACAAGAGTTAGGTAATGATGAGTACTACAGGACAAATTCATTCCTGTGGCAACTCCACCAGAGGTGGGGAGGTGGATTTGTGCCCTGCATCTGAGTTTCACAAAAATAGGCTCTTTGGTCTGCAAGTTTAAATACAGGAAATATCACTGGCTTCCTTTAGAAGGTGGGAGCTACGGGCACTGAAAGCAACACTGATGCCAGGTACTCTGCAGGTCCCTACTACTGACGTCACATTGTGGTTTCCCAATGTTGATATAAAGCAAGAGAACCGTCTTTTAAAAAACATCAGATGGTTTTGATTGCAGAGATACTGCTCAACCAAAACTAATCACATCAGAGAATCTAAAGCAAAAGCATTAACACGTTTATAGCAGACAAGTAAAAATAAAACCAAGAAAAGAAAAGAAAAAAATCCCAGATAATGTTTTTCATTTGCTATTAGGGAACTCAGAAGTAAAGAGCAAAGGAAGTACATAGCTACTTTCAGTACAGTAGTGAACCCAGACAGTAAAAAAGCAGCACCACCTGGCTCTGTACTCCTCACATTTTGTGTCAAAATCTCCTGGTTTACTCAACTGCCAATATAGACAGGACTTGATCCAGATTCACTCTGGGGTCTACACAGACATATAAGGTCTATGGCAGAAGGTGCATGCTGAGAGGCAAAGGGGCCTACCAGGAAACATCCCCAAAAAATGGCATCACTGCCAGGGACAGGGTAGCTGGAGATGCCTCCGGTCAGTGCCCCCATGCCCGAGTCTCCACCAGCTGTAACAGAGGCTCCTATGGAGCAGATCTTGAAGCTGCCCTAGTCCAGCGTAAACCTTGAGAGAGGCCTTGCAAACACCCCTGACTTTCCCTGGGGCCAGCACCCCTCATTGGGAGGTGCTGGAGGAGGTGAATATATGCCCTTAATCCAAGATTTCCCCGGGCCTGATCCTTTAGCTTCTTTTCTCCTGCCTCGTCCCATTAAAATCAATGAGATAAGATCCCATCCTGGCATGGCAGTGACTCCCATGGAGAGCTCTAAAAGGAGGTCCTGTACTCCTTCCAGAGGGCACGTGACTAGATGCGAGGAAAAGCCACCTCTCTGTCTTCACGATCCTCCTCCCCAGGCACAAGCATACGGTAACACTCAGAACTTGGTTACACTTGATGTCTCTCCAAAGCATTAACTGAAAAAGTTAGGAGAGCCATCCACTCAGCCCGCACGTAATGTTTAATTGGAGATACAATACACCGAACCACCTCAGACCCACCATCACACGCACAACAGCTGAGGCCGAGCCTTCTCTATATACGAGCAGCATCAGGTCTGCGCAGCCTAAGCCTCAGTGCCAACCAGAATAGTTCCATTAAAGTTAATGAAAAGACAATGGACAACTCTAGCTAATCATTAGGTACCCGTGTCCTTGACGTTTTTTCTGCTGATCCAAGAAAAGAGCTCATCTTAAAGGAAATACAAGTCCCCGCTGCTTCCTAATCCGACAGGCCCCCATGGTAAGCTGGAAACAATAAAGATCTTGCCATTACTAAACAGCTATTTTCTCTCCGACGCTTACATGGGCCCCCATCACTGAGCCCCTCGATGCTCCTTAATGAATGTTTCCCTCCCAGTGCCCCTGTGAGGCAGAGCAGTGCTATTAGCTCCACTTTCCAAATGAGGAACAAGCTACAACAGAGACTTAGTGCAGCATTGCCAAAAGCAGCAAGCCCGGCTAAGGAGCCCAAGTTCCTTGACCTTCACCTAAGCGCCCCAAGCAATGTAAAGCTGCCGTGTGCAGCGGCAGCACTGTCAAGCACATCCCACTATTTCCATGCAGCCTGACCTCTGAAATGAGAGCAGCTGCGCGGCACGGCGGGAGGACAGGCTAACGGGCCCAGCTGCGCGGCACAGCGGGAGGGAAGGCTAATGGGCCCGGCTGCGTGGCACAGCGGGAGGGCAGGCTAACGGGCCCATCGGCCGTACCTCACCAAGGCAGCTGTCCTGCCACTGGGTTAAGAGGCACCTTGACAAGAACCACTGCTGGAGCCAGTGAGTTTACCACATAGACATGTCTGAACAGGGCTTAGCATAGCTGCTATGAGACATTTTACCTAAGAAGGCATGTCTGTGCTGTAGACCCTGCAGTGACCACAGCTCATTCAGATGCACCCGATATAGCAGCAACCTAGCTAGCTCAGAGATTGCAAGCAGTGTAACCCCATTAGCATGCACTAATCCATCCAGGCAGCAAAACCTACCCGAAAAGCTGGTGAAATCTTAAAATAGTTAGCACAAGCTGACTTGCATATGCTGCTATGCCTGCACTGTGAGCCATACCCAAGCTACCGCAGATGCATCTCCATGAGCTGCCAACACCACAGGAAGTCGGTCTCAGAACTTGGTTTCCCAAGCTCCTGAACCACTGGGACCGCCTTTCCCCTTCAAAAAAATCGATAACTGACCTTGCACTCCTATAATGGGGAGGAATAAACAGATATTTATAAGGGCCTCGCCACTGCATTATGTACGAGCTACAACATCATTCACTAATTTTATGGTCCTAACATCTGCGAGGTAAGGATATTCACCTTTATTTTGCAGACAAGGAACTAAGCCGTGGGATCGACTAGGCATCTCAAACTGGGTAAGGAGGCCCTTGCAAGCCTTGTCTTCACAAAGACGACAGATGCATCTTAACTCAACCTAGGGTAAAATCCTAGGGATGGGAAGGCAGTTATGTTAACAGGCCAAGGCCCTATCACAGCCCTTAAATTCAACCTGCCAGCCCATGTGGAGGCTGATAACTGCTTTCCCATCACAAGAAGTCTACCTCATGTTCATTAAGGGGACACAGGTTTCCCATCGAAAACACACTCCTAGGATCTCAAGTGGTACAGACAGGGAGAAGCGATCACTGTGGGAGTAGGAGCAGATAGTCGCTGGGCTATCCACAGCACCCACTGGCATCTCTAGGAGGACAGCAGAGGCAAAACCAGCCTGGATCGCACAGACAGCCAGGGTCTGGTCCAGTATTCTTTCCCCAGCCACAACAGAGGCTTGAAAACCCCCAAGATGGACAGATAAAGGATGACCTGTCCTTTGGAGAAGTGTCTGCATCTGAAAGTGGCTGGTCCATATCCTACAGCATGAACATACAGTTTTGTAAAGATTTGCACACACCCCTAAGTGTAGTAAACTGCCCTGCCCTGGAGACGTGGGATACCCTGCTGCAAGGTGTATTTGGCAGTCTCTGAGCAAATGGCAGCTGCACAGGGCAATTGCCCCCACCCCATCCCTCACCCCTCTCCAATATCTTTGCCCCTGGAATGAGGGTTTAGATCCTCTCCCAACTTCTTTGCAAATCCACTGATGCATTGCTGCCAGAAGCAAATATCCGTCACAGTAGAGCCTGCAGCACACCCCTGACTCCTGCAAGTGTCTCGTAGTCACCCAGAAGGGCTCCCTTAATTCAGACAAAACAGTTGCTCAGCAACAGTCTCAGAATCAGTGGTTACCAGCGATCCAGTAAGAAGGTATCGGCTTAAAGGGTCTATACAGGGTGAGGGTATCCAGGTAAAACTCAGAAACATTATGGCAGGGCTCAGAGACAGAAAGCCGACACCTTTGTACTGCCGCTCGTCTCAGCCACCAACCCAGACTGGTTTATCAGCATCAAGTACAATAATAGGAGACACATGCAATTCAAATGACCTCCCCTAATTAAAATGCGAGACCCCGTGCTTATTTAAGGCAGACTGGTCCATGTGAGCATGCAGAATGTGTAGCTTTGCTTATTATTATTATTATTATTATTATTAACAACAACAATAATTCCTATTGCAGGAAGGCCCGGGATCCCTAGCCTTGGACCAGGACCCTGCCGTGCTAGGCGATATCCAAACAGAAAAAATGCGGGTCCCCGCCTCAAAAAGCTTGCACACTAAAAATAAAAGAGGAGGTTTGATCCAACTAGTTAGGTGCCTGGCATCCAGAGGGGAAGCCATAATTTCGAGTCAGATCCGTTGTCCCCCCTGTACCGTGCCTAGGGAAAGTTTGGTGCTCCGGGGCACGGAGCAGGGCTCGCTCCCTGTGTGCTCACTTGCTCTACTCCAGCATTTCTTTCTGCCCAGTGCCCCATCTTCCATGGGATGAGCAAGGTGTGCCCCAGCCCATAGCCTGGTGGTTAAGTCACATTCCTGGGAGGTGAGGGATGTGCATTTGAATCCCCTCAGAGCCTATAAACCATGTCCCCCACTACCTGAGAGAATGCTCTAACCACTCAGCTACTCTATCAAGGGTGGGCAGCAGCACCATCCCTTCTTCCTTTTCAGCCTTTAAAAACCGAAGTAGCTGCCACAGTGCTTGGGAAGGACCTGATCCTGTCAGCATGGGGCATGCTCAGAACATGCTTGAAGGATCGGTTGTCTCAGGAGACTTGTACACTCCTCCACCTACTCCTCCAAGCCCAATGGGAGCTAGTACATGAACAGAAACAGAACCGCAGGGTCCTAGGGAAGCTGCAGCTTGAACAGGGGGCACCTAGTAAATTTAGACACTTCCAGAGTTAGGTGGCCAGTAACACTGAACTGCAATTTGAATTAGGTGCCTCAAGTCAATCCCAGGCCAGTTTTAGGAATCTAGGTCCTTTTTGGGACCTAGCCAAAGAAACAAATGGGTGCAGAAAACAGAAGGGGAGAACAAGGACACTAAGAGACAGTGCTGGACACCGTAACAGGCACCAGCCATAGAAGCAACTCTAGTAAATATATATGAGTCCCTTTATCACATGGAGGTGGTGCACAACCATGAGATAAATGCATTTATTACGCCCCTTTAACCACTAATTCTAAACACACATGATCTGAGCCACCACAAAAGCCTCTTTTTTTTTTTTTTTTTTTAAGAAGCAGGAGGAAACCCACAACCTAACAAAGAACTGCTGCCTTCTCTCTTCCAAAGATGGTATTTCTGCTTGAAAAAAAATCACCCAAACCCAAAACTACAGAGAAGATAATATTAAGTTTTGCACCCCCGAGAGTTTTAACATCCAGATTCTTCCAACATTTACAGCAATGGAGAGCTTGCAATTTCTCTTCTTCTGTATTATATTGGCTTCTAGCCACAGTGGATTATGAGATACCTAACCCTAAAGACCGTAACATTAGCATACACAGAAAAGACTAATCTAATTCGTTTTGAAAGGAGATAAAAAATGCACAGTATTCCTTTCCCTCCAACCCATAAAGTTGGATTCACGGTGCTACAGAAAGACCCCAGCTTTCCAGGTAGAAGCAGGAGCAACAAGATATTTAAACACTAAAAAGTAATCTGTGTGTAAAATAAGTGGCATATACATAATACATGATGGCATAGTGTGGCAAAAAGGTTTTACTGGCATTTATTTGGGATAAACTGCACAAGTCAAGCATGACTTTACCCGCTGCGAATAATATGGGCATCATCATCAAATGCATGCCAAAACATCACCGAGGCAGCCCATCAATTATTCCGTAAACACATGTATAGATTAGGTAGAGAGAGGCAGGGAAACATTTTCAAGCTCATTAGACAGCCCCAGCTCTCACAAAAGGAAAAAGCCTCCGGATGCAGCAAACTGAAAGTCAAAACAGAGAATTAAGGTTTATACCTGATATCAAGCTCTGGAGCGTGAAGCAATAATAACAGTGCTGGATAACAGGAGAAGTAAATTGTGTAGAAATGCAACTCCTCTGGTCAGACAAGGAATCTGCAGATGCACCATGCACAGCCTACCTAGACTTGGCTCACCACTTAATGAGAAGAGATTCAAAAGAGCCAGTGGTCTCTTAACAAACCAGGTTTGGGAAAGAAAGTGCAGCCTGCCTTTACATACTGCCACGTGAGACTATCAGCATTCCCTCAGAGCCAGTTTCTGCCATTTGAGGACCTCTGCCGAGGGCCCTGTGATCATAGGCTAGATAAGTACTTCTGCCTTTGCAGGGAAACACCCGAGATCTCTTGGAGAAATGGGCTTGATTTCATCCCTGTGTATTTTACCCTAAGTCAGCCCTTCAGAATAACCAGCTTTTCCCCATTTATGACCACTTGTGATATCACATGGCTTTTGTGAACAAATGCATGTTAATTCATGCAAAGTCATATATTCAATTACATAGAAAATTACCATGAATTAGTATGCAATTGGTCAATTAGATTCATTTTTGCATGCCGCGGTTAAAAATCAGCCCCATGATTCACACAGAGGGATTCTTTTATTAAGATAAATGCTTTGATTAAAGAATTGTTCCTATGTTCTGGTGACCAGGCATTAAGTCCTGACTCCATCTGTAATAAAGGTATGTATAATCGATTTGCCTCCCTTGTGGAGGTGTCAAACTCATAGATGCTTAGAAGCTAGGGGCATAATTGACCATCCTGATTTTCTAGTCTAATGACCCAGTGAATTTCAGCTAGTGCTTCCTACATCAAGCCCATAAAGTATAGTCTTTTAAAGAGACTTGTCTTGAGCAAGATTTTAGTCTTGATCCAAGATGTGGGAGAATCCATCGTGTTCCTGTATTACTATTCTGGCAGGCCTTATGGATGTTTGCAAAGGGCTTCGAAACATTCAACTGAATAGCTCTAAAAAAGCAAAACCCTATTATTAGTACTTGTTTGCGAGACATGCATTGAGTTCTGAATTAGTGTCCAACATGGAAGATCTGCCACCATCAAACATGGAGAAGGCAGACCCTTACCATTTTAACTTCTGTTCTCACTTGCCCTCTCTTTTTAGCCCAATTCTACAGGCCTTAGCAAATGAACTCCTGCTGACTTCATTGAGGCAGGAGTGGGGCATGCCACCCACCACAACGTGGACTGGACTATGTCAAAGCACAAGGAGGACCTTTACAAGCCCACAAAGAGATGAAGGAACATAAGTGTCCTTAAGCGCCGGGGGGCAAGGTGCAACTCTATTGCAATATTTCCACTAGACCTTAAACATCACTGAAGGCTTGTCCAAAGTTTGGGAGAGTCGGCCTCTTGGAAGTGGGGCAAGTAGTAACTCTTCATTACAGCACACTCCCTCCTCCTCATCCAGTTGGAAACTGGCCTCCAAGTCACTGCACCTCCTATGTGCTATGATCTCTCCTTGAGAAAGGCAATATCCAGCTGTTGGATGGCCCCAACAAGAGCCTAGGGAGTGCCCATAACGAGACGCCCCATCCTCATGGGAGTTCCTAATTCCCTCTGGATAGCAGGACATCAGTGGGTTGAAGCAACCGAAGCCCCTATCATTTCCAAGGCCCTGCGATAGGAAACCCTACGGAGGGCCCAGGGTTAGGAAGCAACTTCCACAGAGGCAAGTTCCCACCCCATCTGGCTCACGCACAGCTGCTAGAAGAGCACGGGGAAACAACCTTGGTTTGCTGTGCCCACCCTCCACCCTACCGAGGGGGACGGGGTATATTGCTCAGGGAAGGCTGGAATCCAGCGTGGGCCATTTTTCTATTTTGGAGAAAGACAGAGGGAAGGAGGGGGAGTCGGAGTAACATGTAATGACTAAGTCCCATTAACAGCAATGGCATTGCCAAGCAACCAGGAGGCAAAGGAGAGAGACAATAGGGAAAAGGGCCAAAAAGTACAGAGGCGCCAGCAGCCGTTTGAGGTGGGCGAGAAGAGGCTCATAACTGGACAGAGTTAACCCTGCGTGCTGCTGCACCAAGGTGCTGGACGGAGAAGGTGGCGATATGGTGCAAACAGCAGCGCACATTTCTGCTCTGCTCCGGGACTTCCCTTCTCCTTGGGGCGTTTCCTCCTCAAGGTTTCCACTGTCCGCGGAAAAGACCAGGGGTCAGCACACCATGAAACCCCAAGAACTACCCAAGCAAGAGACCATGTATACCAAAGCCTAACGCCTTTGCCAAGCCATCTAATATGCTGGCTCCCCGCTTGCTCCCAGCTTGCTGGGACTCCCCCAGTCTGAAGGCTGGCCCATGCTACCAAAACAGAAACGGCACCCATGTTTTGAGAGGAGGGCAAACAGAGCAGCCCACAGCTCTTCCCAACCTGCAAACATGGGTCTGGCAGAGGCCCTTCTGGAAGTCCCCCCAGGACTTCGGGAAGAGAGAGATTATAGACAGTAGGCAGCTCTCCGAGCTCTTGCGCGTCCCCCCAGCCAGAACGATTGCATTGTGGCTCTCCACTATACATGGGAATGTGAAGGCCAGTGAAGACAAAGGAAGCAAGTTTTACCTTTTAAACTAAACCGCCCTTGCTAAAAACAGAATAAGCCTGGAAAGCAAGCATCCTGCTTGACAAACACGAAGGACATCCTCCTTTAGAAAGCAGGCAAGCACCAGAGGGGTTAACAGAAGTACTATCTCCCGATATTCCCACCAGCAGTAACTCCCCACCCTCCATCCTCCACCTCGCCCTGAGCTCCTTTTATCTGGTAACCATGGGCAGGACAATGGGCAGCAAAAATGGAAAGTTACAGCAGATTTCCCCTCGAATGCTAAGCCAATTCTTGCCAAAAAATGCAACAGAGGAAACTAGCTCAAGACTAGGAGGTTACTTTAATTTCCTCCTTTGCTTTTTTTCCCCCCCTTTTTATTATTATCATTTTTTAACTTCTCCTTTTGCCTTTGGGCTATGGCTCCCAGGAGCAAACCTTTCATCCAAGCTGCCTAGTGAAATCCAAGGAAAGCTCTGTGCTGACGTATGGCTTTGGCATGGCTCGTAACATTTTGTGGCTCTCCATCAAACGGGGCTCCTAAAGGAAGGAAGTACTAACTGCTGTTCCCGCATCACTCTCTATCCACTATTTGAAAGGAGGAGAAGGCCCCCCAAAACCAGCCAGTACTTCAGCATGGATGCGTCAAGAAAACACACACACCAAAGCGCTATTTAAGAGTCTTTCTAGCTTTACAGCAACGTGGCCAGGGGAAGTGGTCACAATTTGATAACAGCCATCAACATTGTGCTAACTGCCGTTGGTTTGACTTAAGGAAATAAATCTGCCCAACACCATCAATTAAGAGATAACAATATCCACTTTCTTAAGGTTTCAGATGCTGTGCAGGGGGGGGTTATGATTAGCAAGTGCCACAATGCTCACATCTAAAGTGGCGGTTAGTTGCCCTTGGTTTTGCCGAGATGTTTCTGCCACGTTCCAGCGGCCAGGTTTTCATTAGAGCTCAGCTCCCATTCATCCCCACTCTTAGCAGCTAGGTTTTGAATAAAGGTAGCATGTTGGGTGTCGAGATCTCCAAAAACCTGGATATAAAGTGTCCGGGGGTGTTGCTGTGTGATGAGTATCCTGGGAAGATCTACCTCTGACTATAATGCCTAACAAGTGTGAAAGTGGCCCCCATGAACATTTGGGTCTGATTTTCAGAACAGCCTCAGCACAGGCTCCCTGTATTTCAGGCACAACTCTGACCCACAAATTCCTGTTCATTGATTGAATGAATGATCCCCAATTAACTGCCCTCATTAACTGCCTCCCTAATTAATTGCCAGCACAAATCACAGCACGTAGGAGCTACACCTACAGCTGGTGTAAATCAGCAAAGCTTTACTGATGTCAGCCAAGCTCCCCTGCTCTACGCCAGCTGAGGAGCTGGCCCTATATGTTCAACAACCTGATTACATCCTACAATTGAACAACAAAGGCCTTATTCCTAGACTCTCATCCAGGAGGAAGCCCCAGTAAAGACAGCGAGGCTCTTTCGAGGTAACTAATATCTGCCCACGCAGATCGGTATGGTACAAGGGCCTGCATGCATAAAGGCCATTATTTTTCTCCCGGTTATAACTGTGCCATTCTTGCAAAAAGAACAAAGGGACTGGGTGGGGAGGGAGAAAATGCAAGACAGTGTCCGTTCCTGCCTCCCTTGCTTGAAGTTCCTGCCTAATTCACTGGACGTTTTTCATGAAGAGGAACGGCAGCAGCACGCCGAGGGGTTTTGAGGAAACTCCAGATTGAACGCAAGGGGTGGGCTGGTCTCTTATTTGATTTTAAAGTAGAGCCTTTCTTGAGGTTAGAAAGAGTTTAGCATGCCATTGGCCAAGCCTCTCTCTCCCCCAAATGGACAACGAGTGGAAAATATTCTGCAGAAGTTTGCAGTTATAGTTTTCCTACTGCTGCTTGCAAGAGGGGCTGCGTGTCTGCAGGGCGGTGGATTAAACGTACGTCCAAAGGGAAGCTAGGTACAGGTACATGGTTTTCAAACACGCGGAGAGTCAGAAAGCAGTTGTTCTTCAGTTTTTTGGGTTTTTTTCAGACCAGTAGGCAAGAAACAAATGTGCTCCCAACTTTTCTGAGGGGTATCAGTTCTACATGGCTGCACCACTGTCGGGGAGACCTTCCAGGTACGTGCCGGCACAAGCTCTGCACCCTCAAATGAACAAGAGTGAGAGAAAGGAAGCAGTATTATTTCCAGTGTACAGCTAGGGAACTCAGGCCCACATTGATTAAGGGTAGCAAACACCTACTCTGGACTCTTTTAAGACACATTTCATCGCCTATCTTGCTGGGATCCTTTGACCCCACCTGAGTTGCTGCCCCTGGGGCAGGGGCTGGCCTCGATGATCTCCCAAGGTCCCTTCCAGCCCTAATGCCTATAAACTCTAAATGCCTAGGTGACTTGGGAGTCTCAGAGATACTTTTGAAAACATCACCCAAAGTGGTTTGTATATAGTCACAAGACCCAGACATGCCAGACAGAGACCAAGACCAGAGCCAACATGAAGCTCCCGACTAAGCTTTAGCCCCATCTCTTGCAGCTAAACTCTTGGCTAGTTTCAGTATTTTTTTCTTCAAATATCTTTATTTAAAAAACTGGAAGAAGTGGAGATTTTTTAGTGTGTCACTGGTGAAAATCTAGAAGAGGGGTGAAATGCTTCCTCAGCACAAGAATCCTTTAAAGATTTGTATTTCCTACATGATGTATAATTTGTGGGGAGGGATGGAAGTGAAAGGGCTGTGGTGAGTGGTTTGCATATGACTTCCCTCCTCCAATGGCCTAAATGCTTTGTTTGGCTTGGAATCTTAGCCTGCATGGCTGATAATTGTTGCTAATTATTATCTATGATTTCCCCAGCATCCAAAGTATTTCTTTCCACAGCACCAGGCTTCATTCAAAGCCGACTGGAGCCAACAGGTTTTGAAACAACCTCATGTACAATGCCCGAAGAAGGCCCGATTCTGGAATCCATGAACAAGCCATATAGAGACAATCATTTACTTACACATGGTATGTTTGCAAGAGATAACTATAATATTAGATAAAAAGCATAGTTGAAGAGAATGGAAACAAGGATGGATGAGGGTTATACACAAAAAATGTACAACTTCTAAACAGGAGTTGTTTAAATACTAACCTCATAAAGCACAGGCATTTTTTCTTGTTAAAAGCCTAAGAAATTAAATGCAAAAAACTGCATGAATGCATTGCTATGTATACATAGGCAGACAAGGTTCCTTGGGTGAATTTGATATCTTTTATTAGACCAACCCAAATGGTTGGAGAATAGTTATTAAGCAAGCTTTCGGGTTCAAAAACCCTTCGTCAGGCTAATACTATGTATGTATACTATGCTATGTATACATATATTTTATATAATATACACACAGAAATACATAAAATGTGTGTGTGCATACAGAATTCAGGATTCGCATGCATGCATGTGTGTGTGTATGTATATTTGATTTTTTTTTTTATGGTGGATTTTTGTATTATTTTCCAGCTTATATAGACACATGCATGTATGTGTATACACAAAGACCTGGAAACAATTAATAAATTAATTGTTCATTAAATTAATTAATTAAAAAGTCAAGATTGTGCTGGCATTTTCTTTTTTAATAAAGGCAGTTAAATGTTTTGAAGTTCTGTCTAAAATAAATGACTTATAAAAGAGAAAATATGTGTTACCGCAGGCTAGAGTTTTGACAGGTCATTGTTACTGGTCATTTTAAAGTTGCAATTTAAACAAGTGTATTTACACAAATCCATATATCTTTGCTTGTGTCCATTTGTACATGCACACACACTCCTGGGTGTAGCTATGCGTTCATGCAGGCGCATATACATACTTACAACATACAATCTGATAGCTCAGATCTAAGCTATGAATATATATCATCACTAGCATTCATTTATATGCATGTTATGGACCCATAGTTTCAAATATGGTAATAAAAAAAAATCTCTGCGGAAACAGAATGACTTATTGTTCGTTCTTCATTTTAAATTCCAAATTTTGGCTCTGTACTTTTCAATGCATCTCCCAAATGTCTGCCTGAAAAAAAAATCATTTAAAAATATAAAAAAGATAAGTCTGAGTTACAAGAAAGCAACAAAACTGGTTACCAGTGAAGCCATGTCCATAATACAGACTGAGAGCACAGCTGCGCTGGTCAGGGACAAAAGAGCTATAACCATTGATCGCATTGCCTATGCTGGAAAAAAACAGTTGGGCAGACACTTTTATACCATGCCTCCAGTATAGCTTGTTTTACTAGTAGGGCAATACCTTAACTATGCTGCATCTGAGCACGCTAGCATCACTGCATCTCCGCTCACAGCAACTTAGCAGTATACCCGTGTAGCCGTCCTATGTAAGCATGGCCAGCTGGAAATCAATGGCTCTGTTCAGGAGAAAAGAGTGAGCAGGATTTATCCCTTTGAGTTTTACATCCCTACAACTTAAACAATAACTGCTATTTTTTTTTTTAATGGCCCTGATAGAAGACAGAGGCCGGATTTCAGCCCAAAGAGAAATTCTGCCATCAAGTTATAAACCTCTGAAAATAGGGATTTATAATGGAAACGCTGACAGGCCTCAATTGTAGCACTGCTGGCAAACGGCACTGCAGTAATAATGCCGGCTGCAAATCCCTGCTGAGCAACTTAAGTGACTATCATCAGTCATGTTTCTCTTCTCCTTGATTTAATTGACAATCAGAATGCTTAAAAGCGACAACGAATATCCAGAATGTTTTCTCTCACATCCTTCTTGGTGTCACAGTGATTGACTTCTGGAAGCCAAGAGAGGAAACCTAATCCTGGAACTGTAAACAGTCACAGACTTCAGTGACTCAGGCACTTTGGGACTCTAACCTCAAGCTCATTTATGATCTACTTGAGGTTGCTGTGTTCCTGCCCACCCTTTTTTATTTTTACTTTGGGGTTTTCATTTTAATCTTGCCTTTATTATAGAGCCAGCCCATGTTTAAAAAAAAAAACCCAAAACAATCTTCCTTTTGCTGAACTTTGTCAGATCCACAGCTGTTTTACCTTCCTGCTTCGGAGCTTGCAGGAGGCTGATAGAGTCCCTAGTAATATGGTCCAACCTGCCTTTGACTCTTTGCAGCTGTTATAACGTATGGGGGGGAAGTAACGGCTCACTTGCAGGATTAATGCACAGCTTGGATCTGAAATCAGGATACGGTAACTTGGATTTAGAGAGCACCTGTTATTGCCAAAAGGCCTCAAAGTACTCCACAGGTGGTGATCTGTCAACCATCATTCCCGCAACCATTTCTAGAGCAGAATGCTTCTGGGCTAAGTACACACAGTCAAACAGCCCAAGGCAAAATCGATTCAATCTTCATAGGTTAGTCTAAACTACATAGACTGAACCGATAAGCAAGTGAACAGACATTCACTTTTGATTCCAGAAATGCAGCCACATCCCTGCCATGGCCCAGGCCAAATGCCAGCGGTGCTAGAGCATGCACCTTCCTCCTCGGCTGGAGCAGGCAGCATGGGCCAAAGCTAGCCCACCTAACCTGAGAGGGGAGGTGCAAAACATCCTGGGATGCTGGGGGACTGAGAGTCAAACTTGAATCTGGAGAAGATCTGGGACAGAAGTTCACTAAACCAATTTCACCTAAATCAGTTAAGTCTGATGCTACATCCTTTATCTTAAACCAGTTTTGTCCATTTTTTAAATTGGTTTATGTGCACTGAACTTCTGTTGTGTTACAGATTTGAACCAGTTTCTGATCACTCATACCAGCTTGTGTGTCATTTCTGTCCCTAACTCTCCTGTTTACCACCACCAGGAGTTACTTTTTCAAACAGGGCTATGCTTCTTTCCTCCCAACTCAAACACAACAGTAAAATAGAAATGAATGTGTTAGGTTAGAAAATAACATAGTCAAACATCCACCAAAAGGAAACTCAAATTGAGGAGCATCTATGTGACCTGAATATACTTTGTCTGGAGTATGGGACAACATACACACCCAGTCCTGCCCCCAAAAGGGTTTCTATTTATAAAGCTGCAGATCACCCTTTCATTACAGCCGTATACAGAGGTACTGCATTTTCTACAATTATCTCGGTACCTAATGCATGTATAAAGACTAGTGTGAATACCCCTCTATTTGCTCTTCAGCCTAAGGATCAATTTGAAAGGGGAGAAAAGTCAAGGCAAAATAAGGATCATTTTAATGTTACTAAGTAAACCAAAAATTATGATCAATTCCCCTCCCCCATGGTGTAACACCTGATGCTACGGTTTCAAACTGTGCCATCTTCCCTTTTGCAAGAAGTGACCAGACCAGACAGGTAATGAAAATTAAAGAGGCTGGAGTAAAAGTATAACTCCTGGACAATAGCATAGTTTTGTGGTTAATTAGCTGCTGCTTTCTCCCCCAAGGAGAGCTGCAGTTCATTCCCGGGAGCAGCATTTTATATACTTGTGAAGATTTATAAAGCACACAGGCATCACTTCTGATGAAAGGTCTTGCACAAGAGTAAGATCTTCAACCTGCTGCTCTTAAGAATGCTGTTTTATTATTGTTCATATTGCAAGAGCTCCTTCGTGGACCAGCCAGTAGAAGCCACACCGCCAGGCACAGTACCTACGTATAGTAAGAGACAGTCCCTCCTCTGAACAACTTGCAATAGAAGTAGAAAAGAGAAACACACTGGTAGGGTTATCTCCATTTGAGAGCTTGAGGCATAGTGAGATTATGTGATTTGTCCAATATCACAGAGGAAGGCTGTGGCAGAAGCAGGCATTGAACCCAGGACTCTCATGAGTCCTGGTCTGAAGCTCTAAGCCCAAAGCAATTCTGTCATATGAGACATTGAAGGGGTGCACATTTCAGGCAGAAAGAGAGCAGCAAGTTGCACAAAACCACCAAGTCCTGTTCATACGGGGACATTTGGATGGGCTTAGCACACAATGATTCGTGCATCACGATAACACCAGTGTAACGTAACTCAGCATCAACCCCCCCGCTCTGCAAATCCATTCTCTAATAAAGAGACTGAGGCTCAGCTTAAGACAGCAGCTCTACACGGGGAAGAAAGAGCCTCCCTTGTGCTCTACACATGACACACGGCTGTTACAGACTTGCCTCTATCAGTCCATACCACTTTTTCTTTGTCGGGTTGTGGACTTCAAGGTACTGGAGGAGTTTGGCCAACACAGAGCAGTTCTCCTCCTCAAGACGCTGTCAGAACAGCCTGGTTTCATATACGTGCAGCCTGACCCTTCCAGGTGCTAAGCACCACATTTAGTTTCCCTCATAGAGTTGTAGTTCTTTGATAAAAAAAACCATTCAGGACCCAATCCTGCTCTCTGAGTTTTCTCACCAACTTCAGACCTCAGCTCCTAATCTCCTCCGTGCCAGGCTGAGCAGTTCATTTCATTTTGCTCTTCAAGATCTTCATTTGCAACCAAGAGCCTTTGTAGCTACTCCTTTCACTCTGATGGGATCCCTCAGAGGAAACAGGCAACTTAGCAAGTATGGGACTTCTCCCATATACTATTCCCTACAAAAAATGCAAGCATGTTTTCTTTAAGGCCAAAAGAGTGCTAAATAAATCTTGTGAAATCTTCCTCAAATAAATGAGACAAATGGAGGTCGAATTAATTTGATCAGCTGAAGCCATTTAAAGAATGGTTAGTGCCCTTTCTTAAAGTATGCCACAATGCCATGAAAAAAAATAATCCCTTTTCACTAGTAAAAGGAGCGGCACGCAACTTCCAGAGCTTAAAATATATTTGATGACACACCCTTCCCTCTAAACACACCTGCCACTTTCCCCCCCAACCCCTCCCCACATCCTCTCTGGATATGCCAAACTTCATTCATTATCCAACCGAAATATTTCCTTTTTTATTCTAATATTTCCTGTATGGAGCCTCCCCTCTTTCATAGCCTGGGCCTGTGGCCATCTGGGAGATGGGGGCAGGGTGGGGAGGGGGAAGGAAGCCTCAAAGCTTTTCAAACACAATAAAACGATATCACATTTGATAAAACAAATGCAAGCAAACAGGAGATATACCTGAAAGAATAGATTCAGGGACCTCACCAGGGGAGGCTCAGAGATGCTTTTCAACAGTCTGAAGTTCTTCATTCATGCTTATGAGAATGGGGCAAAACCTCCTTACTGAGAAGGGTCTTGTGATACCGAAGCCTGTCTCAACCACAAAAACTATGCCCGGTTTTGCCAAAGCATCTCTGAATGGCCACAGGCAAGTAAGTCTAAGGCTCTCAAGAAGGGGTGTCAAAAGTTAGGTTCCTAAATCTATATTTAAACACTTAAGCATAAGTGGCCTCATTTTTAACAGTACTCAGCATTTTGGGTTGAAAGTGGGAACCATCAACTGTTCAGCCCTTGCAAAGTATGGACCACTTACATATAGGCACCTAACTCCACACTTAAGTACCTGTTTTTGAAAGTCTTTGTGCTTGATCCTGTGGCATGGAGCATCTCACAAAGTCAAGCTTTATATATATATATATATATATATATATATATATATACACACATACATACACACACACACACACACACACACACACCCCTGCACTTTGATTTTCCCTCTTGACAGTGCCATTATAAGGCGTTGCTGTTGCAGAGTTGCCAGACCCCACTATTCAAAACCAGTCATATTCCCAAAAATAATGACACTGCCTTAAAATAAAACCACACATTATACACACACACACACACACACACACATCTATGTATTTTACTGAGTTCTTCTTCCCTTTAATTTCTGATGTTTTAACCTTTGGGACACACTGAAGTCATATTGTCAAGCTTTTCTTTGCAGCCAGGCAAGGCAAAAACTCACTTGCGTAAGAAATGGAAGCAGAGAGTTTTATATATTCACATGACTCCAGGAGCTCAGGGTTTTGGAGAAAAAAAATAAGGTACTGCTAGATGCGTGATAAAATTGAGAGAGCTGGCAATGCTGCTAATTGTTCAAAGTGCTTCAGGCTTCTCAGCTAGAAAGCACAATAGAAGTAACAAAGCACTGCCATACAGAGTCCAGCTCCTGTTGTTCAAAAGCTTACAAATTCCCCCTGACATCAGGGAACATAGCATGCATACTTCTCGTTTGTTAGGAAGGTCTATGGGACTTGGTTTGAAGTAAATCAATGAAAAAATAGATATGAAATCATGCAAGTGTCACCTCCACTATTCCAAAACACCCGTAATGGTCCATAATCCTATAACCTTCCAGACCCAACGAGCAGAGGCTTTTCCATGTTTTCCCTACCCAAAAGAGCAGCTTGAGAAGGCACATAAGCTATTGCTTTTCACCAGAAAGGTAAAACACCCACATCGAATCAACAGGGAATCTTTCCATGGATTTCAATAGGTTTTGGATCAGGTCCTTGAAAGAACTTTGCTTGCTTCCTGGAGATTCTTTTTTTTTAATCAGTAACCCTTTTCGCATGTAGATTGCAGCATAAATCTGTGGACCCCAGATCTTTTATATTCATTTATTAAAGGCTCACCATATCTGGGTGAGCTAGGGCTCTGCTTGCTTTATTCTTTTTATTAGCACTATAGTTACATGAAAGTGAAATGGTTTTGATTATGTATTTGTGTGGCAATAGCATCTCAGAATATCCCCATCAGTGAGCAGGACCTCATGTGTGAGCACTGTATAGACAAAGAGCCAAGAGACAGCGAAAGGTACTTCCAATTGAATGCACCTGTTCTCCTATACCTACTGTAACTCAAAATTGTCCAACAAGGGCGGCAGAGAAAACCTGAAGAATTTCTGGCAGCAACAGGGGACGTGCCAGCCAATGATTTTGAAGCCACATGCCTCTAAAACCATATCAAGGCACCACATTTCTAGCAGCCTGATTTTCAAAGGTGCGTACGCCTCCCATTCCAATGGCTTCCTGAGGAGCCAGGTGCATTTAGCACCCATGCAAATAAATCAGACTTTCTTTCAAAGCCTGGATGCATTAGGTAACCTAATTTTAACATCCACATGTTCCAGTGTGTGCACCCAACCTTTTCAAAATAGCTAAAAAAGATTTTTTTCCACTTTCTCTCCTCCTTCAAACATCCTCACTTTGGATTTTAAATATTCTTTTTGTCAGCAGATTTTAGCCAAGAAATGTTAAATCTCAAAACTGATTTATTCTAATTGGAGGCAAGAAACCTTTTTTTTTCCAGCAAGAAACTTAAGCATGGGAAGAAAGCCATGTAAGCTTTATGGTTCAGAGGAGAAACAATTCCTTGGAGAAGTCATTCTGCCTCTTCCTTGTAGTGGGTGAGATTTTTAATCGTCCAAGGGCATTAGGCACCCAACTCCCACTCAAAGCCAGTGTGGGATTTGTGCTCCTGACTCCCTCATGCTCACAAAAAAAATTCACTCTATATGTGTACATGTATGCATGTGTGCGCCTAAATACATGCTTCAAGATACTAAATCAAAGGGTAGGAATTTTAAAAAATCTAAGTGAAAAAACTCATTATCTTGTGCATCTAAATCACTTAGATACTTTTGAAACTGTCACTTTGCCATTCCCTAACTCATTAGGGACAAAAATTACACATTAACTAGTATAAGTGATTGGCAACCAGTTCAAATCTGTAACACGACAGAAGTTCAGGGCACATAAACTGCTTTCAAAATGGCCGAAGCCGATATAAGATACGCTTAGATGGATGTAGTATCACACTTAACTGATTTAGGTGAACTTCTGCCCCAGATACCTACAGATTCAAGTTAACTCACAGTGCCCCAGTATCCCAGGATGCTTTGCACCTCCCCGATAAACCCCTCCCTTGTAGAGTGGGTGGGGTAGCCTTGGTCCAAGCTGTGTGCTCCAGCCAGCAAGGAGGCATGCTGTAGCAACCCCCCCCCCCCCCCCCCCCCCCCCCCCCTCCGCCCCCCCAACTTCTGGCCTGGGCCACTGCAGGCATGCGGCTGCATTTCCAGAACCAAAAGTGAATGTCTGGTCACTTGCTTATTGGTTCAATCTACACAGCTTAGACTAACCTGCAATGATTGAATTGCTTCAGCCTTGGGTTTTTTGGTCATCTGTACTTAGCCCACGGGCCTAATTCTACAGATAAATGAGTGTGCATATTCACCTAACCGTCCCCTTGGATTGGGTAAAGTAACACTCCCATGCACAGAATCAGGATTACAGCATGGATGTAAGAGTCTTACACAAGTGATAATCAAAACATGCCTCCAACCTGTTCACCTACAGCTCTTTTTCTTCCCATTTTTTTTAAGTAAAGTAACAGTAAGAGATTTACCTGCTGTAGAGAAGCACAACAGTCACTCTGATTTAGCCATCACCAAACTTCTCATTAGGCTTCGAGACAGCGGGCCTTATACAAACCCCTAAGAGCCATCCTTGCTTTATGGCTTGGCAATTTTCAGTAACGGCATGCAATTTCTGTAGCAAATACATGGCATAGGCACACAGGACCACCAGCAGGGA
>NW_005842412.1:1269019-1274608 GCF_000455745.1 Alligator sinensis | reverse complement strand
ATATTGCTCGAGTGCTGCCATTCTGGAAGAAGGCTTCAATCACGAAAGCCTGAACCTTGTGAAAATACTTTCTCCTCCAACTAGTCCCATTGAAGACAGTAGCTGGCAAATTTATGCATCAAAGCTTGGTATAAACTGTACCAGAAGCCAAGCTAGCCCTCAGACAGCAAGTCACAAAGGAGGAAAGCTCTTTCCCTCCCTCCTTCCCCCCACCAGTCCTGTGCTCGGCTCAGCCAGACCAGAGGAACCAGCTCTGGCTTGCTGTCTTTGCAGCCAAGTGCTAATAAGGTGACAGGAATTCACAGGAGTGCTGCAGGGAGGACAGACTAAACCACAATCCTTAGAAGCAAGGAGCACTCTCAGTTCCTGTTGCATGAAGTTGAGGATGCACCGCTAGCAGGATCAGACCTAGACCCTGATTCCAAGTGATTCCAAGGGGCTCACTAGTGCAATGAGCTGTCTTCATAATGGCACTTTGCTCTTGACTTAGGGACTCATGTAGAGCAGCAGGTCCCAATCTGTGGTACGGGTACCACCAATGGTATGCAGACCACCTGTCAGTGATACGCAGATTTATTATAATTACTTTATATGACAAACAGTTGCTGGTGGTACTTAAGGTTGTATCATTTTAAATTGGGGGTGCGCAATCTGTTGGCGTTTGGGAACGGCTGATATCGAGGCCAATAGCGAATCCACTGGAAAGGACAGTCATTTCAGGAGCTGCAGTGGCCGTACACATCAGGGCTGAAACTAATTCTGCTAGTTCAGAGGTGGACAAAATGCAGCCCGCAGGCCTATCCCATTCTATCTGGCCTGCGGGGCTCCTAAAAAATTTAGAAAATTAATATTTATCTTCCCCCAGCTGCCTGTCATTAGGCCCTCAATGGCTTGCCAAAACTCAGTAAGTGGTCCTCTGCCCAAAATAATTGCCTGCCCCTGTGCTAGTTTCTGCTACACAAGGAGGGAGAGCCCTGCACGTCCACACACACAGTGCAGGGGGAGGAAATTACGGCTTTCACTATGCAACCACAGAGGGTAGAGGTGCTTCGGTGGGGTTTTTTTGTTTAATGAAAGCTGCAGGTCTCATGCATTCACCTGACTCCAGGAGGTGGGGATTTATGCAAACCAAATACCCTGAGACCCAATAAGGACTGGAAGGACGGGACCTTTTGAAGATGGTCCCCAACTGGAAAGTGGTGGTAACGCACTCCTACCCCTCAGAGGCCTTGCTAGGGATCTCTGGTGAAGAAGCAAAGCTCTGCATGCACAAAGCACTCTTTAAGGACTACGCTTTGTAAGAGGCGCAGCCACAAGTAGCGGAAATTCGCTGTTTGGAACAGTCACATCCAGCTAATCCGCACTTTTTTTTTTTACTGCACATTTCTACCACACAGTAATGGCCGCCCCGAGGGAATCCCTGGAGGAAAAGTCTACTGTTGCTAAAATGGTAAGTTGATTCCTACCAGGAACACAGCCCCTCTCTGACCCGAGATGGGCATGAAGAAGAGATACGCTACTGTAAATCCGTGCTCAAATCTGCTTCTTTTTTTAGTGTTAGTTTTAAAAAGCCTAAATAAATAGAATGATGCTCACGTACCAAGGCCTTGAAAGAGGAGGATAAAAAAAAAATAAAGCAGCCCAGGCACACATTGATTCTCCTCTTTATATTTTCCTAAAGAATAGCCTAGTCGAGCTGCATTGACAGGTAGATGGTACAGCTCTGCGGAGGAGGGGGGATTGTCTGAACGTGGCTGAGACACGGAGCACAAATCTGCGCGCAGAATCTGCCCTTTTGTGTTGATTAAAAAAGAAAGTTATGTTGCTAATAAAGGGTTGTATTGTGCTATCCATTTTTAAGCTTTAATGATTTCAGTGGGGAGTTCAGCTTAAAAATCAATAGCATAATACGACCAGTAATATTTAGAGTAAATCTGAAAAAAAATGCTGCTTCTTCAGGCTTAATAATAATGTCAGATGCAAGAGATGAATATTTCTCTGTATACAGTGAAGGGGGGGGGGGCGAGGGGGAACACAGCTGCCCCTGCTTTGCTGGGAGCAGAGGGGAGCTCCCTCGGGCAATCACAAGCTCCCCCTCCTCTTTGGCTGATGCAGTGAGGGCTCCCCCTCCTGTTTCAGCCTGCTTCTGCACCTGGGAATTGCTGAACTGCTTTGCAGAAGACAGGCCCCTTTAGGAGGAGCAGTGAAAATTGCCCCCACAATATTGCCCCCCTCCAGGGACAGGGTTAGAACAATACCTTCTCTTCCCAGGATGAGCCCAATCTTTCCCCCACTTCACTTTTCAGCCCATCCTTCCTACTTCTTAGAAATCTACTCTCTACTTGGCAAAGTCACAGCAGGGCCACAGTGTGCTAGGTGCTGTACAAATGTATGGTATGCAAAGACAAGATAAATGTCCAAATGCCTCTTAAAGGAGTCCAGAGTAGGTGCTCGCACCACCTCCACCGGCAGTCTTTTCCAGGCCTTGGGGGCTCGGACAGTAAAGAAGTTTTTCCTTATGTCCAGCCTGAAATGGTCTTGGAGGATATTGTGGCTGTTTGACCTTGTCATCCCATGGGGTGCTCTGGTGAACAGGCCTTCCCCCAGATCCTGATGCACACCCCTGATGTACTTACAGGTAGCCACCAGGTCCCTGCTGAGCCTGCGCTTTTCCAGGGTGAAGAGTCCCATAGCTCTCAACCTCCCATCGTAAGGCCTGTTTTCCTGCACTCTGATCATGAGCATGGCTCTCCTCTGCACGCTCTCAAACTTCTCCACATTTTCATGAATTGCATGCAGCTGCATCCACTCCCAAATCACTTAACCCCTTGTAGACTACTTCCACACTCCACAAATCACCCTCCCATAACTCTGGGGCTCAAGAATATTATCTTCTAGATGGCAGTCTGACAGCAAGCAGCCTACACCTCCCGGAAGATTTCAGTGGAGCCTCTGGTGTGCAGGACTTAGGAAAACTGAATGGAGAGCAGCTATGGCACTACTCACCAGCCACACAACATTGTTCAGCTCCAGCTGGGACTTTCTGGACCCACCTGGGTGGAATCCCATGAACGCCCCCAGACGTTCCCCTTAAACAGAGCTCATTCTTCCCTGTGCTTCCCAAATGAGATCCATCACGTCTGCCTCCCCTCCGCCCACAGAAGCAAGTGGAAGCATGTCCTGAGTTCACCTGAAATTCTGTCTTTCCAGGAAAATAAACCTTGGGTCCCACCCAGTTCCCACAGAAGTGGAAGGGTGTCACGCAGTGGGGCTCATGGAGAACAGGAGTGGGTCCCTAAGCTAGCAAGGGAGTGTGTAGAAATAGTGCTGAGAAGATGGGAGGGGGAAAAGAGTTGCAATAACTCATGGCAGCAATCTGTCCCAAAGGCACCTCCTCAGAAATACAAGATTGGAAGTCATAATGCGGAAAGACAGTGCCATTTAGGGGTGGTGCAAAAACTAGGATTTGAGTTACAGGAAGTGCTGGAGCAGCCCATCTTAGCGGATAGAGATTTCATTTTTTTATTATATTTGCTTCCATGTAAGAGCTGCCACATGAACGAGTGCTTCCAGTAGCTTAATTAAAATTGGACCTTAGAAAAAGCAGTGGGGTTGGGATACCGGGAGTGGGGAGGAACAGACTGGAAAGCCAGAAGGGACTATTGCAATCAACTAGTCTGAGCTTCTTAGAGCAAGAGGCCACAGAATTTCACCCAGCATCAAGCCCATAACTTCTGGTTTAACTAGAGCGTATCTTTTAGAAAGCTGTCCAGTCTTGATTTCAAGTGATGGAAAAATCCACCACATCCTCTGCTAACTTGTTCCAGTGGTTAGTAACCCTCAGTGTTAAAAAATATGCATCTTCTATCTAGACTGCTGGAGTGTAGTCTTTGGCTTTCTCACTGCCTGAATCGCAGGGAGAAAGCACTCAGGAAGGCTGCAGGGTGGAACGGTTTTTCCACGAGCCGGGAGACGGACACCATGACCTAACACTCTTCTGCCGTCTCTATTATCTCTGATTGAGGGCTCTGCAATATGCAGATTTTTGGTAAAGCTTTGTGTGAGAATAACATTTCCTGTTATTTTAACAGTTTGGCTTCTTCTTCTTTTTTACTTTCTCTGCTATTAGCTGCGAGAGCAGATAAAACTAAAATCATGCTGGAAAAGGATTCTTATTTTTCATTATACGCAAGCATTTAAGGCTACTGCAAAAGGAATCCAGAAAGGTGTCCAAATCCCTGAGCGTAACATCTGTGCCAATAATAAACAAATCCACAAGGCTGACACATTCCTCCGTCCCTGCTGGAATAATACAACTGCATTCCTGCCTTCTGGAGGGTTTCTTCCCCAAAGAGTAGGATTTTGCACTGCTACTAATGCAGCCTGCTTCCCCCACGCCCTCGGATGTGTATGCTCATTCCAGAAGGTCTCAAGGCAGCTCTAACGACACTTTAACAAGCCTCGGCCTCAGTGGGTGCTTTGTCCGAGCCCACACAAAACAAGAATTGACAGCGTTCAAGTGTCTCCTACTGTCCTGTCACACTCGGGAGAGTTTCCTTTGGATGAAGTTTCTTTCTGATGCCATGAGGGCACTACGGAGAGAAAATGCGCCTTGAATGACATCTACCTAGCAGGCCCCTGCACCGTCATACCCGCACTCCCAGATTTCGCTTGGCCGCACTTCCGGAAGGTAAGACAAGGCAATTCAACCCATTTTCAGGGAAGGAACTGAGGCACGGGCAGATGAACCCTTAGACCATCCAGAGAGGGCTGGGCACCGAACTGAAGCACCCTCCTAAATCACAGCCACTGCCTTCACCACAGCACCAACCTTTCTGTCTGGGGAAGGAGCTCGCAAGCAGCGCCTGCTCCGCTGGCTGCGAGCGCGGAGGCGTGTTGCATGAGGAGAATTTTCCTGGATTCCTCCTAACTGCGTTCATGCCTTTCTGTAGCAAATCCATTCAAGAAAGTGCTCTTTTCACCTAGGGTCGGCAGAGGCAGGGTGGATGCTTGCAGGCACTGGGGGGTGGGGATTTTGGCTGGAAAAGTCTGAACCAAACCAGCTGACTTTTAAAAAAAAAAAGGAGAGAGGAGCAGAATTTTTTTTCTCTCCCCGGTTCAAGAAAAAGAAACTCCAGGGAGTGCAGCCCCCTGCCAGCCGGGCCAACATCGCCTGCCAGCCTGGCACCCCAGACCAGCCCGGAGCGGTGCCAGGCAGCGGGCTGGGGAAGGGCAGTCCTTTTGCAGCTGCTGCTGAGCGCTGGGCAGGCAGCACTGCCCAGGAGGGGGCTGATGCCACCTGCCCTGCTCCCTGGCTGCCGGAAGGCGCAGCCCAGCGATCCCCCCTGCCTGGCAGTGCCAGGGCTCAGCCCAGCCCCGCGCGGTCCCAGACTTTCCTCTGCAACTCCGGCAAAACTTCCCGGGGAACCACCTGTCTGAGCGGTGCCTGCATCCCACCCGGAGCCCCTGCCCCCGGCGGCGGCACTCACCTGCGGGCGGCGCGGAGGATGCTCCTCTCCTCCCGGCCCAGCTGTGGGCGCAGCTGGCAGCGCTGCCCGCCGGCGCCGGGCTCGGGGCCGGCGGCGCCGG
>NW_005842412.1:1262633-1268860 GCF_000455745.1 Alligator sinensis | reverse complement strand
CCCCTGCCCTGCCCGCCGGGGGGGGGGGGGGGGGGGGGAGCCGCTGCTCCTGCCCCCGGGGACGGGGGTGCAGCGCCCTGCTCCCCCACCCCTACAGGTGCCCGTGCCAGGAAGATCACCCCACACTGCATGCCAGGGAGAGCCCCCCATTGCATGCTAGGGCGGGGGCTTCTCCATCACTGCACCGGGGGGCTTGGCTGCCCCCCCCCCCCCCGGGGCCGGGGCCCCCCCCCCCCCCGGGGCCGGGGCCCCCCCCCCCCCCGGGGCCGGGGCCCCCCCCCCCCCCGGGGCCGGGGCCCCCCCCCCCCCCGGGGCCGGGGCCCCCCCCCCCCCCGGGGCCGGGGCCCCCCCCCCCCCCGGGGCCGGGGCCCCCCCCCCCCCCGGGGCCGGGGCCCCCCCCCCCCCCGGGGCCGGGGCCCCCCCCCCCCCCGGGGCCGGGGCCCCCCCCCCCCCCGGGGCCGGGGCCCCCCCCCCCCCCGGGGCCGGGGCCCCCCCCCCCCCCGGGGCCGGGGCCCCCCCCCCCCCCGGGGCCGGGGCCCCCCCCCCCCCCGGGGCCGGGGCCCCCCCCCCCCCCGGGGCCGGGGCCCCCCCCCCCCCCGGGGCCGGGGCCCCCCCCCCCCCCGGGGCCGGGGCCCCCCCCCCCCCCGGGGCCGGGGCCCCCCCCCCCCCCGGGGCCGGGGCCCCCCCCCCCCCCGGGGCCGGGGCCCCCCCCCCCCCCGGGGCCGGGGCCCCCCCCCCCCCCGGGGCCGGGGCCCCCCCCCCCCCCGGGGCCGGGGCCCCCCCCCCCCCCGGGGCCGGGGCCCCCCCCCCCCCCGGGGCCGGGGCCCCCCCCCCCCCCGGGGCCGGGGCCCCCCCCCCCCCCGGGGCCGGGGCCCCCCCCCCCCCCGGGGCCGGGGCCCCCCCCCCCCCCGGGGCCGGGGCCCCCCCCCCCCCCGGGGCCGGGGCCCCCCCCCCCCCCGGGGCCGGGGCCCCCCCCCCCCCCGGGGCCGGGGCCCCCCCCCCCCCCGGGGCCGGGGCCCCCCCCCCCCCCGGGGCCGGGGCCCCCCCCCCCCCCGGGGCCGGGGCCCCCCCCCCCCCCGGGGCCGGGGCCCCCCCCCCCCCCGGGGCCGGGGCCCCCCCCCCCCCCGGGGCCGGGGCCCCCCCCCCCCCCGGGGCCGGGGCCCCCCCCCCCCCCGGGGCCGGGGCCCCCCCCCCCCCCGGGGCCGGGGCCCCCCCCCCCCCCGGGGCCGGGGCCCCCCCCCCCCCCGGGGCCGGGGCCCCCCCCCCCCCCGGGGCCGGGGCCCCCCCCCCCCCCGGGGCCGGGGCCCCCCCCCCCCCCGGGGCCGGGGCCCCCCCCCCCCCCGGCACTGGGCGCTGGGCACCCCGCGCCGCCCCCCCTCGCCATGCGGATCAGGCTGCCACGTGGGAGCGGGGAGGGCTGCTCCGGGGACCTTCCCCGCATCCCTGCCCAAACGGGCTGGACAGATCCCAGCGACCACATGCACCGCGGCCGATTGACACGGGCCGGAGCCAATCCGGAGAAAGCGGAGCCAATCCGGAGCGAGGGAAGGCGGAGTTCGCCGTGTGAACGCTCCGGCGCCGCTCCCCAGTCTCCAGGCACAAGCTTCACAGGCAGAGAGAGCCTTGTCCCGCTGCCTGCTCTTGCACCAGCACCCTGGGGCTTTCCTGGAAAAAAAAACACCTCCCAGCAAAAATCCGGCCAACAATCCCCCCAGCGCTCCCGGGCCAGGAAAGCGGTGTGGGAGCCGCTGGGGCTGGTGGCTGAACTCAGCAGCCCCCAACAAGGCAAAGAAAATGTTGGGGATTATGAGGAAGAGAACCACAAACGAGACCCGGAGTATGGTCGTGCCCCTGTATAAATCCTCCAGGCGTCCGCACCTCTGCTACGGTGCTCAGTTCTGGCGCCCTCAGCTCAAAAGGCTATAGGTGACGTCGAGAAGGTCCAAAGAAGAAACAAAGATGATGAACAGCGCGGAGATGAGCAGAGATGGAAGAATCATAGACAATGAAGGTTGGAAGGGACCTCGGGAGGTCACATCTAGTCCAACGCCCTGCTCAAAGCAGGACCAGCCCCAACTAGATTATCCCAGCCAAGGCTTTGTCCATCCAGGCATTAAAAACCTCCAATGATGGAGATTGCACCACTTCTCTGGGTAACCTGTTCCAGTGTTTATTATATTCCTAGTGAGAAAAATTTCCTAATATCCAGCCTTGCTGCAACTGGAGACCATTGCTCCTTGTTCTGACACTGGACCTAGCTAGGTCTGTCACCCGACCTAGGGTCTGACCCATCTGCCACCACTGAGAGATGAGGCCTAACTCAGTTCAGGAAAGAGACGCTTTCTCCAACTGCAACCCATTTGGTTTGTCGCCTCGGCCTGCCTGTTACATCTTTTCTTTTAGACTGTCAGCTCTTTCAGGCAGGGACTGTTACGCACTGTGTGTTTGCATGGGGTGCAGCACAATGGCTGTGCCTTCTGCATGCTATTGCAATAGGAATGTAAAATAATAATACAAGGGATCCTGCAGTTCCCACTCGAGCAATGCTCCAGTGAAAGCGAATGGGATCCATGAGCTCAAGAGGTGGCATGGGAAGGAAGCAGAAAAAAAAAGGATGTGCAAACACATCAAATTTAGGAGATTAACCAGGAATGGAGATGTCTGTCATGCAGCCCTGCTGAGAGGGCTTCTCTCATCTCTCATCCCTCCATCTCTAGTGCATGGAGCCAGCAATGAAATAGCTTGGATCTGGGCTGTCCACAGGGAACCACTGCTCTACAGTAGCATCCCCCTTCTTTGAGACCTCCCAGATGCTCCTCCCAGATCTGTGCATGTGGATCTAGGATATGGAAACTGTTGAAGCAAAGAAATCTGTGCCTTACCCCATACCAGCCTTATGAATTTCTCATTATAAATCCCACTGGGAGTTAGGGACATTTGAGTAGCATTCTTTCCCATTGGGTTCCTTTGTACCTGCTACTGCTCACTGGATTGCCTGGGCTGGCAGAGGGGGTGTAGAGAGATAGAATAGCATCACAGAGCAGAAGGCCCTCCATGGACTTTGTGGGGGAAGTCCTCTTGCCCATGGATCTCAAGATGACGATGCTATGCCCTGTGCATCTCCCGCAATTACTAATATTATCCCTGAATTCAAACAAAAATGTGATTAATCTGCAGAATTGTATGGACCAATCTTCCACCTCCATCAGGTACATCCACCAGAGAGTAACGGCTGGTCCTCCAAAAGTAGATAAGTCAATCCTATTTACCAGTATTCCTTAAAAATAGAAGAGTTAATGATTCCTATTATATGCTATCTATGAAGAGTAATAAGGATCATAGAACCATAGGAAGGGACCCTCAGAGGTCGTCTAGTCCACCCCCCTGCCAGAGGCAGGTTCACCCCTATCCAAACCATTGTATACAAATCCATTGTCTAACTACACAGTAAAACTACACGGTGAACCCTGACACAACCACAAGGCCTAACACCGCAACTTGCCCCAGGTAAAGCAGGGAGGCATCAGTGGCCAATGTCCAACTCCCTCAAGATATCAGAGGAAGACAGCCATGCTCCCCCACTGCAGAGGAAGGTAAAGCCCCTTATAGTCTGTACCAGTCTGACCATGGGGGAAAATTCCTTCCTGATCCCAAAAATGGTGACTGGTCTGACCCTGAGCAGCAGGCAAGACCCTCTAGCCAGGAACTTCCAAGTTTAAGTGCCAGCAGAAGCACTGGCACACCCCAGTTAAAATCCCCAGCCTTGGCTGCAGCCAACACCCAGTGCTTCTGAGAAAGGCGAACCCTCCTCCCCAACACTTCTCCTGTCTCTGACAATTGCAGCAACAGGAGGAGGGGAAACATCCACAGCACCTCCCTTGGGTGAGTCAAATATTTATTCCTTCCTCCTGCAAAATCAGCAAGCTCCGTACAGCAGGTTTGCCTGATAATTTTTTAATGGGAAATCTATAAAAAACACAAATCAGAAGGTAACGTACATTTTGTTTCATCCGGCAACCCTGCCTGTCATCGGTTTCCTCTTTCCTCCCTTCCCTTCCTTCCCTGGCAGGTTCCAGGGCGCAGCAAATTTTAACATTAACCAGCTGCTGAAAACACCATTCTTCGCATCAAGACTTTTTTTTTTCCCCCGTCCTTTGCACACAAATCTAAATTTAGGACATTTCCAGGACATTTCCATGATATCTGTTTTCATGGCATTTGCTTTACAGGGAAATTGAGTTTCAAGCCACTGTTGCTGGGCATCCCGTTCTAAAGCGGGTTCTTTTCTACGTCAGGCACAATAGAGCCAAGAGACTTTTTGCTGCTGCTCCAAGACTGATAACAACATTAATAATCCAGTGATGCGAACTGGGGTCATCAAATCACAGGGTTGGAAGGAACCACAAGCTCATCTCTTCCAGTCCCTTGCACAGATGTGAAATGTGCTGCTCTGAAACCACCGAAATCAGAACCCCCTCTGGATTCTGCTTGGAAACCTCCAATGAAAGAGGTTCCTCAGCTTCCCTGGGCAGCTTGCTCCACTTGTCCTGCAGGTCTGACAGTCAGAAGGTTTGTCCTAAGATGTGATCTGCATCTGCTGTGCTGTAGCCATAACCCTAGGTGCATTGCCAAGATTCAACTCCCATTGATTTCAAAGGGAATCTCCCATAACTGATTGGTGCTTAAGGGGATGCTAGGCCTGGGGTTCCCATTACACTCTCCTCTGCTGGTTCAAGGGGATGCTTCCACGGTGGAAAGTGAGGATGATGAGCTGTGTGGACAGCAGCCAAAAGTATCTGCCAAGCTTGTAGTCCATGAAGCTTTAATCTGACTCAGGGTCAGATTATCTCTGTAGTGGGCCCTAGGTAAAGAAACTCGTGGGCCCCTACTTAATACTGTATATTTATGTTACTTTTCTTCACTCAATAATTATAATATGCAAAATAAGCACAACTGGGCCCCTTCTTCACTTAGGGCCCTTGGCATGTGCCTAGTTTGCCATTGCGTTAATCCGGCCCTGTGCCTCAGGGCCAGCAGGTCTGCAGCTCTGAGGAGCTACCAGCCAGTGATGCTCATGGAAAGAAAGCGCACCAGTGACACAAGGTACCCTGTTGCCAGCTGAGGGTGGGGACTTCCTTCCAGCCCCTTTCCTGGCAGACCCACTGCTCGCTAGTGCCAGAATTGGGCCCTGATTATCTTTAAAATGACAAGCCCGTGGAAAACCCACCCTGGTGTTAGACAGGAGGAAAATGATGATACTCTCTGATCTCTTGTTGGCTTCCTTGCTGTCACGGAAAATGATGATACTCTCTGATCTCTTGTTTGCTTCCTTGCTGTCCCAGCCTGCCTGTGAGAAAGTGTGTGATGCCAGACAGGCATGGGCTAGGATCAGGGGAATCTGGGGGCTCTGGGTGGAGGAGTGGGAGATGGGGACCATCTTACACAGGTTCTTATGAGAACCCCTGATGGCCTCTACCAAAGCCTCCCTAGATGTGTGGTATGTATCATCAAACATGGCTCGCCCTCTGGCAGGGTTTTCTATGCGCAGCTTTGATCATTATTTGCTTCATACCAGTAAATAGGGGCCTTATCTGACCCTAAGGGTCCATTCGGAGAGGGTATCTTTTCTTTTGGTACCTCCATATAGAACAGGAGGGCACTGGTCTGGCTCCAGAGAAGTGTCCCCTTGCACTGCCATTACCCATGACGGGCTTTCTGGAGACCTGGGGGCTCACATGCAAAGAGGAGCTAGGCAGCATGTAGGTGAGTGGGCTGCAAGAGAGGGACACCTGTGCCAAAACCCTGGGTGTCGGGGTGCTCCCAGAGATACATCCTGGGTTTATGTAAGGTTACATCCATCGCATGCGTAAGCCCAGGTTATTAGTTAGCCTACAAATTACAGTTTGCCACATGCACTTGAGTCAAATAACAGAAAAAATAAACAGATGTATTTCATGGAAAGAAAAAGTGATCAAATACTTTGACGACAGCATATCAAACTGACAAAACCCTAACCCTACCCTTAGACTACCACCTAACCCTCCTCCCATTGCTATGGACGTCCTCCAAGGTCAGCTTCCCCACAGTCACCGCTCGCTCCCTTCACCAGACCTCCAGCCCACCTCTCCTCACAGGGAGCCCTCTCCTAACTGTTGCTCACTCCAGAGTATTTCTCCGCAGCCCTCCTACTACCCTCAGGGGGACCAGAGCATCCTCTCAAGTGTCTG
>NW_005842412.1:1250346-1262602 GCF_000455745.1 Alligator sinensis | reverse complement strand
CTACACCAGCTCCAGTAAGTTCCCCAGGAGGAGGCAAAATATCCTGAGTGCCTCCCTTCTGCAGCTCTGCGAGGATCCCAACCAGGATGATCATTGGAAAGCGCCAGCAATGTAGTTCCAGTGTGAAGAAGGCTGTTCCTCTAGTCCAAATGATCCTGTATATTCTATGCCTTCCCTCTGTTTTAAAGTGATCCAAGTGTCTCTCTCAATGCAAACTTTTCCCTTTCTTGCCCAGCCACAGAGAAACAACCCAAACCTAGACACTTGCAATTTGCAGGTGAACTAAGTAGAAGAATAGATCTGTTTCTCCTGACTTCTCTGAGTCTTGCTCTAAGCACCATGCACGCCTGGAAGGTAAAATCCCACAATTCAAGTGCTCACGCGTGTAAAAAGCTAGGAAACAGAAGACTTAAAGCTGTGCTGAGTTCCATTTACCAGGACTTTTTAGATGGGGCATGACATGCATCTTCAAAGAAGCGTTACTGCTTTGTCAGTGCTAGGGTTGGGCTGTCTCCACTTTTTCTAAGGCCTTTACCCAGAAAGTATCTTCACACCAAGTACGTCCCCATCTGCAAAGACAAAAAGAGGTTGCACAGAATAAAATGCCCTATGACATAAATTGTGGATAAGTCTGACTAGACAAAGGGCCAGGGTATAACTGGCATTTGTGCATAATTTGTGGCAGAGGGAACAGGGAAAGAAAGGTTGTAACGTCTTTATGCTGATAATCAAATGCACATACTTATTTAGGGAATGAATGGGTTGATGGTATTTTCCTAGGACAAAGATTCACAGCGCTTTCAGCCTGTAATTTCAGATCATATAAATCATGATAAGAGAGAGCACAGTGTGAGTTACTTATTCTGTCAAAGCCATTTTGCTCTAGCTTGCAGCACTTCCCATCAATCCCAGCAGAAAGTCCCAGACGGCAAGATGGGTCCAGCTCCCTTGATTTCATTTACACAGGCTCAGGGTTTGGTCCTTCATAATTAAAGGAGAAGTGTACAGAGGACAGCAGTCATACCATTGCCTCTCAGTTTATAACTACACCCCTCACCAATACAGATCTATGCTTCAGAAATAAATGTCTGTCCGTTAAATATGCTGTGAATGCTCACAGCTGAAGCGCAGGCTTCTGCCAAGAAATCTAATGGTCCATCCCTTATCATTGTAACATTATTTGCTTTGCACAGTAATTGATTTTGGTCTGGAGCTGACAGTGTAACAAGTGACAAAGTTGAATTTGATTTTTTTTTTTCCTTTTTTTGTTTTTTGTTTGGTGATGCCCGAATAACTCTTGCATGCCCCGAATCTAAGCTATCAAACTAGTTTCTGTAAGGAAAGCTAGGGCGTGCATTTACAGCACGTCACCTACTGCATGGGTAACTGCCCATAAGCACATTCATGTCCCGGGCTAACTATGAGGTCACTTGCAGCACAGGAGCAGGATAAGCTACTTCACATTTACCGCAGAGTAAAAGCGTCCGCATGGGCAGCTACCACAGAATAATGGGTGTGCCGTCAGTTCAGACTTTAGCTAACCGTGAAGTACATTGTTCAGTATGCAGTCCCGTAGCAAGGGGGGGAAAGGGGAGCGACTGCCCCAGGCACCAAAGTGAAGGGGTGCCAACAGGCGCTGCCCAGCCGGGGTGGGACATGAGACAGAGCCACGAGCGTTTCATTTGGGGGACATGGGGATGGGGGTAGGGCAGCTCCCACTGCTGCATGCACTCCTGGGCAAGCATGCGGAGACATGTGCCCCCTGGATCTGTGCGTGGGGTGAGGGCAGGCTGCCGCTGCGGGCTTTGCCCCAGGCGCCAAACTTCCTTGCCATGGCACTGTAGTATGTTCTTCTCTCTCACTAGTGTAGCAGCAGCCTAAGCCACTGCCTTCAGTGGCATTACTCCATATTTACAGCAGTGAACAGGGTGTGCAAACAAAATCAGGCCTTTTGAGAAGAGGAGGAGTTCGGAGAGCAGAGCCCTGGCTGTTTGAAGAAGGGTGAGAAAGAAAGCGATAGGGAAGACTGAACTACTAGGGTTGGTGGGCCCCCATGGCTCTACTCTCAGTGAAGGATGTACCCGCACATTTCCCATGCACGGCACACTCTGGCTAGACTCAGCAAACCTGGACAGGTGACAGCTGGGGTGCTCCAGTGATAGCCTTGCACCACTGCTCTCAAGCACTCTGGAGTCAGAGGTCTCAAGACTGGCCATGGGACCCCTCTCACCCCAGGTGGCTTCACTGCTGCATTTCTGGGTTTGTGCGTAAGAGCAGGAGCAGGTGAGTGGGATGTGCTCAAAAGGGTTTCTCCCCGAGCGTGTTAGGAACGCAGTACAGGCAGTCCTCAGACTTACGACACAATTGGTTCCTGACAACCATGTCTTAAGTCGAAACGTCGTAACTCAGAACCAATAGGAAGCAATGTTATAAATGGGGGATTGGTTCCTGAACCAAGGCCCGATACCCTATTTTCACCTAAATAACCCAGAATTTTGTACTCAATCAATTATAGATGAGTAATATCACTACATTCATGTATTTGCATTGCAAATAGCAATCATATTGATTTGGAAGGACTTCTTTGAGGTGACTTTCCTGGACTTTTTGAAGGGATCTTGGCTGGAGTCTTCTCAGGAGACTTGGCTGCAGGTTTTTCTGGAGTCTTGTCCACTTTCTTAAAGAAAGTGTCCAAGGAAATTTGGACGGATGCTCTCCAGGGAGACGGGCGACGCAGGCAACTTGCTCGCTGGCGTCGCATTGCGTTGGATCCAGTGCCATAAAGTCAACACTGACGTCAGAAAGTCGAAACGGTGTCAATTTATAAACGTCATAAGTGCCGTTCGTTGTAACTTGAAACGTCTTAAGTTGAGGACTGCCTGTATAGATCTACCCCTTAAATTGTTTTCTGGATCTGCCATAGATTGTCTTGGTGACCCAGGGCAAATCACTTAAAACTCTTTGTGCCTTGAATTTTCACCTGCACTGAGGCTAATAATTCTTGCTTTTTCTTGTCTGTTGAGAATATGGACTTTGTCTGGCAGAATGTAACACAGGAGGGCCACCCTTTCTACCGGTGTCTTCAGGCATCGCACAGATTGGACAGGAAGAGAGAAGCCAGGAAACCAGGGATAAAATCCTGGTCCCAGTTCTGCGGGGCAGGGTTTCACCTCGGGTGTGGACAGACCTTTTGGAGACATCCCTGAGGTGCTGTGAGGCACTTGGGTGCTCTACTGATGGGTACAATAGGGGGACCTAGCTGGAAGAGAGGGGGGAGATCGCAGTTGTGAAACTACCTGAGAAAAGGAGGGGTGTATGTGGGGGGTGGGATATACCCTGTGCTAGGGGTGAGCTGATATAATTGAATGCAGTGACCAAGGACCAATTAATCTGCAGGGGCAGGAATTGACCCAGTGTTACCACAGGTTGCGTCATGATAGCCAGTTCTCTGAAGCTCATGGCAAATGCAAGCATGCTCCCTAAGACCAGCCCGTGGGGTTGCAATGGTGTAACCAAGAGCAGCATCTGACTCTGGATGCTTAGCTTAAAACAGCCAAATGACTGAACAGATGGCTCCTTTTTATTTGCATTCTACTCGGATTTGCAAGTCTAGCAGAAAAAAAAAACTTGATTTCTGACATTTTGCTTGTCCTCAGAGCCTAGCGCAGTTTCTGTTACATTGGCATTTGCATGAACCGTGTTGCTTCAGGCACTGAAATCTCCCTGGCTTTAACTCCAGTCTAAGCCAAATGTCCAGAGCCATGAGCCACCTCCCCTCTCCAGCTTGTTTGTGCACTTTGCCAAGTGTTGTCACACTTCCACTACCAAAAGGATCAAGAGAAAACAGTCATTTAGGGCTTGGGGAAGGAAAGCACAGGTTTGGAGTTAAACTGGGCTTGAAAATATACCATCTGTAGGCCTGAAATAAGAGGCTCTGCGGCGATGAGGTTTAAAAATATCCTAGGTGGTCCATGCACTTGGATAAATTTAGTAGAGTCCTGTGCTTGCTGACATACAGTTAAGTGAAAATAATAAAGATGGCCCAAGCAGAACATCTGCTGGCCAATTAAAAAGATTGCACCAAAGATGATAATTGCCGTGACTAGTGATAATCCTCCAGGCTAGCTTATGTATGTACAGCCCTTCTTCTGGGCAAAATAGGCATTGCTCAGAGATCCTGCACTAATAAAGCAAATAGAGATTCTCAGTTAGTGCATGTGGGAGAGGCCTGTGCTTTTGGGTAGAAGTTTCAAGCCCACCGAGTGAATATAAACTTCTGAGCACCTGTAAGATCACTACTTCCCTGCTCTTGCAGTGTCAGGGCACCAGCAGCGCCCGGGTTTCCCCAGTTCTTACCTGTGGCATGTTATAGGGTATGCTTTGCGTTTGGGATTTTGTTCCTCGCAGCAGTGGATGAGAGTCCAAAGTGGTGATTTGGGGGATTCCTTTGGTTAACAATCACCTGTGAACATGGAGGGCTAGACTTGATGGACCAGGAGATCCATTCCAGCCCTATGTTCCTACATCCCTATGCTACTAGAAGTTCTCAGTTATCATAATGGCATATACATAATATGCTAATGTAATAGCAAAATAATTAGCTAGCCCTATATTCTTAGCTAGGTAAATCCTCAAGTCCCACTGTAACCCATGGGAATCTCCTTGTGTAAGAACCTCAGGATTTGGCCAATGGATAGAGATATTTTTTAAATAATGCACTAGTTATACTTGACGTGAACTTTCCAATGAACAAAGTGCGTTTAATCTTACTATGAGCTCCAGGGCAAACAAATTGCCACTAAAGGAGATTTCTCCTTCCCTTGGAATTTCACCTGCATTTCAGCCAGGATGGAGATGGTTATGAGCAGAATTAAAGCAGCCCAACTGTGGACATCCACACTGATGAATGTGCTACAGATTCAGCTGTTGTCAGGTACATGCTTGGTCATTTTCAATATTTCTCCTGTGTTCATGGAGCACTGTGATCCCCCTCTGGTGGCTATTTTAATTCCTACGTTTTTTCCCTAGCTGCTATGGCTACGTACCTTACTGGAGAAGGCTACTCCTCTGCATACAATGTTTTAAATCGAGTTGGGAGCATGGTTTTGTTTAAAAATCTCATAGTCCCGATAGGTCCATGTTCTTTCTCAGGTACGAGGGGCTACGTTGTCATTGTAGAATTAGGCTGATCATCTAGAACGATTGTATGATGTTGGTGTACCAAAGCAGGCTCTTAAATTGAGGATCATAGGGTGAAATCTTGGTCCTCCTGATGTTGATGGGAGTTTTGCTATTGTCTTCAATGGGGCCAGGAGTTCTGAATCCTGCATGAGGCAACTAAATGATTGCAGGGGCCCTGGTCCTCCATCTACCTGTGCCATCACTGGCAGAGCGTCTGAGCTCAGGACCATGGCCTGTTGTGTTTATGAAGAAAAATAAATGAAGCAGGAATCAAGGAGCATAACTGGATGAATGTCCCTGGCTTGTAGTCTGTGTCTCTGGCTTAACATTGTGCTTGTTGCTTTTGGCTGTTCTTATCAATGGGATTCACCACTGAAGTGAAGGGTTGTGCTAAGACTTGCACACTACCCAGGTGTTTATACCCTCAGGGTTTTCATGGTGATCAGGCAGAACGGCCAGGCTGCTTTGGTGTAAAACTGGGATGCCTGCATGACAGAAGAAGGAAAGTACCGCACCTTCCTCCACAGCTGATTCTCTTTTCCTCCCCTTCTGCTCAACAAGTGTCCCTCCAAAACCCGCTCCTGTATCTCCCTTCTCTCACAAATCTCTCTTCTCCACACACTCCCATCTGAAAACATTAGCTCGTCAAACCCTTCTTTCTGCTCTCTCTCCCATAGAAAATCGTCGAAATTAAGAGCTGGAACTAGGGACCTTGAAAGATCATCGAGTCCAACCCCCCTGCTCTGTGCAGGAATACGGCGAGATCAAATGATCCCAGCAAGGTGTCTGTCCAGTCTCCTCTTGAAGGGGACTGCACCACCTCCTCGGGAAGTCTTTCCCAGATTCTGGTCACCCTTACCATAAAGACATTCTTCCTTGCATCCAACCTGAAACCATCCTAACAGTTTATATCCATTGCTCCGTGTCCTCCCCTATGGTGCCCTAGGGAACAGTTTTTCTCCCAGCTCCTGATATTCACCCCTTACATACTTATAGATGGCCACCAAGTCCCCCCTCAGTCTTCCCTTCCCCAGTCCCAGATCCCTTAGTCTTTCCTCATAAGGTTTGTCCTCCTGGCCCTTATTCATTCTCGTGGCCCTTCTCCGGACCCTTTTAGGATTCTCCACGTTGTTTTTGAAGTGCGGCGCCCAGAACTGGACACAGTCCTCCAGCTGGGCTCTCGCCAGCACCAAGTAGAGAGGAAGTATCACTTCCTTAGCCCTGCTTGCAACGCATCGGTGAATGCATCCCAGTATGCTAACAGCCATGGTTATGGCGGCTCATGTTCATCCGGTGATCAACCATAACACAAACCCAGACATAGTGGGGCTCACTGAAACTTGGTGGGATCCAACACACGACTGGGCGGTGCACATCCGGGGCTATAGGCTGTATAGGTGAGATAAAACAAGGAGGAAAGACGGGGGTGTGGCGCTCTACGTCAAAGAGCAATACACATCCTCTGCAAACAGCACTGGGTCTGAGGTAGGGCAGATGGAGGTGCTCTGGGTCAGAATAGAAGGGGGTCGGGGGGAAAGGGACCTAACAGTGGGGTCTACTACAGCCCACCTAACCACGGAGAAGAGCTGGACCGGGAATTCTCAGGTCAGCTCGCGGAGGCAGTTAAGTCAAGGGACATGGTCATCATGGGTGAATTAAACTACCCAGACATCTGCTGGGAAGAGCAGTCAGCCAGGTCTGACCACTCACGTAGGTTCCTAGCCAAGTTACAGGACCACCATCTAACCCAGAAGGTGCACAGTCCCACCAGGGGAAATGCTTTGTTGGACCTAGTCCTGGCCACACGCAATTACCTGGTGAGGAGTCTGCGGGTGCTTGACCACCTAGGCAATAGCAACCATCGCCTACTGGAATTCACCATCCAGCGCAAGGTGGCAAAGGCCTGCAGCAAGGCAGCAGCCCTAGACTTCAGGAGGGCGGATTTCAATGAGGTAAGGAGACTAGTCGGGGAGGCACTGAGTCCCGGAGGGGAGGGGAATTGGGAATCCAAGAAGAGTGGTCGTTCCTTGAGGAGACGATCCTCCAAGCCCAAAGCGTGACAATCCCCACGTGGATCAAAGGGAGCAAGAGTGCTCAAAAGCCCCCATGGCTCACCAAAAGCATCCACGAACACCTCAAAGCCCAAAAGGAGGCATACACCCAATGAAAGGGAGGAGCCATCACCAAGGGGGATTATACCTCCTTGGCTCGAGATTGTAGGGGGGCTATTAGGAAGGCTAAGGCAGAGATGGAACTGGGACTAGCAACCCGGATCAAAGATAACAAGAAGTCCTTTTTTAAATACATAGGGGGTAAAAAGAAGGTACCAAATAATGTGGGGCCTCTGCAGGACATGCTTGGTAATCTGGTGGTAGCATCAGATGACAAAGCTAATCTCTTTGACAGATCTTTGCTTCCATTTTTCTGAGCAGGGACCGGGACATCCCCCCCACTGGGACCCCAGACGGACCCAGGGGAGGCACAGCCAGGCCCAGGGTCAGGGAGGACCTAGTCAGGGCACTTCTGGAGGGACTAGATGTGTTCAAATCAGCTGGTCCTGACGCTCTCCACCCCAGAGTGCTGAGGGAAGATGCAGAGTTCATTGCAGGACTCCTGGCACAGCTTTACGAGCACTTGTGGTGCTCCTGCGAGGTGCCAGAGGACTGGAAAAGGGCCAATGTGGTCCCCATTTTCAGAAAAGGGAGAAAAGAGGACCCAGGAAACTATAGGCCAGTTAGTCTTACCTCGGTCCTGGGGAAGTCTTTGAGAAAATTATCCAGGAGCACATCTGCAAGAGGCCAGCAAGGGAGGTTATGTTTACGGGCAACCAACATGGGTTCATTCGAGGCAGGTCCTGTCAGACCATCCTGGTGGCCTTCTATGACCAGGTCACAAAAGCCTTGGATGCAGGTGTCGCAGTGGACGAAGTCTTCCTGGACTTTAGGAAGACCTTCGACACTGTCTCTCACCCCATCCTCATTAAAAAATTAGGGGACTGTGGTGTCAACGCCTACACAGTCAGATGGGTTGCAAATTGGCTGGAGGGCTGCACGCAGAGAGTGGTGATGGACGGTCATATTCAACCTGGAGGAATGTGGGCAGCGGGGTCCCCCAGGGCTCGGTCCTCTGGCCTGCACTGTTCAATACCTTCATTGGCGATTTGGACAAAGGAGTGAAAAGCACCTTGTTCAAGTTCGCAGATGACACTAAAATGTGGGGAGAAGTGGGCACGCTAGAAGAGAGGGACAGGCTGCAACTAGATCTGGACAGGTTACAGGGGTGGGCGGATGAGAACAGGATGGGGTTCAACACTGACAAGTGCAAGGTGCTGCACCTGGGGAGAAAGAACCAGCAGCATACCTACAGGCTGGGGAACTCCCTTCTCGTCAGTGCAGAGGCAGAAAAGGATCTTGGAGTCATCATTGATGCCAAAACGAACATGGGCCGACAGTGTGGGAACGCGGTCAGGAAGGCCAACCACACCTTGTCGTGCATCCACAGATGCATCTCAGGCAGGTCCAAGGAGGTGATCCTCCCCCTCTATGCGACACTGGTCAGGCCGCAGTTGGAGTACTGCATCCAGTTCTGGGTGCTGCACTTCAGGAGGGATGTGGACAGCATGGAGAGGGTCCAGAGGAGGACCACTCGCATGATCAGGAGGCAGCAGGGCAGGCCCTATGAGGAGAGGCTATGAGACCTGAACCTGTTCAGCCTCCACAAGAGAAGGCTGAGAGGGGATCTGGTGGCTGCCTATAAACTTGCCAAGGGGGACCAGCAGGAAATGGGAGAGTCCCTGTTCCCCCGAACACTACCGGGAGTAACAAGGAACAACGGCCATAAATTGACTGAGAGTAGGTTCAGGCTAGACATCAGGAGGCGCTACTTCACTGTCAGGGCGGCTAGGAGCTGGAACCAACTTCCAAGAGAAGTGGTGCTTGCCCCTACCCTGGGGGTCTTCAAAAGGAGGCTAGACAGCCACCTAGCCAGGGTCATTTGACCCCAGCATCCTTTCCTGCCCATGGCAGGGGGTCGGACTAGATGATCTGCTTAGGTCCCTTCTGACCCTACCAACTATGAAACTATAACCCCGAGGTCCCTTTCAGTCATCGTGCTGGCCAGGACATCTCCACCTAACCTATATTCATGTCTCTGGTTACTTCTCCCCAGGTGAAACGCTCTGCATTTATCCTTATTGAACTGCATCCAGTTCCACTCCACCCACCTTTCCAGCTTGTGCAGGCCTGCTTGGATCCGCATCGTATCCCCTAGCATGACTGCTTTTCCCCGTAACTTAGTATCATCCACAAACCTGGCCAGCATGCTTTCCACATCCTCATCTAAATTGTTGTTAAAGATGTTGAACAGCACGGGGCCAAGAACTAAACCCTGCAGGACACCACCTTCCTGCATATAGGAATGGACCTTTTCTGTGCTCTGAGGTTCACTCCCTTGAGGAACAACCACCCTTCCTGAACTCCCTTCCCCTCCAGTCCCTCTTCCCATAGGGTTTCTCCCACTATTTCCCGAAGCTCATTGAAGTCAGCCTTCCTGAAGTCGAGCACCTCTGTCCTACTGGCTGACTTCCCATGGTCAGGGCTGAGTGAGCACCAAGCATTTTAAAAGTACGACATGTTGTATGTACACCAAAATCATGCTTTTTGTCTCAGCCACATGTTTAAGTTTGTGATGGGGATCACTCAGGAGACAGTACGCAGGGCAATCCATAAGTGTACAGCAGCTGAGCGCAGGTCTTTGACCTCTTGGTCTTGCATGTGTGGCCGCACTTGGCTGGGAGCACAGGGGGCCTCTGAGTAAAGCAAGGTGCAACTCTTCACTTTGGTTACACAGGAAATTTTGATATTTAAAGTTGAATTTTTGTTCTGAATCAGAACTAAAGCAGCCTTTTTAAAATTCCTGTGAAACACAAAATAAATAAATAAAAATATTTTGAAAAATTCATTTCAAAACAAAGATTTTGTGTCCAATTTTTTCCCATTTTTATGTTACTCTTCTTTTTAGATCACTTCATGACATGTCAGTAATAGTACTATGTAATATGACATATATTATGCCAAGACATGTCATAATATGCCATCCTTATGTTAGCCTAGAATAATTTTCCTGAGCTACTGAAAACAGCTGTTCTTCTGTTGTAATACACTGATTGCTTTCCCTCTCTTCTTGTTTAAAGTGTCTCCAGTTTGTGGTATAACAAATCAGCCTGACACTCAACAAGGAACAAATGCATAAAAGAAAATACAAAACATTTTTTTCTGGGGTTTTTTTCATGGCAAAGTTTTCTAAAGCAAAAAAAAAAAAAACTGTATCCAATGGAAAATGCTGTTACATCAATCAGATTTTGAGTGTGTGTGTATGCGTGCGCACACACAATTTATAGGAGCAGCATTTTCCAATGAAAACCTGTTTAAACAAAAATGCTTCAACCAGCTTTTAATATTCCCGATTGCTGATCAGACAGCAAACTATATAGCAGTAACTTCTGGGAACACTCAGATTTTTGGTAGTATTTAAACACATCAGTGGGATTCGTGTGAAAGCACCTAGGCTTCTGAGAAATAGCGGGTGCCTCGTTACATTGTTAGGTGCTTAAACATCCTTCAAAGAATCTGGTCCTCAGGACCAGGTATACTTAAGGGCCTTGAGCACAACTAGGGGTGGTTTTGTAAGTCTTGAAGCACACATGGAGCCCTCTTCAAGGTGCAGGACATGTGCAAGTTTTAGAACATCCTAACCTTTCTGGACCTCAGACCCCCAGAAATGGGCATAATGCTTCTGTTAAGTGAGTTTGTGGCCTGTTTCTGAATGAGTTAATGCAAGCAGGCAATGTGTCAGGATGATTAAAGGCACAACTTGAGCTACCAGAACCACATCTGAAGTGTGCACAAGTGCTGGTGATGCTGTTACTAAAATAGTCTCCATTTCTCCCAGAAGCAGGAAGGACAAATATCTCTGAACTTCCTCTCAGTTACTCCCTGAAACAAGGATACTTCTCATCTGGAAGGAACTGCACACCTTGGTGGCTGTCTGGCACACCAAAAAAGCACCCTTGCTCACCCAGGCAGCGTGTTAACTCTGCTATACCCCATACTACGGAGGGTGTAGCCCCGATAGGGAGAAGTTCTCCAGCGTATGCAAGATGCTCAGAAACTGCTCCCATGAAGCCAGCTCCTCAGCTGGTATGCTAAAAAGGGTCGAGCTACACTGACCTCCCCCAGCTGCGAATCTGGTCCCCAAACACTCACCAAGATGGATTCACGGAAGCATAATTGATTTCTCACAGGCTTCATCCCCACCCTGACCAGGCAGTTAAATGCATTGGCTTTCCACTGCCAGTTCACCCAGACTGAGGACCAGGTCTTTAGCTGGTGCAGACTGGCATGGCTTCAGTGGGAATACCACCACCAAGTGCCCCTACAGGGGGTATAGCCACGACAGTTTGGAGGCTCTCTGGCAAGGGAAGCTCGCAAGGACGTGGCAGGTGATTTTTCTGTTGTAGTGGCCCTCCTTTGATGACGTTAAAGCACTTGCTGAAAGAGCTCCAGTCAATCAATGGAGGAAAGTCTGGGCACTGACATGAACTGCCTTGCGGGGAAATGGCAAAGGAGAGGATCTCCTGCTCAGCAGGCTGCTAAGGAAACCTGCGTTTGGCAACAGACTCCTGTTCCCAGGCTCAGAGCCAGGAAAGGTTGGCTGCACGGTGGTTCAGGAATGAAGATTAGCCTCCAGGAGAAAAGGAGCTAAGCACAGCCCTCCGGAGACCCCCTAGCCAGCGCCTGCACGTAGAGGAACTGGCACCCGTTTGCTGGGTGGGATGGGTACACACCTGCTTTCCTGGTCGCAAGGAAAAGTGCAACCACCACAATCAGTGGGAGCAGTCAGACCTCCAATGGGGGAAAAATAACAGATCTTGCAGACTAAAAATCGGGTTGATCAAGCAGGATATGGCGGATGGGGACAGGAGGAGGGAGGGGCAGAGGATGACTCTGTGGTAAATACCCTGTGCTTTGCAAACACAAGCCCGCGTTCCCCGTAATGCCAAGTACTCCAGAAGGCC
>NW_005842412.1:1250085-1250336 GCF_000455745.1 Alligator sinensis | reverse complement strand
GGAGCAGGAATCCCCCCGGGCTGCAAAGAGAGTCACCTAAATTTGGGTCCCACACCCAGGAATGGGGAGACCCTCCACTCCCAAACACCACTCGCCGCCCACCTGCAGCCCCATCCACCTGCCTGAGTGCCCCCTGCCCCCGGGGGTCCCTGGCTGGTCTTCATGGAGACCTCGCCCACCTGCTCCATCCCATGCCCCCAGTGGTGGGTGCAAGGTGGGCAGGCCAGGGTGCCTGGACAGCGCCGCTGGGT
>NW_005842412.1:1232750-1250013 GCF_000455745.1 Alligator sinensis | reverse complement strand
TGCCACACCACCCCAGCCCCGCTGCGTGTCTGAGCTGGGCAGGGCCGCGGGACCCACTGTGAAGAAAGTCCCTTGGTGGGCTGGAATAAGCCCCTGGGCTGCATTTTGCCTGCCGCTGAACTAGATCTAGGTTCACAATAGATGTGGCAGCTGGGAACAAAGAGAAAAGAGCACACTTTGGCCCCAGGCCTGGATGCATCCTCTGTCTGGTGCTAGGTAGTGGATGGAGCAGCAGGCAGGCAAGTTTGCTTTGCACTATCTGAGCGCTCCGTTATACCAGGGGGAGTCACTTCGGTCTGGACCCGACTGCTTCTTCTCTGCACAATACGACCGAGTCTCACGCTTTGTATGAGTCCCTGCAACACAAAGCAGGCTTGAGACACAGTGAGCCAATAAGGGGAACAAAGAGTAATAATTGTTTTTGTTAGTTTTCTATTTATTTGAATTAAATAAATGATCCTTTTAAAAATAAGCCCATTTAACATTCAGTTTAAATGATGACAACTTGTGTTAAGGCCTAAACTTACAACAATCTATTACAATCATTCCAATACATTTTAAACAAATCTCCAAGCACAGTATAGGCACCACCTTTAGTTTTCACCGGTGGGTGCTTTTATTTTATTTTTTTGTGTTCCCGCACATGCCCAGAAGAGGTAGCATGTTATTTCAACCCGACTTGCTCAATGTAGCTTGGGGGTTTCGGTGGGTGCTTCAGCCCTGGAGCACCCACGGGGTCAGTGCCTATGCCAAGCAGTACTTGCTAGAAATTTTTTTTAATTCTTTTTGCTCTGCCAAAGTTTTAGAAAGGAGTCACACGACTGAGCTGCTGGAAGTCACTTGTTTAACAGAGTTTGTTGATGTCTTAAATCAGCTTTTGAAAGCAGAAGTTTTTTCTGCAATTGCAGAATAAATATTCTCATGGGTGGTATCTTTTATTGGACAAACTACATGGTTGGGATAGACATAGATAGACTTTTGGGTGTCACAGTACTCTTCCTCAGGTCTTTGGGAGGGAAGCAGATACAGCAGAGTTCAAGAACAGAGCAGCTGTGTCTGCTTCTCTCCCAGAGACCTGAGGAGGGTCCTGGGATACCCAACAACTTATCTATGTCTGCCCCAGCCATGCAGTTGCTCCAATACAAGATCTCTTGCACACAAATCCTTGCCTGTCACATATTCCCTGCACTCTTCCAGCTTCAATACTACCAGAGGTGAAAGAAGCAGGAAAGTTTGTTTTCTTCTCCACCTCTGTGAAGAAAACCAAGATGCAAAAGGTTGAGATCTAGTTCGAAATCCTGGTCACCATGACCTTCAGTCAGTCCATTTCACCAACTCCAGATAATACTACCGTTGCTTAATAAATATTAGTTTTAAATAAAACACGGTTTGATAAGCTTATTTCTCCCCTCCCTCACTTATCCAGTGCCTTTCAGATTATTTTATTTAGTTAATAAACATCATTTTTAAATGCTCGTCTTTGCACTTTTCAATTCAATCGAATTTTCACTAACTGAATCTTGACACGAACCACAAGTAAGCAAGCGATGCGTCATTCACCCTTTGAGTGTAAATGAGATATAAACATTAAGAATCGAATAAATTATATAACTGGTTAAACAAATAAGCGCTGATATCAGAGTGGTTAATAACAAAAAGTCGTATCAGTTATATGGAAAAGACTATATTTAGCGGCAAATGAGAATCAAAATTCCTTTAGGAAAAGAAGTAAAAAAGTACAAAAGCAACCTTGCAAGATTAAACTAAAAACATGGCTTTAAATCATGTTTTCTTGCTGTTGATTTAAACTATGATTAAAATAGACAGTGCCAATTACTTTGGTTTAAATTCACCCTGTGAGTCAGACTCATTGGTTCATACTGCTTGCTTCCCCTGTTCCAGCCATGGAAAAAAAGCATTTGTAAACCTGATTTAATCCACCAGTTCGACTGAGTTTGCCTTGCTGGGGATCTAAGACCAGGTCCCCCCCTATTGTAATGCTTTAACAAAGCAGCTTGCTTTTCAAACATTTGCAGAACTGAAAGGGAATAATTTTTTAAGGAATTCTGTCTGTACTCGCAGTTCAGTTCATTATCTTTATGATCCACCCCTTAAAAAACACTTAATGGTTAATAAACCTAAGGAAATGCAATCTGGTAGGCAAATGTTTTGGCTCAACACCTGCTCTTTTGTCTCTTTAATTACCTTCCTGACCTTTCTGAGCATGTTCTTTTGCATTAGCCATAGGACAGCTGCGCAGAGAATATGCAGCTGAAACAGAGACGCACATCACATACAGATGATCATGCTCCTTCGCTATTTTGATAGTAACCTTTTTGCCCATTTTGTTATTCATCTCTCAAGACCTCTTTAAAAAACCTCGAGGATCAGTTCTGGCATTTCCAAAATATCCATGGGGAGACCCTGTGGCAATTTTGAAGACAACCTAGTTCTATGACTCGACTCTACTGTACAGCTACAGCCGTTGAGCTTCATAGATATATTGAATATGTATTATGTGAAATCATCTTAGACTTAGGGCGTGAGCCATGAAATGACATGAGGGCTGCAATGCTCAGTGTTGCAGAACTTTCTGGCTCCGCTGTCTAGTGAAATCCCCAGCCATGAGTTATGTGCCCAGGCTCTGCCTACGATACATGAGCCAAAAGCCACCATGATGAGTGGGCAGCTGCCTTAGCCAGCGGGAAACGCTGGCAACTGGGGTTACAAACAAATCTGAGAGCTACGAGCAGGGGCCATGGGCTTTGTGCAAACCTGGGGTTCCTGGTCCTGAACTTTGTCCTGGAAGTAGGTGCTTATGCCAGTCCTTTCTCACTGAAGAAAGATTTCCTTTTTACCTAACAGCCCAGGGCATGGAGCAGTCGCCTCAAATTTAAATTCACCTTCTGCCTTAGGTGACTTGGACCAACCTTTGGCATCTTTTCAGAGGGTGACCAGGTGGTAGGACATCCCTCCGACGGAGGCTTTTCCACTTTGTATAAAACAAACACTCACTGAGCCTAAAAGAGAGTGAAAGCATGCAAGCATGAGCATGGCTCTGCAGCCCTGGGGCTAAGGCAAACTCCTATGATGCAGAGCCCTGGTTTCCAGCCTCTGTTCCAATGAATACGTAGGGTTAGATGGCAGCTGAGCAGGTCATCAGGTCAAGTCAGGTGCCTACATCCTCCTTAGGTGAATCAAGTCCTTAGTGCTACATCTAATTACCTGTCATATGTATTTCTAATGTACCTGCCATAAAAGTGCAGCAGGTGAAACCAGAAGGGTAGGAAATCACTGAGGTTTCCTCACTAAAAAGCATACTTTTTAGATAGAAAAGTCTGGGATACGCTGTTTTCAGGGGATGAGACCGCCATACCCAGGGATCCTGGGAATCCACAAAACAAGAATCCCTTGGTTCTGTGTAGATAGGAGGCACCGCTGTGTTTCACCACATTTCATCACCCATCTCTGCCTGCTCCTCCCTGCTATGGGCAGCACATCTTCTCCAGGAGCTGTTGTCCAAGGTGCCCTGAGGTTGCAGAGGAGCCAGCTTCAGTCCTGATCCGAATGCACTGAGATCAGCAGAAAGACTCCCATGGACTTAAGTCCAGGAAGAGCACATACCAACTGCAGACTTCCTCAGCCTGACAAAGGGTTTTTAAACCCAAAAGCTAGCCAAAATTTTTTTTCCAACTATTGAAGTTGGTCTAATAAAAGATAGCAGATTCATCCTTGTCTGCCTATTGACTTAAGAAGGCTTTTGATTAGGCCCTTGGTAAGGACCCATGATACATTAATTCTGTTCCAAACTGCAGCAGGAGATCAAGTTTGCTCCAAACGTGTTACTGTATCTCTCAAATGACAGGAAAGATTTTATGGCCAAGACAATGGACAACTAAGGCCCAAGGGGCAAGGGAGCAGAGCTGTATTAGTTTAACTGGACTGTCATTGCTGATGCATTTGTCTTTAGTTTGCTACTTGGTCTCAGGGCTGGCTTATAAAAAAAAACCCAACCCTTTCCTTGGAGCTCGGGGGTCCAGAAGTTTGCAGCAATTCCTTAAGTGAAAAATGTTAACAAGACCTTTCACAGAAGGCCCTGTGCCTGTGGGTCTGTCCAGACTACCAGGCCACTTTTGCTGGAGCTGTCGTATGGCCCGCAGGCGGGTGGATGTGTTTCGATGCTGCATGCCAGAACATTGCGGTGTGTGTAGTGCCTTTGTTCTCCTGCTCAGTGAATTGATCTTGATCTGAGAACACATCACTCACTGTCAGAAAAACAGCCAGGGAAAGAAAAGGAACAGCCCTGCTTAAAAGGGCTGCGGTTCTTTTCTTGTGGCCTCAAGCAACCTTCTTACAGCTGAAAAACTTGTTCAACCCAATTCGTGTCAGGGTTTGGGGTTTTGGGTTGGTTGGGGTTTTTTTTTTGAAAGCCAGAAAAGATGTAAAAAACAATGGGTGAATTCAGGTGTGAGACAGGGGAGGAAACTCAGTGACCCAGCCAGGTCCTCCCGCACACCCTGTTCCCACAGATAAGAACCAAGCAGTAAGGGGGGCAGGTTAGCATGAGCCGAGCTGCCGGGCCCACTGAACTCAGTAATAGTGAATGCTGGTCTTGGCAGGGGCAGGGCTCTCCAAAGACGCTACATTTACAGGGTCTGTGCAGCAAACCCAGGAGTGCTGTGCGCTCAAGTCCAAATGAGGTTGAGTTGCTACGTAAGGCACACATTGACTGGTCCTGAGTGGGTGCAAGTGGGCAGAGCTTGCCCTCAGCGCTGTCCTTAGGCCCATGTCAGAGCCCACACAGACATCACCAGAACTGATGCAGGGGAGAAAAGCCTTACAGAAAGGACATTCAGAAACGTGTCTTGGGATCTGATCCCATGGGACTTGCCTACCCCAAATGCCCATCCAAGTGGCAAACAGGTGCTGACAATATTTGAAGAAGGAAGTCTGATCAAATGGCTTCCCCTGGACCTGTGATCAAGGCGGGTGTGCTGGCAGCGGGAAGAGGATCTGCACCTCATTGCTTGGCAATGCTCATTGAACTAGGGGAAGGAGCCCCTTGTGCACACTACTCACTCACACGGTGGGACAACGCCTTGATCCAGATGTTGTGAGGGAAGACCTGATCAGCCCCCTTCCCAATGTGTGCCCTCTGCTCTGCTTCACCCTGCCTGGGCGGCTGCTGCCCGCATGAGATTTTGGTACAGAGAAGGGTGTTGTTGTGAATGTCCAGTAGAGCAAAGCTCTTCATGTATTCATAGATTTCATAGACATCAGGGCTGGAAGGGACCTCGGAAGATCATCGAGTCCAGCCTCCCGCCCAAAGGGCAGGAAGTCAGCTGGGGTCATAGGATCCCAGCAAGATAAGCATCCAGTTTCATCTTGAAGGTGTTCAATGAAGGCGCTTGAACCACCTCCGGTGGCAGGCTGTTCCAGACCTTGGGGGCTCGGACAGTAAAGAAGTTCTTCCTTATGTCCAGCCTGAAACGGTCTTGTAGTAGTTTGTGACCATTCGACCTCGTCATCCCTTGGGGCGCTCTGGTGAACAAACGTTCCCCCAGATGCTGGTGGTCACCCCTGATAAACTTGTAGGTGGCCATCAGATCACCCCTGAGCCTGCGCTTTTCCAGGCTAAAGAGCCCCAGGGCTCTCAGCCTGTCATCGTAGGGTCTGCTTCCCTGACCTCTGATCATGCGCGTGGCTCTTCTCTGGACTCTCTCAAGCTTCTCCACATCCTTTTTGAATTGTGGAGCCCAAAACTGGACACAGTACTCCAGCTGCGGCCTCACTAAGGCCGAGTACAGGGGGAGAATGACGTCCCGGGATTTGCTTGAGAAGCATCTATGGATGCAAGCCAGCGTTTTGGTCGCTTTACTAGCCGCCGCATCGCATTGCAGGCTCATGTTCATCTTGTGGTCAATGATGACCCCCAAGTCTCTTTCTTCCGTAGTGCTAGCCAACATAGCACTGCCGAGCCTATAAGGATGCTGCGGGTTTTTTTTCCCAAGGTGGAGAACCTTGCATTTATCGGCGTTGAACACCATCAGATTCTCGTCCGCCCACTTGCTGAGCCTGTCCAGGTCAGCCTGGATAACCTGCCTGTCTTCTGGTGTGGATGCTTTGCCCCCAAGTTTGGTGTCATCGGCGAACTTGGCCAGTCCGCTTTTGACTCCAGTGTCCACATCATTAATGAAGATGTTGAACAGTATGGGTCCAAGGACAGAGCCTTGGGGGACCCCACTGGTCACAGGACACCACGATGAGTGACTTCCATCGATTATTACCCTCTGGGTCCGACCCCGGAGCCAATTTTCCAGCCAGTGGATCGTGGAGGGCCCAAGGCGACAATTGGCCAGTTTCTCCAAGAGGCGATCATGGGACACCAGATCGAAGGCTTTTTTGAAGTCAAGATATATGACATCAATCTCTTCTCCCTTGTCCAGGTGATAGGTCACCTGGTCGTAGAAGGAAATGAGATTGGTCAAGCAAGACCTACCTGCAACAAACCCGTGCTGGCTATCCCTTAAGATGTTGGTGTCGGCCAGTCCATTAAGGATGGCCTCTTTAATAAACTTTTCTAAGATCTTCCCCGGGATAGAAGTCAGGCTGATGGGCCTATAGTTAGCCAGATCCACTTTCCTCCCTTTCTTGAAGATAGGCACCACATTGGCCTTCTTCCAGTCTTCGGGCACTACACCAGAGCGCCAAGAGTTTTCAAAGATCCGTGCTAGAGGCTGGGCTATGATGCTCGCCAGCTCCTTGAGTACCCTGGGGTGAAGATTGTCAGGGCCAGCTGACTTGAAGGTATCCAGCTTCTCAAGATGTTCCTTCAGAAAGTCAGCATTAAGGGAGGGCAGGGGATCACCCTCACCCGGACTTCCCGGCCCTGTAGCGGGCATGGGCGTCCCATGGGACTGATGAAAGACTGACGCAAAGTACCTATTTAATAGGTACTTAAATAGGTACCTATTAAGATCCTGCCAAGCAAGCAGAGAAAACAGGGGTCCAACGTTGCCCCTGCTTTTCCTCCGGCTCCCCACATATCTGAAAAAGGACTTCTTATTGTCCTTGATGCTCAAAGCTAGCTGGAGTTCAGTTGCAGCCTTGGCTTTCCTGGTCTGCTCCTTACAGGACCGGACCAGTGCAGAATAATCCTCCTTGGAGGTGACTCCCATCCTCCACCCTTTGAATCCCACACCTAATCCTGTCCAGGCCCCAGCAACACCAGCCTCCTCTGTCATCCTGCCTCCTCGCAGTGTAGACAGAGGCTTCTGATTCATTCTGCCCCTTCTCTGCCAACCAGAAGGCCACACGCATCACACTGTTTGCAATCTGCACAACCATCCACTCACATAAAAACCAGATCTTTTTCTACCTAGAGGATGAGCAAGATGAAGGGACCTGCCAGTCATTAGCAAGCCACCCTGCATTTATAACAGCAACCTGGAGAAACTAAGATGTTCATCAGTTCATTAACAAAACTCAAGCACTCCCACTGGGCTGACTCTTCTCCCCAGTTCCCTTCTCTGAGCATGTTCTTGCGACAGTGACATCAAACGATGGTGCCCCAACCTTTTCGCCCTGCAAGCTGGTTGGGCAGTGCAAGGGCCATCTGCAAGCTGAATCCCACCAGTGGGATGGATCTGGCTTGCAGGACTGGTATAGCAGGGGCCGTCCAGCTGTGGGGTGGCAGAGGAGGGGGCCTGGCTGCATTCAGATGTGTGGAGGGCAGGAGTGGCCTGGCCCAATCTGGACATGCATGGGCACAGGGGCAGGGCAGAGGGGTAAATAAAGCTGCACAAGCCCAGGCCTGCTCCGGCTACATGGCAGAGGCTCAGGCGGGGCTGGATCCACCGCTTCCCACTGCTAAATGTCCTGCCTAATGGGGATCCCCACAGGCTGGACGCTGTCTCCTCAGGCTAGATCTGGCCCGTGAGCCAGGGGTGAGCACCCCCCAGCACAGCAAATGACAGCTTAAATTCAGTTAAGACAAGGTTGTACCTGGTCAGACTTTTCTTCTTCCACCAATACAGATCAGAATTTGCATTGAGAAGATTTGTGCTGTTTTTCTATTTAAACAGTCCCTAAAAAGTTCCCCAGCAGCTTGTTTGCTTTGTGAATCAGGTGGATTCATCTTCTTCAGCTCAAAGATCCCATTTGGGTTACTGTTAATAGAAAAAGGGAAAAGTCCTAACGTTGGAACTATGAATGCATTGTCTTTGCACTTCAGAAATATGAGCATATCACTGCAGTATTTCTCTCTCATACTTAACCAAACAGACCTGATGCTGTTAGGCTTAATAGGAAGCTTCTTGCTGACTCCTAGCAGACAGCTTCATCTGAATTTCATGTCGTTTGTACTATTAATAGTGTCTGTCTGTACGTATCTCTTCTCTCTGTTTAGCACTGACTTCTCTGTCATGCCCTCAGACCTCAGCCAGGGATCAGGCCCCAATGTGCCAGGTGCTGTACAGACAGAAACCTCAGCTTCAAAGAACTCATGATCTAGATAAATGGCAATATGCATCAAGTCAGTACATTCAGTGGATGACAACAGTCAGGTAATGCATTTTAACCAGCAGCTGAAGGCTTGAGAGGATTTTTTTTTTTTAAGTTCAAGGAACTATTTAGGTGGCTGATTCAAATCCAGCCTGGTATTCAGTGATTTGAGTCTGGTTCCAAAGAGGATAATATCTATATCACAAGACCCAGAATTAATTGGCGCCTCTGCTAGTATTCTTGAAAGAGTAGCCAAGGCCTGTATGCTTAGGGCTGTTTCCTTCAGGTCTGGTTTGAGATGCACTGCTTGGGTTGTGTAGGTAAATTTGCATTTCTCCTACCCACACTGTATCTAATCTGTGTGTAAATTAGAACTTCACCTTGCAGGGCTCTCTGTTCAAGCACTTATGATGTGTCCTACACTTGCATCAAATCACCGCATGGAGATGAACACCTGGTAACATAGGCAAAATCAGATCCCTTTCACTAGCGATAAATCCAAACATTGTTTGAGAACCCTGAAACCTTTTTTATGGACTAGAAAGTAACCGGGACAAGTCCTTTCCACTCATACCACCATGCCCATTTCTACTGTATATACCCAGTAGGTAAAATTGCCCTAGCGTAAAATTGTCCTAAGTCATTCCTCAATGATGTACGAGTTCATCATTGCAAGCCAGTGGGATTTAGGAGCCTAACTTTCACTGAATGAATGTGACTTAGTCTCCTAAATCACACAGGATCATCTGAAAATTTTACCTGCTGCATTTTTATATACAAGTCATGCATGCATTGTTTGAAATGCATGATGCTGGGCTGAGAGCTTTTATTAGAACTGCTATGTCTCCAAGCACCATCATTGTTTCTCTCCCTAGAAATATGTTGTAAGAATTAGGACTGTCCAGTAGATACAGTCTATTATATATACTGTATAGTCTACAGCTTACCCCTTGGAGACCAGAGTTACCCTCCCTGCTCTGCCACAGACTTCCTACAGAGCCTTGAGCAAATCATTTAGCAATAAATTCAATGTCACTTGTATGTGCCTACGTGGCACTGAGGTAGCTGCATAACTGCAGTTCTTGCACAGGTTGGATCTCATTTGCTCCTGTGGCAGAATGGGGATGCACATACCTGCCAGAAGTAAAATGGAGGTGGCAGGCTCTCTTGCCTAATAGTTAGGGCGTGTGCCCAGGGAGAAGACGACTCAGTTCTGGGCCTCCCTCACCCAACTGTTTGAACCTATATCTGTTTCCCAGCAATGTGCTCCAACTGTTGAGTCACAGGCTGGGCAGTGCTCAGGTTTCCCTCCAGCCCTGCCCTTGAAACTGGTTGACTGCACATTGTCTTTAATATTTATTGGCTAAGCAACAATAGGGTAGTTTCCACTCGGTTGGCAGCAATGCCCAGGCTAAAACCCAGAACCACTACCTTTTCGGGTAGCCTTCATCTTGCTGACTGACCCACCCTCCTGGCCCTCTGTGGATTCTTCTCCTGGCTGCCCAGTGGAGCAGCTTCAAGGATGCTGGGCAATTTCTAGCCTATAGATTGGTGGTTAGAGCACTTTGCACAGACATGGAAAACATTGTGTGGCATGGCATGGAAACTATGTTGTGGGTCCTCTTTGGACCCTGGGGCTCCTGCTCTTGGGACAAGCACCTGACTCACTAGGCTCTTGGGTGGAAAGGCAGGAGGATCTTGCTTCTGCGTTATACAAGTGCTCAAGTGATTCTTTTCTACCCAAGCACCTATGCACAGCTTTCATAGCATGCTCAGTAGGGGAGCAAAGGGTAAGACTATCTACCTAGACTTCAAGCTGTGAAAGAACCTAAGGGCAGCTACATATATGCCACTTAGGCACCTCAATGGCTAGGAACAGAAGTTACACATAAACCAGTTTAAACAATCAGAAACTGGTTTAAACCTGTAACAGGACAGAAGTTCAGTGCACATAAACCAGTTTCAAAATGGCTGAAACTGGTTTAAGATAAACCTAGTTGAATGTAGTATCAGACTTAACTGATTTGGGTCAAAGTTTATGAAACTTCTGTCCCAGATCCCTTCCTGGTTTAAGTTAAATCAGAGTCCTCCAGCATGCTTTCCAGTCTTGGGCTGGGCTGGGCTGGGCTGGGCTGTCTGCTCCAGCAGAGAAGGGTTGGGGAGGCAAGGACTGCCCCCACAAGCAAACCCTGGCTGGGTTCTGGGGTCAGGGAGGGGGGGTTAAACCTCCCCTTTCCCCTGGTTAAACCCCACCTCCCCCAAGTACAGAGGTGTCCTGCCCTACTAAACTTACTGGAAGTTACTGCTAGCTGTGACTGTGGACTACAAATCCCAAAAGCACCTGGAAGGAGGAAGAGGAAGCAAACACACAACCCATGCTGACTACATACCAGAGAGCTGTCCTGGAAGCAGGAAGAGGAAGTGATGAGAAAACCTGCAGAGTCCTGCTGTTGTGATTGTGGATTACAAATCCCAGAGACCTTGGGGCAGCAGGAAGAGGAAGTGAGCACACAGCCCATGCTGGTTACATGTTAGAGAGCTGTGCTCCATCACCCTTCAGCTTCTGGCCTGAGCCATTGCAGGCATGTGGCTGCATTTCCTGAATCAAAGGTAAGTGTCTGTTCACTTCTATTTCAATTTAATCTGTGCAGTTTAGACTAACCTGCAAAGACTGAATCAATTCAGCCTCAGGCTTTTTGACTGTCTATACTTAGCCAATATGAAATAGCCTTTCACCCCAAACCTTTGTGTACCTCGGTTCCACGGCCACAACAAGAAGCTGCTAATACTGCCCCAGCCTACAGAGGAGTCAGAAATGTAAATAGGATGTTGCTATGGCACAGGGACCATGGTTTTCAGAGAAGACAGTTGTCCATAAGGAGCTATTTCCCCCAAAATTATCCACTTCCAGAACAGAGCAGATAGGAGCTTCCAAGGAGGGTCTAACGGGCTTTTTGGATGATGGCTGTTTGATGCAAAGGGATTCATATATTAAATGAGGTCTTCTGTAATATCACACAGCCTGAATCTGCTTCAGCTGTTGGGGCTGAGGCCCAGGCTCAGGCCATCTTTTCCCCAGTGCTTGATGAAACCAACAGGGGGTGTCTGTCTGAGTACATCTGAGCTGTCTCACATAGTCAGAGGGAGAAGTTTGTTGGGAAATGCTGGTTCCCACAAATCATTTGTCTCTTCTTCCCACAGTCCCATTCCTCCACAGTTTCCCAGCCTGTTTCTTTTCTACAACCGGTGAGTCCTATTAAATAGCATAAAGGGAATCATTTAAATATTGACAGGACCAGATGGATTCTGTCTTCCCCCAGATGTAGAGTCCACTCCTAGTCAGAGAACTACATGTAAGGATCTTAGTTCTCATTTAAACCAACTCCTTTCCTGAGCTTGCAGGCAGCCAACATCACTCTGCTCTATGCCTGGTCAACAGAACCAGCCTCACAAGCTGCTTCCCAGCTCTGTCCCCCAAGTCTGCCACTCACAGCAGGCGTAATGGGTGGGCCTGATCTTGTTCACCACAGCCATTAACTCTTTCCAGCCTCTCTGGGTTTTTGTATCGCATCACAACATGAAAACCCCAGACAAGTCATAGAGAGAAGCACTAATGAAGCTCAGGAAGAGAGGGTTCTTTACGATTGTAATGGCTGAGCACTCCTGGCTCCATCCCTCTTCTCTGCAGGTCTATAAAGGTTATGAGCCAGGGAGGGTGAGTCATTTTGTGCTGAGCAGCTGGAATAGGGGCAACTTCTGCACTTGCAGAGTGGGCTTGAACAGCTTCCAGTCACAGGTTACATAAAGGGCTGAAGCCAGCAGAGTGATGTTGGCTGTGGATGGATCCCTAGGATGGAGATAGCAGTGACAACTTCCAGGGAAACCAGGTAGGAAGTGATCCAGGGAACTTTGTTATGCTACGGGTGGAGTGAGTGCTACAGGGTTACTCTCATAGCAGTTTAGAGCCCTGGGCAAAAACTTGGTGGGTCCCCTCTTCCTGCCCTACTACAGATAAGAGGTATTACTGCCAAGCAAAATGAATGAATGGGTTTGCACACTGCGTAAATGCTGACTGATACAAAGAACGCTGTAGGGGCCAGCTTACTGGGCTGGGGGGCTATAAGCTAGCCTGTGGATGTGCAGGAAGAAAAGCCTAGCTCTTGTCCTGGCTCCAATGCCTCTAAAACAGAGATTCTCTACTGGGGTGATGTTAAATCCTTTTATGGGTGTGAGAGCAATATTTGCACCATTAAGTGTGTGATTCACAAAATTAAACCCAAAGACTCAAATAGGAGTCCATAATGCTAAAAAAAACAACAACTCTGGTCTGTTATGTGCTTTCTGGATTCTTGGCAACAGAAGAATTGCCCTATAATTTTTCCTGCTAGTCCAAAAAAAGGAGTGAAAGCTAAGAGCTAGTACTTTCCAAGGGCTGTACTGAGTCTAGCAAGAGAAGGTGATTGCTTTTTTTTTTTTTTTTTTCATGCTGCCTGCAATAAACCAGGGCACCAATAAGTATATAGTGAGGTCTGCATAGTCCTCTACCTTGCCTTCTGCCTGACTTCAGACAAATATGGCTAACTACCTCTCTGTGGGAGCATCTGCAATTAATGTGCAGCAATAAACTCTGGTGCATATCATGGAAAATGAGTGTTGGAAGGGACCTCAGGAGGCTGTATCTAGTCCAACCCTCTGCTCAAAGCAGGACCAGCTTCAACTAGATCATCCCAGCCAAAGCTTTGTTTAGCTTGGTCTTAAAAACATCCAAGGATGGAGATTGCACCACCTCTCTGGGTAACTTGTTCCAGTGTTTTACTACTAGAGTTTGTTGCTCCTGGGCACCCTGTTTGAACACGTACCCAGGGCTGCAGCATATTGAGCCAGATTGGAGCAGCCCAGGGCTGCTCCAGCCCTTCTCAATGTGCCAGAAAGGGGCTGGCTAGGGCATGAGTGCTTCAGCATGGGTCTAGCTGGCATGCAGCCTCCGTACAGAAGCACACTCATGCCCTAGCCAGCCCTGTTGGCACGTACATGTGCTCTGCTGCACAGTAAAAAAAAAAATTCTACTGTAGGATCGTTCTTGTGTTTTACAAGTACTAACCTGCAGTGTAGTTAATTAGTTTACTCCGTCCTAATAGCACTGCATGTGTAGATGCTGAGAAGTTTATTGCAGAGCTAATTAGGCAGCTCGGCAATAAATGTCTCATGTAGGTGAGCCCTGTTAGTAAATGGCATAATTTGGAACCCAACTGCTCTCTGGTCCTTGTTGCTAGACAACTATTTCATTGCTGATCACATTAGAAGAGATGTCTGGGAAGGGGATCTGCACAGCCCAGAAGAGATCTGGGAAGGGGCAGTTTTCTTTGCAGTGCCAAGTCCTGACTGATCCTGGTGGTCAGTACTTGGTGTGCTGGAGCATTTGCTGCTCTGAATGCACTCTGTTTGCTGCATTGCTCTTGCAGTAGGAGTATTTTTTCCCACAGCTATCCTGTAGTTCACCCCTCATTTGCATGCAGACTGTAGGCCGCAGTCTTCTCTTTGTGAGAGCAAGAGAGGAGGGGCAAGGAAACTAAGGTGAACCTCCTCCATGGACGGCATCTAAGCTTCTGGTGGTGAAGGCTTGGACTATGTACTCCTAGGGAAGAACTGTTGGGCTGCCTCTCTCTTTCTGCAGGTACTGGGTGCTGCTTCACTCCATCACTTGTGATGATGGTTTTAGAGATGGTACAACGTGTACATGTATTTCTCAGGCCTGTGTATGTATATCTGTTTGCTCTTGAGGTTTTAGGCAGTTGTAAGCCCAAACAAAAGTCCATAGCTTCCAGCTTTCTGCTTGGTGTTAACTTTGGGGCTGAACTCATTGGAGTTTACTAAGCCTATGGAGATCATTAGATGATGGGAGGCCAATTCAGTGTGTTGGGCTTGGCCTGAAGGTACCAAATTCAGCAAGCTCCAAACTCAACAGAGCACCTGAACGGAGCACCACAACATGACTCTGCCACCTTGCCAATGCAACCTGTATCTCAAGAACAGCACGGAGTCCTCAGCAGTGATGGCCACATGAGGTAGCATCTACAGCTACTCTACAAGTGGTTTGGGGTTGGCTATCGCATAAGCTCAGAGCATTGGTGTATATAGAGCTGCTTCAAATTCAGTCTAAGCTTTGCTGAAGCTGACTGAGCAAGGACAAGCTGAGGAGCTAACCAAATAAAAGCAATTTGGGCTTGAACCTGGTCGGGTGGGTGGATTCTGAACCATTTCACTGGCTCAGGAGAAAAGGAACAATTTTAAGCCCATTCAGTAAAGCTCCACTAGTAGATACAGGCTCCATGACCAGCCACTGGACCAAGCAAATTGCCTAACTTTTAGAACAGATTCAGCTCTTCCTTCACGTACTAATGTGTCGTGTGCAACTTCACACAGACTAGCACATCTGGGGAGTCCTCCTGGCTCCACTTAAGTCTGCTAGTAGGTGCCATTGGCTTCAACAGGTCCCAGATATTGCCTCTTTCTTGATTTATGATGCATTTCCCCCACAAATGCCAACATGGCAAAAGCACCCTCTTTCCTTCACTATGGGACTCAACTGAGGCTGCTGCCTCCTCCTCCTCCTTTTCCACTGCTCAAGAAGGCATCTGGTGCTGGTGAAACTCCTTTCCAAGGAAAATGAGTCCATGTGTGCAGTCAAGTGTAATAACAAAAATAACCCTGCTGTAAATCTGGCCTACGTCTTTACAACCCAGTCCAACGTTATGGCAAAACAGGAAAGGTATCTTGCTGTGATTTCTAGCCCTGCCCTGGACTTGTGCTGAAATCTGTCTCCAATTAACCAGTTATAGACGGCTATCTGGTCACTTGGGCTGCAGAGTTGAAGGTGGCCACACCACATCCTTCCCTTGTGGACCAGTGACTACAGAAACTGGTCCCTGTGGGTTGCCAGACTCAGATGAAACTTTGACCTTTTCGGCTCTCGGAGCAGACCCTGTAATAAAGTGTCCTCGTGCAATTGTCACCAACAGAATGCAGCAGTTTCTCGGTTGCAGCACCCACTTGTGCTGGAGTCCAGTGAAGGACTCGCGTAACTTTTTTTCTTCTGAATGAGTCTGTGTTTAGGGTCCAAAGACAACTTGTGAACGGCTGAGTCCAGGACTGCTGTTCTGACTTCTCAGCTCCCACCTTCCTGCATTGCTGTCCCCTTACTCTGACTTCGTGCAAGTGCAGCTGAGCTGCTGGTATTTCAAACTCAGCAAGGGCTTCTAAATGGGCTAGTGAAGGACAAGGCTCTGGGATGGGTTCCAGTTTTTAGATCAAGGTCACATTTGCAAAGGCTCTGTTGCCAGAACAGATGCAAGCATGTTCTGTGCAGCATACTCCCTGCAAGCTGTATTTCAAAATGCTGCATAGCACACTTGCTCTGTCTTAGGGTGTCTGCACTAAGCTCTTTTTGTGTGTTGTAGCAGGGATGTTTTGGAGCACTCCCGGCTTGCAGGCACCACACCCAGAAGTGCAGCTGTGATGTCACTTAAGAGGCTCTTGTGACCTCACTCTCCGGAGCAGTTAAGAACTGATGCTATGGGCAGCCTCGGAGCAGCTTTGTCCCACTTGCAAGCAGGAGTGGTTGGATGGGATGCAGCTAGGTGTGTCCCTGCCAGATGACACTGAGGATATACCCAGAAAGAAGACTGCCTGACTTGCCTTCTGTCTGGGCTGTGGTCCAGAGGTGCCACAGAAGTGCTGTTAGTCTCCAGAGACTCTTATCCTCAGTCAGTTTATTCTTCTGTAAGGTAAATATGGCTTATCTTCCCCATGAGCTGTTCCAGGGATTAATGTGTTTAATGTTTGTGGAAAAAGCTGAGCTCTCTGAACGCATCCTAGCAGGTGCCTTCTGAGTTCTGCATGGAAGGCAGTCGCATGCTGCTAAGGTCAAGGGCTGGTATGTGCATAGTTGTTAGGTGCTTCACCAAGGTCTCCTGTCTGAGCCATATACATAGAAGCAGTCCTCACAGATGTACCACAGGACTTGAGAAGTGTAGTGGGCACGGAGAAACATCTGCAGTGCAAGCCTACTGCATACTGCAGCACATCGCTCTGGCGGGAGGCTTGGTGCTCTGGCCACTTGAAGAGTAGGCAGGTTGGGGCTGAAGCAGCCTGCAGGTTCTGCTTGGGCTGATTGCAGTCATCTGTCCCAGGAGGAGGATATAGGCCCAGGGCCTGAGACAAGCCTGCTGAGCAAACACCACCCCACCAGGATGGCTGCAGTTCCAGAAGGTCAACATGGAGGGTAACACCTAACACAGTCTGGAGGTTTGAGGAGAAATTAAGGGGAGAAGGAGGTTCTTGGAGACCTGTGGAGGAGTCCGGAGCCCAGACCGAGGAGCTGAGAATGGGGGACCAGTGAGGGTCCAGGAGCCCCAGACGAGGGGCTAAGTGGAAGAGAAAGTCAATTAGTGGGGGATGGGGTGTGGTGTAGGGATGGAAAGGAGCCATTCAATTGGCCCATAAGGCAGTGACCACTGGTACCTGGTGACCATCTGAGAGAGCAATTTAGGAAGCCTCCCTCATATGAAAGACAGCATGACAGGCTAGTGAAAGGGTGATTGCCTATGGAAAGTGAGGGCTAAAGAGACTCCAGGACCCTTGGAGAGGCACCCTGTTGCAATCACTGCTGAAGGGTTAGCTCTCTTCCCGCTATGAGAGCTGTTTGCCCCACGTGGGGGTAGTGACAGAACAGCGAGAGGCTCTACCCAGCAGCTAGTAGGGA
>NW_005842412.1:1229977-1232719 GCF_000455745.1 Alligator sinensis | reverse complement strand
AAGCCTTTTTGCTGAGCACGATGTCTTTGGGACTCGCCTGCTTCCCACCCCATGGTGGCCAGTAAATCCAGCCCCTGAGGAAATGTGGCTGGACTAGGAAGGGGTAGAACCATTGAGAGAGATGACTGACAAACCACGTGTCCCCTGTGCTGGGAATAGGGAAGACCATCCCTCTTTCCTGTCTGCATCACCCTGGGGTTGTAACAAGGGCTGCTTAGCTGAACCCTGGTGGAAGGAAGCCCTCTTTCCTCTGCCCATTGACTCATTCTCTAAAGGACCCCATGGCCCCACTCCCACCTTCCTTTTTTTCCGCCCGCCCCGGCCCAGCCTGCCTCTATCCTGTTCCTTCTGCCACTGCAGAGACTCCCGAGTTGGTTCTGCTCATGCTGGCTCCAGAGAAGAAGCAATGTAGCCATGTTTGTGAGCTGTTGTGGTTGGACAACAAGCTCTGCCTCTCCACAGAGCTAAATGACCCACCTGCAGAGCTACACTGAGGATGCTCTGCTTGCTGTTCCAGAGGAAGCATGCGCAGAGCAGCCCAAGTATCCCAGCACAATGTCGCCTCCCACTGTGGGGGCATACGGGTCAGTTGCCCTCTGCCGTATCTTCCCTTGCCCACCTGTATCCCTACTACAGGCCACTGATTTGTGAGCCACTCTCCTAACTGTATGGGTTATATCTCTTGGTCTTGGTTTTACTCAGACCCTCCCATATGTTGCCCCTCCTGGTACTAGAGGGATTGCTAAGTGCTCTTCTTATTGGCTAATTGTACACCTGATCTGTTAGCTTAATGTTAGTTACAAGACCACAGGAAGAATCAAGTTTGTGTCGGTAAAGTTAGTTAGATAGCTAGCAAGAACTCTGGATGGCGTCCTTCTTTAGTCCTGACTAATTTGAGTCATCTAGATGTGCAGGTAACTGGCCACTCTGCATCCCCTTACCACACCGCTTTCTCCTCCTCATTGGTGTAGCTTTTGCTGCTTGCCTCTTGTTTTAAAATTGGACTGCAGGCTCTCTGGAGCCAGGCTGGTTTCACATGGCATCTGGACCACGCTTCGTGTAGCAAGGCGTTGAGTCCCATTGCAGACTGCAACACGACGAATACGTTCTCTGAAGGTGCAAAAAGCTAGTAAAGGGCATGGCATAGGACTTGTGCATGAACCACAAGGTGAAATTTGATGGCTGGTGTCATGAAGGGGGTGAAGTGAGGGGATTGTAAGGATCCCTTCTGGTTGTTATCTAAGGATTTCCGGGCAGGGCTATGCCATCTCCATGCCGCGCCTCGAAGCACTGCTTACTCCAGATCCTGAACAGGTATGCTGTTTAGAGCACTGAGCTTCGGTGCGATGGAGCGTATTTGGAACATCTCTAAGGATGGAAAATAGACTTTTGCCGATGTCCAAGATTAGGTGCACCTGTGGTGGGAGTGAGTGGGCAGGGCAAGCTTGGTGACAGTACCCCTGCAGCCCACCCAGAGATGGGATGGATGTGGCTCGTGCCAGGCCAAGAAACTAAATGGCAGAAGTGAGATGGGCACATTGCTTTGAGTTTTCCCCAGTAGCTCAACTATTCAGCTGATGGCAGAGGGGTCCATCTAGTGGATAGATTTGCCAGGATTGAAAGTGGTATTTTTTTGGAATGAGGTTCTGCCATTAAATGAGCACTTGACAGATTGTCCAAGTCAAAGTGTATCTCTGGCCTGGAAACCTTTTGACGTACAATATGCATGATTTCATGCTCCACCTCCAAACAAGGGAAATGCAATGGGCAGCATTGGCAACTCCAAGCCTTCAAAAAATCACAAGTTTAGCTCCTTCCTACTTCAGAGCAGAGGTTTATTGGTCTCCCTGTTACCCAGGTTACAGGTAACCTTGCAGGCTAGCTACTGACAAATGAGGCAAGAAACGGGTTTACAGCCTGACCTTTTAATGCATGCACCACAAAACATAAAAGCAAATAATTATTCCAAGGTCCATCTGGCTACTATGACAGCACAACATGGACAGCATGTACCTACACCGACTGGGGAGACTCAAGAGAAGGGAAGCGGGGTGGTATGCAGGCTGGTAGGAAGTCTTCATGAACTTGCCCACCTCTTTAAGTTTCCCTCCAGCCTACACCCTATATTTAGAGATGACCTATTCTAATGTTTTGTGATTTGCTGTTATTTACATTTCTTAGTTTCATAGAAACTTTTGGGCAGAACTGAATCTGGTTTCTTGTGGACTTGGAAGGTGTCAATTAGATGGGATTTATATCTTTCAGAAAATAAAAGGGAGGGCTCTCTTATCTCCTTTCTTTACCCACTGTGGAATGCTGTCAATACAGTCCTGTTTCTTCTTTAGTTTACTGTCTTCACTGACAAGTCTGCTTTGTTTTCACACCTTAACAAGAATATATCTACTACAGCAAAAGAGCATCCAATACTTTTGGTTACATTAGTCACTACTAATAATACTTTTAAGATGAAGCTATGATGTACTATATTTGGATTCTTTAATTTATAGTCTTTCCTTGCACTGTCTCCTTCCAGGCCTTGTGCTGTTTAATTGGATCTCATTATTGGTTAAGCTGGATGTGTTGATTTCCTCCTTTACTTCTGACCAACCTGGCTGTCACATCTGCACAGGTTCACACTCTAGTCACTCAGAAACAGGCTTTGGGGCCTTCTGCTTAGCCACACTTCTGCATCTTGGCCTACGTCCCTTGAAAATGGGGACGTAGCAAGACTAGCAACACCCT
>NW_005842412.1:1228956-1229946 GCF_000455745.1 Alligator sinensis | reverse complement strand
CTTTCCCTATACACACGTTCTAATTTGAATGCTGTAGCATTGTTGCGGCATCATGTATATAAGCCCCTGAAAGTTTAAAAATGGGGCAGCTTAACCAAACGAGCTTTAGTAAAAGCATCCTGCAGCCATTTTTAAATGTGCAGGGGCTTAATACACATGATGCTGCAGTGTTTTAATTACAGCAGCTCTCTGAGAACCGACCTAATTTTAAAATGCCTCCCCCTCTGCCACCCAAGCACGTATGTCCCCATCTCTACTGTTACCTCTCCCTGTCCAATAACTTGTGTTTGGCCAGCTGTTGTATTAATCCTAATCCTTTGCCCACAAACTCTCCAAAAGTTGCTCCTATCACTATTTCACTGCTTTGCATGGCACCCAGAACAGTGGGACTTGGGCTCTTTTTATGTAAACATGGTATTCTGATGGCTATGGAGTATTTGCAAAGGCATTTAAGAATCCTGAACTCTTCCATTTTAATATTCATCTGTTAATTATTTTCGACCATTCAGCCAAATCAAAATTGTACCAGGTAGTGCATTATCTTCCTCTCTAAAACCTTTCAGGCAAAATGAATAGGAGCTGGTGCACAGTCACCTTGAATAGCTTGAACGAATCTGAAAAGAATTCGCCTAAATTCCTCTGAATGCTTACAAATACATTCAAAGAAAATTGATTTGCAAATGACACGCTATCCGAGGCCTTGAGTCTGCCAACTGTTACAAGCATATTTAACTACGTGCGCACAAGTTCTGTTGAATTCAACAGGACTACTCGTGTGTGTAGAATTAGCTTGTCTGTGTTTGCAGGACTTAAAGCCCTAAAATTTGCAACCAAGTTACTTGAAACTAGCTCTGGTCCTCTTGTTTCTTTAATTCCTATTGTGGCTGAAAGCAGGAAGAACAGTGGGTATGTGTCCCTCTTTGGAGAGGGATTGCAGAATCTCTTTTCAAAGCTATTATTTAAAAACAAAAAAACAAACCCCCCCCCCCC
>NW_005842412.1:1211822-1228925 GCF_000455745.1 Alligator sinensis | reverse complement strand
CCCAAATAACATCCAATTCAACTTGAAATCTTGGGCATAGAAATGGGCTACTTCTGCAAATGAGCCTGTTCTGGTCCTTATCCATGCTTTTCATTACTTTTAAGAATAACAGTTAGATACTCTTTTAAAAGGGTGAATACTACTTTGCAGTATGGAAACTAGCAAAAAAGGTAATGCTAAGCTATACAAAAAAACCAAAAAAAAAAACCCAGAACAAAATGTCTCAGCACCCAAATTAACAGAGGGTTTTTTTTTTTCCCCAAGATGATGTTTAAAACTCTACCCCTTCTTTTGGGCTGTGCCTGAATGGAAAAAACAGGTTTATTAAGGAAGGGGGAAACTGTCACAAAGGTTGAAAGGAGACTGTCCAAAACAGGTCTGTGGTGAAAGGACATGACTACAACTAATTAGGCAAGGTGAAAACCTGACCTTTCGTGAAGTCCATGGTATCAGCCAAGCTGGGATTTCAATGGTAGTGTCTGTCTATCATCGACATGACGGCATCATGTCGATGATAAATTGACTGTCTTCCAGGATGCTCTCCGATATTGTGACAAATCCCAGCAGGTAATACTCCCTCACAGGAACTCCGGTCAGCTGTCACTGAGTCTTCTTTATATGCTGTCATTGTTATAGAAAGCCCATTTTTAGGCCTCTTAAGACACCTGGATGAACAGGTGTCCGTTTCCACCCCAGTTGGGGCTACATTAGGAGGGAGCAGGTTCTCTAGAGTCTGAGCCCTCTTGGAGGATGGTCTGTCCTCTTCCTTACTATTTGGGGAATCCAGCTCAGCTGATTACACAAGTGACATATGGCACAGAGGGAGATGGTCCTTGAGTCTTATGTTATTTAGGCTTCTTGGCTCACAGCAAATGCCCTGAAATCCACCATGAGATGAATAAGCTGCTTGTGCAGATCCTGGAGCACTGATGCACCTCTACCTGTAAAATCCCCGCTGGCTAAACCTGTGGCTCTCGGTCTATACCAGCTTCTATCTTCAAAGAGTGAAAGGTACTTTCTTTATCCCCGTGCCCTGAGCTGGGTACAACAGTATGATCTTGAGGTGGCAAAGGAGTAGATAACTATGGCAAGGGCCCCCTAAGAAGAAACATTGCAGCCTCCTTGCAGGTATGGGTAGCCAAAGCAGAGTGGGTCACTGCTGTTGTGTGACTGTTGCACTTCAGTGGGGATCTAAAATCCTTCCAAAATTGAAGACTCTAATAGTGGATGTGAGATCTATTTGGTTGCTATCCCCACCTGCCCCAGTTCAGAGTCATCGCCTCTGCCTTGCCTGGGTTGAACATCAGGCAGCCTTCTCTCATGCACAAGCTGTCCTTGACATGCTGAACTGCATCATCCAGTGAAGAGTGGTGGTGGATGGGTTGGTATCGACCTGGAAAGATGTGGGCAATGGAGTCCCACAAGGCTCAGTCCTTGGACTGGTGCTGTTCACTGTCTTTATCAGTGACTTGTCTCTGTCCAAGTTCGCAAATGATACCAAATTATGGGGTGAAGTTAACACAGCAGAGGGTAGGGAACGAATCCAGGTGGATCTGGACAGGTTGGAAAAGTGGGCAGAGCAGAACAGGATGCAGTTCAACAAGGACAAGTGCAAGGTGCTGCACCTGGGGAGAAGGAATCATCAGCGTGCTTACAGGCTGGGGATCGACCTCCTCAGCAGCACAGCAGTGGAAAGGGAGCTCGGAGTCATAAATGACTCCAAGATGAGCATGAGTTGTCAATATGACTAAGTGATCAACAAAGCTAACCGCACTCTTTCATGCGTTGTCAAGTGCATGACAAACGGGTCCAGGGAGGTGATACTTCCCCTCTGTGTTGGGGAAGACCTTAGCTGGAGTACTGCGTCCAGTTTTGGGCATCACACTTCAGGAAGGATGTGGATAACCTCCAGAGGGTTCAGAGAAGGGTCACTTGTATGGTTAGGGGCCTGTAGGCAAAGCCCTACAAAGAGAGATTGAGGGCCCTGGATCTCTTCAGCCTCTGCAAGAGAAGGCTGAGGTGATCTTGTGGCCTCCTACACATTTGTCAGGGTCAGGCAGCAAGGAATCAGAGATGCTCTGTCTACCAGGGCACCCCTTGGTGTCACTAGGAACAATGGCCACAAACTGAAAGACAGCAGATTTAGGTTAGACATCAGGAAGAACTTCTTTATGGTGAGGGTTGCCAAAATCTGGAATGGGCTTCTGAGAGAGGTGGTGCTCTTCCCTACCTTGGGGGTCTTTAAGAGGAGCCTAGACATGCATCTGGCTGGGGTCATCTGACCCCACCACTTTCCTACCCAAGGCAGGTGGTCACACTCGGTCTGCCAAGGTCCCTTCCAAACCAAACATATATGAATCCAAAGAAAGTTAAGAGATGTTGACAGCACCTGACTCGTCATGGGAAAGTCCAAGCCCCATGTCCCCTTACTAGCCCTACAAGGGGCCCCATGCACCTATTGAACCGGAGGGATGACCGCATCCATCTCAGGCTTGTGCTCCTGTGATCTCTCTCTAAGGTCTTTAGTCCTAGTTGGCTTTGGGATCAGGCACTTGGCTCTTCCTAGTCGCTTTTTTTCATGTTATCTTCCCTCCTGGCTCCCAGTTCATTCATGCCTTTCTGGACTACGTACTTCCATCTCCATTCTGTTTCCGAAGCTGTTCATACCGTCCGTTTCCTGATGTTGTCATTTCTCTGTCTGCTTCCTGGTGGGGTGGAGGATCTATCTTGGCATCCTCAGTTTGGGTGCTGTTCTATCCTTTCACAGCTCAAGTTTCCAACGCCTCTGAGATCAGGTAGATCTAAATATGCCTGCTGAGGTCTCGCCAAGAAAAACATTATCCTATTTCTGAAGGATAAGCCCCTTTTACTTGGTCCCAGGTCTACAGCTGAGTCTAGCAGGACCTTGTGGTCCACTGTAGCAAAGGCAACAGATGCACCTCATAATACCAGTATGCTTTCCTGGCCCTCATCCATCACTATGAGGAGAATATTGATCGGCTCATCTCTGAACCCTCTTCTGGTCTACAACTAGACTAATAAGAGTCCATCAAAGACCTGTGAGTACGGAGAGGTTAATGTACACAATGTGGGCTGTTGTGAGATGCCAATTCTGAGATGCCTGTAACAGCTAGATGTGTGTATATTTTCCTCTCAAGAGGGGTTGGGTTTGTGGTAGTTAGTCTCAAAAGTGACAGTCTCTTTGTCCACCAACTTCAAAAGCATCATTCTGGCAGATGGACAGAAATGCAGCAGCGGTTCTGAGGCTAGAAACTGCACAACAGGAAGCTGGAGGCTCATGTGAATCTGCAGATCCTCAAGCCTAAAGGGCATCTTGGCATGTTCCTTCCTCATGCTCAGGTCTTTATGCTGTAGCATACAGGATAGCTCAGGGGCGGGCAAAATACGGCTCAAGGGCCAGATCCATCCCAGCAGGTGATTTCATCCATCCTGCAGGCAGGTGCCTACCAATTCGGTGCATCTGGCCCAGCCCCAGGCTGCCCTTGCTGTGCTTGCATGGGGCTGAGTCAGATGGGCCAACTGGATGTCATACACTTCAAGGCCAGAGGGGCTTGTTGAGTGTAAATTATCATCTGCCATTACATTTACTTTTAAAAAACAATAAATGGGTTCTGTTTGTTTCAACAGTAAAACAGGCTGCTTGGATATCTGCAGTAGTTGTTACAGATATGATGCTTCTTTAGTAAAACATAGCAACAACAGTCCTTCTCGTTTTGGAGAAACCAATATAGCAATCTCTAGCACCCCCTTGTGTCATGCAACTTCATACGAACCTGAGCAAAGGGCTGTCTACTTCCTAAGACGTGCTGCACAGTGAGCTCATCAAACGGGTGAGGATAAAGAGAGCATTTCTATGATGGCAGTGAATTGTCAGATGTGCCCTGTCACTGGCCTGGAGGGACTGGAGCTGCTTTCCCTCCATGTATGGTGTGAGCAGACACATGAGCAAAATAAGCCACTTCTAATAAGAGGAGGCCCAGGAACATGAAGCAAATGGAGAACAGAAGCTGTCTTGTTAGACGACGGTGTTGGTCAATCACATGGGGCATCCTCCCTGCCCTGGCACTGTATTTATGGAGTGCTGTGCCTAGGCAGTATTGCAGACCCGCTTGTCAGCAAGACTGTAACGGGCCCCTGCTCCCTTTTGAAGTATGAACAAATCCATTTGTGTGCCAGTGACCCATTTCTATGCCCCCAGGTCTTTGGAGATGGCCTAGCTGAAACTGGCAATTGCCTACGCTAGGAGGCTTCTCGGAACCGTGGCTGTCCTTGCTGGAAATGCCATTAAGCAAACACGCAAAAAGACGGCTTTTTGAGCTGTTTTGTGGAGGCCAAACCTATGCTGGAAACTCATTTTTGCTGCTATAAAAATGAGTAATCTGGTATTTTTGTGTCATTTTCATGCCAATGAAAGCCTTCATAGAGGCAGTAATACCTCTAGTTTAGTTTAGTCTGCTTGGGGAACAAGTAAAAGTCTGATTGGGGCGGGGGGGGAGAAATAATCCAGTACGGATTTAGGAGCATAACCACTCTTTTTCTAACAGAACAGCCCTGATGCTGCTGCCATCACCATGATCTCTGTGCATCAAACTATATTTGCTTATTAATTATGTATCTCCTCTTTTTTCCCAGCCTGCAAGTGAAATAGTTCCCCAGCGGCTATAGTTTGAGCGTGAAGACAGTTTTGAGTGTAAACTGAAACAAAGACTCGCTGATACAGGTCTGTGTTCCCTGTGGTTGTTCTTCCTGCCTGTGGCAGTATCCCCATCCAGGTCCTGTGAAAGCACTACGCCTCTGGCTGTTAGTTGGGAGTCGCATCTTCTTGCTGGAAGGTGCTTACTATGGAAGAAAAGGGAGCCCCTGAGTTAGTGAGGGACAGGATGAGAAAGGACTTCCTAGGTGTGTCTACATGTGCACTTTAATGCATAGTAGGTTATTTTGCTGAACATTGCAGCGGCATGTAAAAGACTATGCTAATGGACACTAAAATAGGCTACATTAAGCATCACCTAAAAAACATGTGCTTTTGCTACTGCCCAAGCACTTATACAAGGTTCTTCAGCAGATCTCAAAGCCATTACCCAAAGCAGTGTAATGATCTTTACTCCCTTATTGGGGGCAGGGAAAAGAAGCTCAAAGGAGGACTCTGCTTGGGTTCACCCATCAGACAGATGGCAGAGGTGGGAACAGAACCCAGGCTTAACTTTGTGCCTGTCCAGTGCTCGGGTCCAAGCCACACTTCCTGCTGTGAGGACACTACCAAGGCATTGACTGCTAGGAATGAATCGGGGGCTCTGCAGTAGCCAGGGTACTGGCCCAGGGAGTCCAGAATTGGGGTGATGCACCTGGGTTGTAAAGCAGGCTGGATGCTGTCATTGTACCAGCTGGAGCTCTTGAGGACCACTTGTCTCCCTTCTTTGCTATCACAAGTTGCAGCCACTGAGCCTGGCAGCTGGGTAAGAGCCGAGTTGCCTGCTGCTGCAGAGTAATGATTCGCATTCAGTAGAGGATGGTGCTGTAAAAGCAAGTACACAAAGGGAGAGGCCTAACCAGCATCTGCTGTCCTGTGCCTGGATTGCAAATACAACCCCCATTTCCAGGGTAGAAACAGACATTGCATTTGTCCCGGGATCACTTGTGCATACGTACACTTGTGCATCCCCGGCTTGTGCGTACTTGTCAAACTAACCCTTTCAACTGGGATAGCTGAGCACACTGCTACTTTTCTGCCATTGATTCAATGATGCAGTCCTAGGACAGCTGTTCAGATGCACTTAGTGATGTCCCAGGACAAGCTGGTAATACTTATTATTCCTTGAATGTTTTTAGGGTTTTTCTCTGCATGACAGACATGGATGTCTGAACAGTCAATCGCCTTTTGTCTTGCAGGGGGGGAACCTTTTCTCCTGGAACAGATGCAACATCAGTTTGAAACTTTTTGGTTCCCAGGTCTCTGACTTGACTGTTAGCCCATGCTTCCTCTCCTAACAAGTGGCCACCCAGTTTCTAAGAGCCTTATGACCAGCTTTTCCCAGCCATCAGTCATGCAAGGGAGGAGACTTTTTAGGAGAGGTTAATGGAAGGGAGTTGCTATTCTTAATACCTGAAATACTTCCTAATCAAGTGGGATCAAGGTTTCAGTCATCAGAGCAAATCAAATAGGTGAGGGTGGGGGAAATGGGGGAAAAGCAGGTGGAAATATCTGTGTTTGAGGTATCTCGCTACCATTCAGCCAGATCTTAGCTAGGATCCTAATACTGTCGCCTTCCTGAACAAATCTTCAGTATGCCAATAAGACTCAATCCTTGTGTCTGGCCAACCTGGTCTGTGCAGACGTAGCAAGTGCTTGTCCCAGGGGTGGTCACAATGCTCCCTGGTGGCCACTCAGCCCTTGCCAGCCTGGCACCTTTTGAAGCCCTCTCCTTTTTACTCACTTACCATGCCTTGATGTTAATAACTTCTGAGGAAAGGGAGGCTGCCCCAGGGCTTTCCAAGTATAGTCTTACTAGTATGATTGCATGTGCCTGTGGTCATTGCCTTGAGGGCTAATTACATGGGCTCCATCTTGTCCAATACCCACTCCCATGCCTCACAGATGGTATGCTGCTACATGCCCTTTCTGGGATCTGGGCTCCTAGCCCCAGTCCTTGCTTCTCTGGGGCCTGGCCCTGCTCCTAGACAAGTGAGATCTTTGGACTCCCTTAGCCCTGCTGATGCTCACCCCTCCTGGGCTCCAGACCTCTGGGCTCTCTGGCCTTGCTGACGCACCCCTGCCCCCAGGTCTTGCTCACACTCGGCCTTTCTCTGTTCCCAGCCCTATCTATTCCAAGGCCTGCTTCTGCTGCTTGCCCAGCTCCAGGGTTAATAAGCTCCTCTCCCCATGGCCCGAACACAAACTAGAGCAGCCTCCAGGCAGCTCTACCACTGACCTATAATGTGATCCCACAGGCCATTTATATAAGCCAGAAAAGCAGAGTACTCTGGCCAGGGCCCCAGACCAGGCATATGCCCAGTATGGCTTTTTGTTGAGTGGTGGATCAAGAAGAAATGAGGGGGGTGGTTAGTACAGTGTTTTTTCAACCTGTGGACCCCTGGGGGTATGCATACTATGTCTAAGGGGTCTGCAAAAGATGACTATGATCAATCAAAACTAAGTGAATACCCACAGTTACAATTTAAAGGGGTCTACGCCTCCATTCAAAAATTTTTAGGGGTCTGCAAAGGATAAAGGTTGAAAACCACTGGCTTAGTGTGTCCTGTTCCCCTGGTGATTCTGGTTGTCAGGGCAACCCCCAAGTCCCACATTCTGGGTTTGGGAGATGGCTTGCATGCCATAGGAACAACGTCAAGGGGCTGTGCTGGAGCTCGCAATCTCCTTGGAGGAGAGATTCTTTGCATGAGTGAGTTTTGCAGGATCGTGTCCTGGGTTGTACAGTGCATTGACAAACATGTATGGGAAAGATCAGAGCACAAACGAGAACCAAGTGCTGGCAAATAGCTTATGGGCAGTGAGTGTCTTGCCTAGTGTGCTGCAATCTTTTGATAGTTACCAAAGGACTAGTTTCTCCAAATTAACTCTCAGTAGGCCCCTGTGTTTTTTGGATGGCTCCCCACTAGGTAATAGCCTGTTTCTCAAGAGAAGGTCCCTTTAGAACCTGCTCTAGTGCTTGGCGCGCCTGTGTTCACACCTTTCCTGGCCGAAGCCTGTCTGGTAGACTTTTTGGAAGGTGGAAGCAGAGTCATCCAAAGCTGATACCCTGGCCTCCTCCCTTAACTACCTCCTTGCAAAGCAGTTATCTCAGACCATTCTTTTCCTTCCTGCTTGACTTTTTTTGGGTTTTTTTTTTTTTTTTTTGTCTTCAGACCCCTGCTGTTTTTTAAACTAATGCAGTCCCAGAGCAAAAATTGTACTACTCCAGCCACCATTCAGAAGTTACAAATGATTACAGAGCAAGACCAAATCCATTTTAGTCCTGGTGGACTCTAGCTTCTCGCCTGGGCTGCAGCCCACATGCTCTCCAGAAGCTAAATTAAGAACTTTCCAAAAATAAAAGCTGAGACATGGCTGTCTGCTTTAGCCTGGTGGAAATAATGAGCCACCTGAGACCTCCGACAATGAAGATGGCACTAAGGGTTGTTACTGGAGCTGATGGCCAGGTGCCAAAGGACGCTGCAATCAGGAATGTTGTTAGCCTGGCCTGTGTGTGACGCTATGCTTGACTTTTTTTTCTTTCCCAGTCAGGTCCTAGGGGCTCCTCCCAGCATGAGACTTGAGCTGCTGTGACTGCACAGAGCAAAGCCTGCAGCCCAAAGAGCTGTAGAGCACCCTGTGTGTTGTCAGAGCAGTGTTCAACCAAGCAAACTGCTTGCCCTGCAGAAGTCACTAAAATGACATCTTTGCCAAGATCAGTTGGCTCACTAAGTGCTCAGCACTGGTTCGAGGCACACATGCTAGGGACAGAAGTTACACACAAACTGGTTTAAGTGATCAGAAATGGATTTCAACCTGTAACAGAACAGAAGTTCAGTGCACATAAACCAGTTTCAAAATGACTGAAACTGGTTTACAATAAACCTGGTTGAATGTTGATCTAAAATCAGACTTAACTGATTTTAGATCAAACTGGTTTATGAAACTTCTGTCCCAGACTCCTTCCTGGTTCAAATTAAATCCGAGTCCCCAGCATTTTGCAGCCCTGGACTGGGATGGGCTGTCTGCTTCAGAGTGCGGGGCTGGCCCCACACCTCTGCTCTCAAGCTGGAGCAGTAAGGGCTGGATCACTGGCCAGCTCACTACCCCCCTTCCCTCCCTCTACCCCACCTCCCCCCTCACCCCCAGCCAACCCCTGCTGAGGTCTGGGGCCAGGGAGGTGGGTTAAACTTCCACTCTTCTGAGTATGGACCTGCCCTGCCCGCTTTTTTTAGTGCTGGCTGCAACTGTGGCCTACAAATCCCAGAGGCACCCGGAAGCAGGAAGAAGTGATGAGCAACCCTGCAGAGTCCTGCTGCTATGAATTTGGACTGTAAATCCCAGAGACCTTGGGGGCAGCAGGAAGACAAAGTGAACACACAGCCCATGCTGGCTACATGCCAGAGAGCTGTGCCCAAGGGCTCTGCCCCTGGCACGTGGCTGCATTTTCTGAACCAAAAGTGAATGTCTGTTCATTTGCTTATGACTAACCTGCAAAGACTGAATCCATTCAGCCTCAGACTGTCTGTACTTAGCCACAGAGACTGGGGCCCTGCTGTGCTGAATGTAGTGTAGAAAGTGAGGAGCTGGTGCTTGGCTGTCTAGAGGAGCACTTGGGACATCTGGAAGAGGTACCATGAGCCAAACCCTTAGCAGGTGCTAACTGCATAGTTGGTTCTCTACAGACTTCCTCTAAGCCCCAGTGAGCTTAATGGGAGCTCTGAGGACTTGGATAATTGATGCCTTTATGGTAGTGTCCAAAACCACTGTTGCTCACACCAGTGGTAAATATCACCAGGATCTGGAGCAGATAGAGGACTAGTTATTTTGGGGCAGCTGCTATGATGGTAGTCCTTGTATAAGCATCTCGCTACTAGATGGCAAGGACATATTAGCCTCTTTGCACTGAGCAAAATCTACCCAGAGGAAAAACTCCATGCACACAGCATAAACATTGATGTGCCTCGAACTGGACTAGTTTTATCCTTGGTCCCTGCCCCCACCCCAAGGAATTCTGCATAGGACTCTAGTAAGGTACCCAGGTGAGGATTGTAGATCACATCTGCTCCTCTTCTTATTACAATGTTTGATTAAATTAACTAAATGTTTCAGGGTTGCAGACAAGTGGGTTCCCAGATGTTCTGACCTCAAGGTAGCATAGGCCTCTTGAACTTTTCTGCTCTTGGCAAACCAACCATTTCACGCATAATCTGTGCGGGTGAAAAGAAAATCCCTCGGAGCCATATGAAAGCCCTGTAGCTGATGATGATATGAAGCATAGAAAAGCACAGTACTTTCAGCACTGAAGCATATGGGCTGGCTTACCCTCTATGTTCTCACGCACCTCTTCCTAATTTTATGTTTTTTAATAATGCCAGAATAATAATACCCAAATTTCTTGGTCTCTTAAGGGGAAGGGATTCCTGGGACCCTTAAGTGTGTGTATGTTTTAGTTGTGGGGAGCATTTTTAACAAACTCTTTGTTGGGCTTTGTTTCTACCAGTTTAATTCCCTTCATTCTGTGTTTTGCATCCTTTTCCAGTGAGCATATTGGCTTTTTCTCTTCCATGTGTAACCTGGGTGCACCCAGGTTGTGTTCCCCTCTCCAGATAGAAGAGATGGGTGGCTAGGCAGGAGTGCTGAGAGGGATCTGCAAACGTGAACCAGTTCCCTCTATTCCCTATAGAGTCGAGCTAGGACAAGGAATGCTTAACTATGTACAGATTTACTAATATAAACAGCATCTAAAGAAACTGATATTGAGGAACATATATACAATTGTCATATAGCATTATATCCTGCAAATGAAGACTGAAAGGGTACACAACTTTAAGAAGCATCGAACAATGCATGGGTAAGCAGTTGATCTGAAACGGGTAAGCATCAAGGAAGGGGTCCCGGCTAAGAGTCGTACGCTACACTCTATTAAACTACCAATGTACAATTATAAAAATACACAAAATATAAGATGCAGTGTTACAAAATATAAAGTGTATAAACATCAAAAATAAACTTGACTCTTCAAAAATCCCCAAAGCCCAGGCTGTCCCGAAGGCCTTGGCTGCACTCCAGTGACTGGTGGGAGGGGAAAACCCTAATGCACTTGGCCCTTCCACAAACCCCAATGAAGTCTATGAACTCAGAGGGGCCTGCTCCCTCTGGGATCTCCCCTCCAGGAGCCCCTTACTAGCCAGGAGGAATTTCCCCCTCCCTGTGGGAATCCTTTTCCCCAGCAACTCACAACTCTGGGTCCAGAGCGAGTGGTCCTTGGCCCCTCAGGTGTGTTGCTCCTGCAGGTCCAGCACCTCATCTTGCCCCTAGGTAGCACCAGCCAAAGACAGCACAGCGCTGTGCAGAGCTCGGTTATCCCCACTCTCCCATGTACCTGTCCAGGCAGCTCGAGTTGCTCTGCTCATTCCTCAGTTAGCTGACGTGTGAAAGCTAATGCAGCAGGCCCATATTTCCAGGGTCTGGGATATCGGTGAGTGTAACTTTCTCTGGAAATGGCCAGCTCTAAGCTGTAGCTGTTCCTCTATTTAACCTCCGATGTTCCACTAGATGTTTTTCTCTTTATGTTCTTAATGCATTTTACATGCTTGGATCACTGCCATTTAAATAGATTTGGGGACCAGGAATGCATTTTAAAAAGCCACTAGAGGGCACCTCTGCATAAATGTAGCTGAGAATTGCGTATGAAATGGCACAGGAAGGGATTCTGATGTCTGAGCTGGGTACCTGGGCAGCAGCTGCTGTATTAATCGGTGATTTTAATATAGCGCTTTTTGGGACCAGGGTTGATCCAGACAAGTCCTCTGCTGGGTAATTTTATTGCTGACCACATGGTGCCAGCGTGACTGCAAAAATCATGGCTCTGTGCTTGCATACAAATGCCCAGACTATGTTCATCAGCTGCAGTGGGACCAGAAACCTCAGGTGCTCACTGTGCAGCCATCGGTAAGGGGGCAAAGACATGGTGGGCAGTACTCTGGCACGCCCCAGAGGCACGCTTAGTTTGGGGTATCATTTAAAATAGAAATAGGCCTTTCCTAGCTAGCTACTGATCTCATGATCTTGCTGAAGGATACTTCTATATCACTCCTGGCCTAAGCAAACCCCACTGACTTCCATGGAAGAGTACTTGGTTACACTAGGGGTGAGCCTGATCCAGGGGGAGGGTACATGGGTGCACTTGCACCCCTCCTTTGATTCCTGCTCCACCCAAAATTTAAAACCCACTGCCTTGCAGTAGCAGCAGCTTTTCTAGCCGGCAGTGCTGAGGGAGTCACTTGTCTAAATGGCTCATTATCATCTACCTGATCCCTTCTTCTACAAGTGTTAACGACCCTCTCTTCTTTCTAAAGGTCTTGATGTTCCACCAATCAAGCTATCCTTTGTTCTGCAAATCTGCTGTCTGTTACCTGCTCCTGGGAATGAAGCTCTTATTTCACAGCCCTGCAGCCTGTTTTTAATTCATTCCAATGAAGCTATATTTGCATCTGCTTCAATCTTAAACTGAATAATTAACAGCCCTGGGCTCTTGCATATTATTAAAGCTTCTAGCTTATTTTTAACTGGTTAAAATATGTCTTGCTTTAGGTTGATGATGCACCTCACCATCTTCACCCCCGTTTCAAAAGTCTAGATCTGCCCATGGTTTGATCTGTCACCAAGTGCTGGAGAAGGCAAAACCTGTCAGCATCATCTTTATTTGGATGAAGTCATGTAAGCAGGGCAGCTGGAAGGAATTAACCCACTGCCATAGGGGCCTGTTACTGCCCCATCCAAAGCAAAGAGGCAGTTGCTTCTCCTCAGAAAAGACTTACCGTTGACCATCTTGGTGCTGAGAGAGGAAATTATTTTTTGCTCTTATTTGACTCCCATTTAAGGGGAGATAATGGAACAAATCTGTGTAAGTGCCAACTACTGAATGGAATCGGGGTTGCCCAACGGTGTGCAGTAGGTCCTAGGCTACTAGCCTTTACTGGAGGTGCCCCACATAGAAGTATTTGTACCTGAACTGAGTGGATCTAAACTGCATATCAGCTGTCAAAGATGAGTGGCCATCGTGTGCAGTATGCTGGCAAATGGCGTTTTGCGTGGCAGGGAAGCCGTTGCCAATAACGTACCTGAGAGGAGACGTAGTGAGGACTGAGCTTTGTTAAAGTAAATTGGATGCAACTATTTGCAGCGTCTCATATTTTTAACAAGGCAGTCTTTTAACTCTTCCAGCTTTTTGTGCTGGGTAGAGAGTCGAATATGAAACGGTCACAAAAAAAGTCACCAGATAAGACAAATATTTTCACTCGATGGGTGAACACTGAGCAGTCACTCGAACGTTAATGAAAGGTTGTAACAGAAGCTGCAGTTGAAACAAGAATTCGCAGCCTTGCGGTTTTTATTATTGCTGGCGTAGGTTCATTGCAGCTATTCGTGGTGTATTGCTCCCCCAAGTGGCTGTCTAGTTATTTTATTTCTCAGGCATCGGTTCAACATAAGTTCATAAATGACTGTGGGCCAAATGCTCTTATTTATCATCCTTAGCATTTTTCAAACAGTTGCCTGTGTGAACGTATGGGCTTGCAAGAATGTTTGCGGAAAGCACGGTCTAAAAGACCTCAAATGTCTGACTTACCCCTAATTTAAAAAGTCAACCCAGACAAAATAATATGTGGTGGCTTTGGTCAAACACGCAGCAAATCGATGAAGGTGCCTTTAGACATGAGATCCAGTCCAGAGCATTGAAATCACTGGATTTAATGAACAAACTCAAAGTCTATTTATGCATCACTTGGAAATAGAGGGGGAAACCTCCATCCTTCAGATGCCTGATGCTGCTCCGGCCCTGACTGGCAGTGGTATAAGTAATAGGGCATTCTGCTGTAGGCTCTGCTAGGGCATGTAGTGAGATGACTCTGGTTTACAGCGATTCCTCACGGTCCGCCTTAGTGTGGAGGCATTTCCCAAACTCCCCTGGGCACCAGATCCCATCACGCTGCCTTGCTTAGCTAGGAAAACATCCTTCCAATGAATTCTGTGTACTGAACTCAGCCGGTGTGAGTCAATGCCTCCCCACTGCTCGAAGAAGATTTCTGCCGGCTTGTTCTCTGGGAGAGTCATTCTCTGTGATGTCGATGCATTTTTTAAGTCTTTCTCTCCAGTTAAATTTCCAGTCTCCATCCAAGGAGCAACCGAGTCCTCGGTGCCTCATCCAGCAGCAGCAGAGCTGCTATTACAAAGTTAACTGTACCTTAGGGAGGGGGATGATTGGGAAAGCAAGTGCCTTATGGGTGTGGAAGATGTAGGAACCCCCTGGAGCCACAGACCCCAGAAACCTATCATAGGACTTCCAAGTTCCTGATTTAGCAGCAAGGCACCTGGGATTGTGGCTTTCAGGGTTTCCAAGGGTCGTTGGCCTTGCGGAGCACTAGACCCTGGGGGCACAGGGCCTGCCCAGCAGCTCGCTAGCTGAGCTAGGAGGGGACTGAGCAGGATTCTCCAGGACACCTGTTTGTGCTGGCTCAGAGTTGACACTTGGTGTCTTTCTATGAAACGTTCTGGCTCTGATGAATCAGTGCTTTCTGATGACATTGCATTTCTTCTGAACATTTCCAGCTGGATCTACAAGGAGCTGGATACTCTGGTGACTTCTGTGTTTAACCAGGGAAGGTAGTGGGAGATGAGCAATGATCAGACCTTATGCCTCAGGACATATGAAGACTGTTAAAAGAAAGCTGGATGGGGGATAGGGGTCTGGAGTGTCATCTTTTGTTGTTTCAGATCAGGAACGAAGAATCTTTCCAGTCTGTGTCGTGGTATCTTCCCACTGTAACTAATGATGGAAGGATGCTCATTTATTCTTGCTGCTTGTGTATTGGCTTCTAGATACGTTATGCTCATACCTCCATGTACATTATGCTGTATTCAAAGCAGTCAGGGTTAAAGGCATATAAAAATAATGTAGCATGCACCAAAGAGATAAAAAGGGCAATAGCTTGTGCATATGCTCTACCTAAGCCAGCTCTTCAAATTGACACATCATGGATCAAGCTCTGAAGTCAGGGATGGCTTTGGAAAATGTAACAGTTCACAATTCTGAGTGACAAATTGACACCTTGACAAGAAACTGTCTCATCAATTCTGAGCTAAAGTCACTAATAATTTGGACAGAAAGTGCTGTATTTATTGGCAAACACTGCTGTCATATTGAGAAGTTTTGATGTGCCCCTGTAAACATAGGAACAAATGGTAAGAAAGGCTAAATAAATATAACATCGCCAATGCCAAGCATTCAAATAATGAATGGGGCCACAGAAATGTTATTTTTGATCATCATGTTGGGCTCATGTGTGCTTTCTGATCTGAGCCATTAGGGTATGTTGGAATTGCATTTTTTACCCTTTTTCTCCATATGTATTAGTGTTAGGAACTTTTCTATGAGTTAACGTATCGTTGCTTGTGTCAGGAAGTCAATTTCAAATGAAATGTTAAAAGCCATAAAAGTAAAAAAAAAAAAATTATGACTTTGGCAACCATTTCAGGAGGTCTTATCTACAAAGAGGAGGGTTTGGAAGGGGCATCCTCAGGGACCAATGCCTATGACATTGCAAGTTCCCTAATTAAGACAAACCCCTGAGCTGTGTTCACCATACAAAGGTGCCAAAAGACCGTCGAGGAATGAGGAGAGCAGTACTAAGCTCTGAGTACTTCTTTCTGAGATGCTTGCAACTTAAGCTTGTACAGTCACAGTTTAGTCCAACTTTGTGGCATGACTCGGCCTTTATATCAGCGTGTGACAAAGGGCCGTCCTGAGACTGCGCTCTGCGTCGGCCTACCCACCTGTCTTGGACAGTCTGCCCGCCTATCTTACCTGCCACGCCTTGTTAGTAAATAATTAAGTTGTTTATTAGGTGGGAGGCTGCCCTTCATGCACTCAGCTATGCCAAACCCTGCCTCCTGCCGGCCAGTTGATATCAGCAGGTGTGGCCCATTACTCCCTTAGGCTGTTAGCCTGGCAACCTGCAGCTGGAGAGCTCTGCTTAGTCTGCTGAGCTCCCTGGCCAGGCTTCTTCAGCCTTAAGGAGCAGGCACATCTTAGTGCCCTGCTACACAGCAGCCAGGATGGGTGAAGGCAAATATAGAACGTGTATGTGTTCATGGGCATAAGGAGCAGCACACGATGGTGAGAACGTGCAGACCACGACCCACAGCTCATAGCTTTAACTTTTCCTAACAATGTCAATCCACTGCTTAAATCTGTGTTTAGAGGAAGATACTTAGTTCCTCAAAGCAAATAGGCTCTACAGCTAGTGCTACAGTAACTGCATATGACAAGAACTGATTATTTAACTTAACCCTGCCGTTCTGTTGGGTTTATATCTGTGTACTGGACCTTTCACACTTCCACCCATGGGGCAGCAGAGTAAAGAGATTCTCCTTAACTCACCACGGTGGCCAGTGGTGTTTCTGACAGAGGTTTTCTATGCCTTATTTTGTCACATTGTAGCACTAGGCACCTGAGACGAAGCCAAGACCCCATTGGGTTAGGCTCTAAACAAACCCAGACCAACCAGGCCCCTGCTCTAAAGAATTTACAATTTCAAAATAATGCCTACAAGCCAGCAGTGGTGATCCCTCGGGGTCCTGGATGATCACTCCCACAAGTCCATATAAAGGGTTGCAAATATTAGTTACTGTGGTAGACGTTGGATCCAGTGGGATCCGGCAGATGACTTGATTTACATGAGGAGGCTGTTATGCATCAGCAACTGTGCAGATTTAGGCATGGGAGAAACCTGTGTCCAGTGGCAAGCAGATCCAAGACAACGGGTTGCTCTTCCACTGCAGCCTTCATCTACTTTCTCAGCCATTGAGACATATGTCCTCTGCATCTACCTGCTCCACCATTGAGGTCTTTATCTTATGTGGGACTGATCTTCACCTGACACCTCACCTTTGACCTTACTACCATGGGTGACCCTGCCAGGAGTACAGACTCCCCCCAATGGTGTTGGTCTTAAGGTCATGGTTGCACACAAGCCTCTCCACCCAATGCCTGGAAGCAAACAGATGGTGTACAGGGAAACAGTGAGATGATTTTGGTGGCTATGATAGGAGCCTCAGCATAGCAGCAGCTGCCAAAGTTATTGGTAGGCATCAGCAAAGGGAGTTGTAAAGAGATTTACAAGAAAACCACGTATTGGTAGATGTTTACAGGGAGCATCTCTGGAGGATGAGGGGCAGTAGCAGGGAAAGCATAAAGGGCTAATTACCCCCATTCAGAATTTAGCAAGCAACCAGTGGAGGCTGTTGTTGGGAACTGGAAGGGAAGGTGGCTTCCCAGTACTGAGAGAGAGAAGCTGTCAAGGGCCATGAAAGTGAGTGTTGTTGCTTAT
>NW_005842412.1:1208250-1211791 GCF_000455745.1 Alligator sinensis | reverse complement strand
AGGGAAGTGCTTTGTATGTTCTTTGAGTGTGAGTTAGAGGATAGGGGATAGTGGTGTGGGGGGGGGAAACAAACAGCTGGACCAGTGCAGCAGCCTTTAAACATGACTTACCCCAGTGCTAAAGACCTGTTCCAAAGTGCTATAGTCAGTCATTGTAAATAGCCCTTGTCAGAATACCTTGTGCTAGGTGACTACAAGTTGTTGGACAAGTCATGCAAGTTCAGACAATGGTTCCTGCAGTACAGTGCTTTGTTGTAGTGACTCATGAGACAGTCTCCAACAAAATCCTTCTCTCAAGCCAAGCACACCCACTCTGGCTGAGATCCATCTCTGATAGAAACCAGACAGTCAGCTCAGCTTGCAAAGGGCACCCTGGGAATTTCCCTCTGCTGGTTTCTAGGCTAATGCTATGCCGTACAGGTTTCTCTTGCTCTGTTAGGCTACGGCTAGAGTTCCATCATCATCATGCATATTCCTACAAATGAGACATAAATGGAAACAGGATCAAGGCCATGAACTTGGGTTTTTTCAAGAAGAAAAGTCACAATAAAGGGTTAAATCTAGTGCAACATTGTACTAGTGTAAATCTAGTAGTTACCAACCCATAAGAAGCAACCTGACTTTGGGAAAATAACTAAAGTGCCAATACAAAAAAGGATAAAAACAAAGATTTAGACATTAGGGTTGGAAGGGACCTCGGAAGATCATCGAGTCCAGCCCCCCACCCAGGGGCAGGAAGTCAGCTAGGGTCATAAGATCCCAGCAAGATAAACATTAGAATTTAAATCAACCTTTCCTGCTTGCTAATATACATCGTGGTAACACCAGAGTTTTAAATCACTCTGGTTTAAACCAGCTATCCTGAAGGCTAGGGACAGACATTCAAAAAGCCTGAGCCTCAATTCAATCTTTGCAGGTTAGTCTAACCTGGCTAGGCTGAATCACTTTGTAACTGTACAGACATCCCAGAAATGCAGGCACATGCCTGCAGTGGCTTAGGCTAGAAGCCAGGGGGCACTAAAGTAGCCCTCCCTTCCCTTCCACATGGCTGAGCTGAGGGAGGCATGGCCAGACCCTGGCAGGATTAGGAAAGCCACCCCATCAAAGGGGGTGGGGTCTCCTTGATAACGGAGCATTTATCAGCTCCGTTATCAGCATTTATCATCCCATCAGAAAACAAACGGCCTCTCTCATTAGTTCAAACTCTTCCTAAACAAAGAAGGAATGGAGGGACGTTACCAGTTGAGCTTTGATTAGCTCCAAAAAGCCCTAAACTGACATTACTGTCTGCTACAGCATGGACCGTAGCCAGCATGTGGTCTGCTAGCTAATGCTGAGGTGTCTGTAAGGCAGAGGGGAGGGGGGATCCCTGCTTAGTGGGGAGGAGTGGGGCAGGAGGAAACCAGGCAGACATTGCTGTGCCTGCAAGTCTCTGCTGGAGCTGCAGCCAGGGAGCAGAGGGGAGGGGCCAGCCCTGATGTGGAGCAGAGGGCCCCACCCAGCCCAGAAAACATGCCAGGATACTGGGGGAGTCTGGGATAGACATTGCATAAACCAGTTTGACCCAAATCAGTTAAGTCTGATACTACATTCAACTGGGTTTATCTCAAACCGGTTTCAGCCATTTTCAAGCTGGTTTATGTGCACTGAACATCTGTTCTGTTACAGGTTTAAACCAGTTTCTGATCACTTACACCGGCTTATGTGTAATGTCTGTCCCTACCCACAAAGGCACAGAACCCTGTCCCCTTCATAGCACTGACAGGCATTTCTGAAAGGCCTTGCATCTTCTCAAGTACTTCATCTCGGGAGTGGCAGACCCAATCCTGAGATGCCAGGCATTAAACTTGACATAAGTCAACACTGAGGCCTCACAGATTACTCAGCAAAGAGCTTGGGAGTGGGGAGACTCACAATTGCCCCATACATGACGAATTACCCACTTCCAGAGTAGTGATGTCTCCCTGCCAGTCCTGCCCAGAGGCCAGAAAGTTTCATCTTCTTATATTAGGGGGAAAAAAGGGGAAGTGTAGCATGGCATCTTCCTGAAGTTTTGTACACTAGGAAAATAAAGGGCCTGAACACTCCAACCTGTATGGATTGCTGTCCATTTTTGAAGCCACAGAGAGTTTGAGAGCATTCAAAGCTTGTGTTTTGGATTAGATCCTCTTGTAAGGATGACTGAAACTGCTTTTAAGTTCTCGTAGGAATACTCTCAGGTCTTAGGATCCAAATGCCTTACTGCATTAAGAGCCCAGAGGTTTATGTAGGTCAGAGTAGCACTGAACCAGGAGATGGATGAACAGACAGATGGACATGTTAAGCCCTCTGTGTACTACTAGTGCGTGCATACCTAGGGAATTCAAGACATTGTTTCAACAAACTGTAAGGCTTGCAAAGAAATGCCACAAAAAATGCCAAAAGGCGAAGGTGTTGACTGAGGACATGACAAGTGTATGAGTCTGTAGCTGTTGGTGAAGAGGAAGCATAAGCAGATTAAAGAGGCTACAAAACTGGTGGAATCGGACTCTATATATTGGTACTGAGATCTCCTGTGGTCAGTGACTTCACGCAAGGGAGATGGTCCCCAGTACCTAAGGACATTTAAATGGTTAAGGCCCAGTGTGTCACTCTGCTGCTCTCTGCCCACTTGCTCTAGGAGGATCTTACAGTAAGGAGCACAGCTCACTACCCTCCTGCATGACATCAGGTGCCCTCTTCCTCCTCACCTCCATGGAAGTGTCTCTGCCCCCATGCAGGGTGACACTAGCTCCCTGTCCCTTCCCTACTGCTCCAGCAGGTGCACAGCAGGGTGATCCTGCGAGCACAAAGACAGAAGGAAGAGGCATGAGAAACAAAGAGGGAATGATAGGGGAATGGAAAATGGAGGGCGAGAGGAAGGGTTGGAAGGAAGGTGGTGGGGTGTGAGAGGAATGAGTGTCCCAAGTGCTTCCTTCCAGCACAGACAAGCCGAAATCTGCCCCCTGTGTAGACAAGCATATGTCTGCCCTGCCGCTCAGTCGCTGTGTGGCACAGATGCGGATGCAGTGGCTAGACTGTGTGGAATAAGGCTGGCTCTCACTTCTCTGGTCGAATAGGCACAGCAAAGGGCAGCTGTTCTGCAGCTGGTGGTTCTCAGCGGGACATCAGCTGTCCTGCATCATAACAACTGGGGCACGCGGGAACGGCAGCCAGCTATGTAATCGGGGCCTGGAAACTAAAGGGTCTCTTGAGAAACAGCAGCGCGAGGCTTGTCTGCCCTGGTCCCTGTTTAATGTCAGTGCCATATAAACCGCATGCTCTATGTTTAAGCAGCTCCGGTGCGTGTTGTTGTTCTTATCGGAGGGCCAGAAGGACATTATAAAAGGGGGTACTTGTATTCCCAAGCCTGGTGAAGGGAAGCAATTTGCCCCAGGTCCTGGGCCGGACTGAAAATGAAAGCCGGGCTCTTTGATACGCAGCCCTGGGCTTTCTCACCCCAATCCTGCTGTTTCTCTCCAGATATTGCTGCAGACGCTGCAGTTCAGCAGCAGCAGGAAAT
>NW_005842412.1:1202522-1208219 GCF_000455745.1 Alligator sinensis | reverse complement strand
TGCATTACAGCAGCAGCAGGAAGCCCTCTGCGCAGGCCTCGCTGTGACTTGTATAATCGTGTTTGCTGCGAAAATGGCACCACTTGTTCCTCTGTCTTTCAGCACTTTCATAACAAACTGTCTAATGTACCGAAGTCTACCACAGACCTTGTATCTAGGATGCTGGCTGCTTTACCCTTAGTGCCAGCGATACTCTAACTAGGTGCCCCTCTTTTTAAGAGCATTTAAATGCAACTTCCCTGATCAGTGAGAACAAGGCGTAACCATTTCACAACCTATTTTTGGGTTAGGTACTAGACTGACTTGATTCTACATCATCTAGAACGATTATAAGAATGTTCCTGCCTAATTATACAGAACAACTTCATTATAACCGTCCCCCTGCTTTTAACAATCCCTACAGAAGGAGCCACTTTTTTTTTACCCATTATACTAATGCTGCAAATTGGCTAACCTGATTATAGAGGACAACCTCTTTTAACGAGCCTGTTTCCTGCTGCCAGGGAGGTTTGCTATAATGAAATTGTTCTGTATTCGACCCTGGGACAGCTGCATCTTTAACTGTCTTGTGATGCCAAAGATGTGCAGGACTTCAGGCACAAGTATCCCAGCGCTCAATCTGAAGTGGAGGGGGTGATTTGGTAAGGGCAGATTTTGTCTTATTAAGTAATCCGTATCTTCAAGTAAATCAAGGACAAAGGCCCTATCCAGACTGGGTTTTAACTGAGTTTTTTGTGGCAGGTTGGTTGAGAGGTTGTTGAGCCTGTTTCCTTTTTTGTACTCCATTTTTGATTGAAAAGAAGATAGTGATATTCACTAAATGTCATACAATTGAGATGTTTATGTCCCAGGGAAAGGGCCTGGGCAGTAAAATGGCAGATAGGGCAGCGGATGTGGGACATGCAACTGGACATGTAGGAATAATGGAGACTTGATGGAAGAGCAGTCCTGCTGGGAATAGAGGTACTGAGAGGTATAGACTTCAGAAAAGATGATCATAAAGGTAAAAGTGATGAGGTAGCATTGTATGTCAAAGTGGGAGGCTGTAAAGAAATAAAAACCAACGGCATGAGTGAAAATTGCTCTGGGGGGGGCAGAAAAAAAAAGGGTATGGTGGGGAGACCTGGGAGAGGAGTGGCTCATGGTAGAGGCTTGTATAGACCTCCCAGACTTGGCTCTTACAGATTTCTCTAAGAAAGTGGGAGAAAAAAGTAATTATGAGGATTGTGCAATTATAGAGACTATGGCTTTGTTGATATTTATACCCTGCTCTGAAGCTAGATATTTTGGTGGCAGACAGCTGCCATTGCCACCAAACCACCAGTGTTGCTTCTGACAGCCCAAGGAGGCTCCCTTTGACAGCTGTGCTCCCAGGGATGCACAGCTGGCTGGAAGCACGAGGAAACTATGTGCACCTTGTTGTCAGGTGCTGGGCCTCAGCAGAAGCCTTACCCCATTCAGTCAAGCTGAAAGGAGGATCTTGCTGTCACAGAGGAGTTGGGAGTATGAATGCACTCAGAGTTTTGCTCTTGGCTGCAATGGCTGATGAGATTCCTCTACCAAATGAGCACTGAACTGACGAGAGGCAATGCTATTTTAGGTTTGGTAAGTAAGGAGGATCTTGTACAAGTGCTGATCATGGGGGAATGTTCTTTGAACAAAGGATCATGAGCTGATTCAGCGCATTTCTAAATTGTAGGATAGATGCACTAAAAAGGCCTGTAATTAAGGTTTGGGGCTTTAGAAGGGCAAACTTTGAAAAACTAAAAAAATTACGTTAGTGAGGTTGCTTGCTTTTGAGAGTCCAAGGATTTGAGAAGGGAAAAGGAATATAATTGGCTTAATTCTTATGCAAGGGAGAGGGAGGTGGGGGTTGGTGATACCTTTTATAGGACTACCTGTATAGTTTGGAGAGATCTTAGACGTGCTTTCAGGCACAGAATGCCCTTTTGTGCTTGAAAGCTTGCCTAACTTCTCCCCCAGCTGCACAGTTGGCCCAGTAAAAGCTATCACCAAAAAACACCCTTTCTTCTCACACATTTTTGGACCACCATGACTACAAAAACCCTCCAGGCCTACTTTATTTTTCCATTTCTGCCTTCAAATTCAATTTGGATCTTAAATCCAGAGGAAGTCAGTAAGAGTCTTGAGGGAGTTGGTCCTGGGGCTGGTTTTGTTCAATATCTTCAACAATGACCTGGAAGAGGGGATGGAGCGCATCCTCAGCAAGTTTGCAGATAACACCAAGATGGGGGCGGGGGGAGTAGTAGATACATTGGAGGGTAGGGATAGGATGCAGAGAAACCTCGACACATGGAAGGGTTGGACCAAAATCTCATGAGGTTCAATAAGGAGAAGTGCAAAGTCCTGTACTTAGGACAGGCTGGGGGCTGATTGATTGGGCAGCAGCTCTGCAGAAAAGGACCTGGAGGTTACAGTGGACAAGAAGCTGAATATGAGCCAACAGTGTGCCTTTGTTGCCAAGAAGGCTAACGGCATCCTGGGCTGCATTAATAGGAGCATTGCTAGTAGATCAAAGGAAGTGATTCTTCCTCTCTATTCTGCATGGGTGAGGCCACATCTGGAGTACTGTGTCCAGTTTTGGGCCTTCCACTACAGAAAGGATGTGGAAAAATTGGAGAGAGTCCAGTGGAGGGCAACAAAGGTTAAGGGGCTGGGGCATGGGATTTGTGAGGAGAGGCTGAGGGAATTGGGTTTATTTAATCTGGAGAAGAGAAGATTGAGGGGGGATTTAATAAAAACCTTCAACTATCTGGAGGGTGATTACAAAGAGGATGGAGCTGGGCTGTTCACAGTGTTGGCAGATGACAGAACAAGGAGCAGTGGGCTCATGGTGCTGCAAGGGAAGTTTAGGTTGGATATTAGGAAACACTTTCTCATGAGGAGGGCAGTAAAGCCCTGGGACAAGCTACCCAGAGAGGTGGTGCAATCTCCATCTATGAAGGTTTTTAAGACCTGGCTAGACAAAGCCTTGACTGGGATGATCTAGTTGGGGACGGTCCTGCTGTGAGCAGGGGGTTGGACTGGATGCTCCTAAGGTCTCTTCCAACCCTAATTTTCTGTGCTTCTATGAAGAAGCTGGTAGGGAAGTGCTGTAGACCAAACTGGGGTAATAAACACCAATCTTTAACAGGGAACCTAGGAGGAAAAGAAAAGTGTTGATTAGCAAGAACTGTCCCTTAAGTCAGAAAGTGCTGCAATAAAGTGCGAGTGGCCAGAAGCCCAGTGGAGCTGCGCCCTGCAGAGAGGAACTAAACTGAATAGCAAAGGGTTCTTCAGCCATCTATGTAGACAAGAGCTCGAAGAGAAGAAGACAGGCTGCTATACATTGAAGCTGCAGCAGACATTAATGATCATCTAAGTTTGGCCTAAACATTGAAATTGTACTTTGCCTTCATTTTCAGTAAGGATGTAGGTGTATAGAAGGGTAATGGTGAGGTACCTCAGCAGGTTGAGGAAAGGCTAATGGAAGTGAGCTCATCTGCGGTGGAAGCAAAACTGAGCTTGGTTATTGTGGAGGATAGGGATGGGGCAGATCATCACCTCAGACTCTTGCAAGAACTGGCTCAGGAAATAAAATCACTTGTAGCACTCATCAGTCTGGGCTGTGGAGAGCATTGTCATATGATGGAAACAGCAAATATAGTGCCTAATATATTAAAAATATGTGGGAGGAGGAGGAGACCTGGACAGCTCTAGGTCTATTGGGTTTGTCGGTCTCATGCAATGGCTTGATTATTTCCTTCAGGAACTCTTGCAAGGACACCGAGATAAATGCAATAAAAGACAACATGGTTTTATTCAAGGAAGATTTGTGCCACCTAACCAGATTTTCTGTCGTAGAAAGATAACTGACTTGTTAGATAACGGCAATGAAGTGCGCCTAATCTGCCTAGATTAAAGCAAAACATTTGATGCTGTGGCTGGGATATTATTATGTAAGGTGGGAAGCCTGGAATAAACACTGAAACGGAGAGGTGGATAAGGAGCTGCCTAAAAGGAAAACAATTTACTTTTCAGTATATCTGCTTTGTTCGCTTTGGAGAGAGGTTAGTAGGGAAGTTCCTCAGGGATCTGTTTGAGAGCCTATCCTGTCTAATATTTTTCTTTGATCTACGTGTAAGCACAGACAAGCTCATATGAAACTTCTGGATGATACCAAGTCGGGAGGTTTTTCACAATACGGAGGAGAATTGGAGTGTCAGTCAGAAAGAGCACACAACCTTGGAGCATGGCATAGAAACGTGGTGAAATGCAGGGGTTTGCACTTTGTGACTAGCAACCAACTCTTGGTATAAATTGGGAGCCCAGATATTACAGGTGACAAACATGATGAGCGACCTGAGCATATTGCCTGATTGTAGGTTTACAGTGATGGTGTGAACTTAAAACGTGATTGTGCCATGAAAAAGCTAACGTGTTTCCTGATGTGATCTGTGAAATACATTTAGCAGAGCCAGGGAAGCATTAGTAAGATGTAATGAGAACACTGTGTACTGTTTTGATCACGTATGTTGAAACGAATTTGAACAAGAACAGATGTATCAGGCTTATCCCAAGCCTAACGCATTCAAACTTCAGTTACCAATTGCAAGACCTTCTCATCCGATTGCACTGTCCCTTCCATGAAACGAGTTGTTTCTGACCCCTGCAACCTTACCTAGGTCTTGCTTGGATGCTCAGGGTCAAACTGACCATCAGATTTGGGGGCAAGAAGAAGTCTCCTTCCCCATGTCAGGTTGGCAATGACCCTTTGGTATTTTGCCTTTCTTCCAGCATGGGCCACAATCTGGAGGGGCTCATGCCGGTGCACAATCTGGACTTCTTGTGCAAGTCAGGAAACATAGGACCATCTGGGCATATTTTCTCTAACAAATTCCCTGATAATGCAGAGGCTAAGGAACTACTGGCATCTTTGGTCTCTCCACTCTCTTCCTGAGGCATGCTGAAGTTCTTGAGGCCTTTGGGGAGTTTGTACTGAAGATCCTGGTTTGCTGTAGAGCATTAGGACAGTGCCTCAAGGAATGTTGCGAGGGGACAGAACAGGTGTCCTTTAGGACCATTTTGGATTTAACATCTGGTACACAATTTCCATGCAGCCCTGGGGATGGTTTAAGAGGTCCCTTCCAGTCCTGTGTCCCTAAAGATCATCCAGCTCTTACACACCTGGTTAAAGAATCTCACAAGTCCTCCTGGTGACTCCCAACATGCCAAACATAGCAAGTTTTTCTGGATTAAGAGCCAGTGTGTATTCCTATTGAAGTTAGTGAGGTTGGGGGTGGGGGGTTGCAGTATTTAGGCTATGACCCATTGGAGGAGAAAAACATTGCAGCAGTTGCAGAATTGGGCAATCAGAGCCAGAACTTCACTAAGTTCAATGCTTAGCCTGAGTGTTAGCTTGGTTTCAGTGCACACACTGTGCACATTAGGTAACTGTCTCGGACGGCCAGAACCGACTCGAGTTGCGTTAGAAATTGGTCGTACGTTAGGGCGGGCTGGTGAATGGAGAGGCAGACACAACTTATTGGTTGCAAAAAACTTTACTCACGCCGCTTGCAATCACGACGCAGGTGGTCCGGTCGTCTGAACAACCACGCGAGTTGTTCCAGCTGGCGGGGCCCAAGCCAGTTAATCCGTCCGCAATTCGAAGCCGGCGGGGAAAGGGGTACGTCTGGG
>NW_005842412.1:1159513-1196941 GCF_000455745.1 Alligator sinensis | reverse complement strand
AATAGGTGATCAGTCTATCAATTGGCAGCCGCAAGTCAGATAACTTCAGAGGCACTCTGCAGTGTGCTCAAAGCTCTTTGACTTGGGTGGAAGTCGCGTGGAATTTTAAATGGCCAGCGAGCCAATTACTAGCTGCCACGTGTGAATAATTTAGCACTGGCCAATAGCGGGGCACAAATTTACATTCGAATAGCGGGAACTCTTTGCACCGTGCATTTCTGTGCTGCAAAGAAGAAATGCATCCTGCAAAGGAAACTGCAAATTGGCGGGAACTCTCTCCTACACGCGGGTGCTCAATTGCAGCAGAACACTCTGCCGTGCAAAGGAGCTCTCGTGAGGCCAGGAAATTCCATAGTGCCGAGGCACCAAAATCACTGGGTTGTGACAGTAACAATACATGAAAGATGAAATTTTGCAAAGAAATCTGGAACAGACTCCGATTTGAAGGCAAAAAGGAATCATTATGCTCCAGTCTGTCCTCCTGGATAATAGTTGCCAAAGAATTTCAGCCTGTAATTTTTCCATCAAGTCTTTGACTTTGGTTTCAGCTCTAGCATATCACTTGAAGAATGAGCCAGTCTTGGCTTGAATGCTCCGAAGATGGAGACTCTACCACGTCCCTAGACAACTAGTCCTGTCAGAACCAGGCAGTACTTGCTGTTGCAAAATGTGCCCCTCTATTTCTGATCTGAATCTCTCGCTTCTACTTATAGACATGGGATCTTGTTAAAATGTTTTGTGATTAAAGAATCATCTACTGTTGAAGTCTTTTTTCCTGTAGGTACTTGTAATCCATGATCAGCTAACTTATTTCCCCTTCTCCAATATAAGCTAATAGAAAATTCTCTTTATGAGAGAACTTTGTAGAATTATAGCTAAGAAAAATCTTAACAATGGAAATTTCCTGAATTTCTTAAGTTTGATTTCCAGCACTGGGTAATGGTATTATTAGCGCTGTACATGTAATTTCTCTGGGATTTGTGCTGGGTTCATTAAATTGCCAACAAAAAGCATTACAAAGCACTCTATCCAGTTTGGACACTCTTCACAAAATTGATAGATTGTGTAGAGCTTCAGAGATGCCATCATCTCCTTTGTCTACAAGTAAATTCATGTCAGGTTCATGTCGAAGCTCTTAAGCTTCTTACATTTACAACTCTCCTTCTCTGTATAGCTGAGCTTGTATTTTCCCCCGTGAGTTAGGCAGAAAATTCAGCCTTTTTCTTTGATCATTGAGGTTTGCAGCTATGACAGATCCCTTGACAAGAAATCTGCACGGGGTCCATATCCCCAGTGCTGCATGGACCTCAGCCCTGTGGTGTTTCCTTCTGGCACCCCTACAGAGAAGTAGGGGACAAGGAAGGAACAGAAGAGCCACGGGGTTGACCACAGTGGAAAACCACCAGAGAGTGATCCCTGTGGATAGGAACTTCTGCAGTCTCACAATTGTCTCTGTAGTAGGAGCAGGGACAGAAACCCAGATCAGCCTTAACTGAGGCTGGGCTAAGGCCAGGCCAGGCTACTCAGATGTGTAACTTGAGGACTGTAGCACCGAAGGCACAGCTGGATGGTGAGATTCATTAAAGCAAAAAGCAACTCTTATCTTTCCATTGATGTCACTGGGATTTAGATTAGACACTAGCTATTCCATTTGCTAATGTTCATAAAACTCATTTAAAATCAGCTATGTCCACACCTGGTAAAGCACATGCTATTTATTGAGCCCTGTTTTCGTGCAGTGGCTGACATGCCAAGGTTCAGCCCATTTTCTGTTCCCATTTCTGCAACATCTGACTTTCAGTGCTGTTGGCTCGCGAAACTTTTATCCAGATTGAATGATATTTGGTGTCTTTTCCTATGGAGTCCGTCTGCAGGACTTGAAAGTATGGAAATCTCAGCTGCTTTGAAGAAGAGCTGTAGAACGATGAGAAGACAATTTAGCGGTGTTTTTCTCCCATGGGAAATACAGGAATTGTTTAAGAAAATATACTGGGTTTCAAAACAAAAAAAGCTTATCCCATGCTCCAATACTTGGGAAGTACTCCAAGTGTTTGTCTGACCTGCCCTTAAAAACTGTTAATGATGGAGAGTCCACATCCTCCCTAGGTAAGTGGTTAACGCCCTAATGCTTAGAAAGTTTTTCCTAGTATCCAAGTCCAGTCTCAGTATTATAATTGTCTGCACTATGGTCCATGTGAGCACAGAACACAGCTGGGGACCATGGGTCTATTATATACAAATTAAAGATTATCTGCTGGAAATTACATTAACTTGTGGCCCAAAGCGGGTCTTCCATGATTAGTTTTCTTTCTAGGAAGCAAAGACTCCCTCTGGGGGCTGCATTTAATTTTTACTAGCCCTTTTCATTAGGATAATTTAGGAATTAAATTAATTTAAACCCTTTATTTCAACTGTGAAGGAAGAGTGGACATCAGAATAATTGACTATTTAAGGCGACATATCCATCCTTGGCATAGCTCCACTGAACGCAGCCCAAGGCCCAACCTTCCCACTCTCCATAAATAAGTCTTTCTTTCACGCACAGCATTGTGGGAGCGGACACTGAGGTTCTCAGGGTGAGAGTCAGGATCAGTCTCTTCCCAGGTTTTATTCCTGGTACTGTAATTTTGTCCAATACAGTATTGCTTTCTGTAGAAATAGTGGCTGTCATTGCTTCATTGAGGAACTGCTGCATGTCAAACTAGTTTCAATACAGAAACTCTCGCTTCTCTTCCTTGAGCAAGCAGGAAGAATATGTAGATCACGAAAACACATCTGGCCCCACAGAGCAAATTTGAACTCTGGGGCTTCCCGCAGGCCAGATAACCTGCTAACAGCGTGGCATTAATCCAGGCAGCTGCCAGAGCCCCTCTTTCAGCGTGACTCTCGAACCAAGGGAGTTGGCATCACTGCTGCTGCTGCTCCCCACTTTTCCGCTGCTGCTGATTTCAATTGCCAGGGATTACTAAAACCCTGATTTCAGCAACAGGTAAGTGGAGGGAGGCGAGTAAGGGTATTCTGGAGGCCAGGTGACCAACATCTGCAGGCTGATCCAGCCCATGAGCCATACGTTTGACGCCCCTGCTGTGGATAATCCCAGATGCTCTGTCGTGGCTCCACAGCAGAGGACTTCTAAGTGCACTATAGGGTGCACAGTTCATGGAGGTGCCACAGCCACTGCTATGCTCATGACTCCTCCACAGCACAGGCTGGGTAGGAGGAACCAGAATTTGCCCTCTGATAGCTGTACCCTCTCTGTCTGCTGTAGCTGCATCTTCCATGCTCATACATCTGCCATGCTGAGGGAGTGTGGGCAGTCAGGGTGAGCAAGAGAGGTCTTTTCCAACTGAAAGAGCATAACACTGTCAAACAGGGCTTGGTCAAATCAGGGCGCATGTTCTTCCCAGAAGTGCTTGTTGAATCAGCTATTTGGCTATGGCCATCTTGCTGGCTACGGCATAGGTGTTCAGTGCAGTGGTTACAGCCTGGCCTCAGTTTTTACAGATGAAGCATGAGTCAGATCAGGTTTGCAGTAACTCTGATTTATATTGCAGTAGTGCCCAAATGCCCCAGTCCTGGACCAGGACCACATTGCACTGGGGGCTGTACATAGAAAGAAAAAGATGGTTCCAGCAAATCTTAACAACCCCAAAGCTTACATGGGGCCCTGTCTCGCCCACTCTAGATCCTGGCATGACTAGAAACAAGGTTGGGTAGGCTTAAAATATAGTAAGCTAATCCCCACCTCTCCTCAGTAAACCTGTAGTGACACAATTACCAGTCTGGCAACAAATGTAAAGGATGGGGCTTGATAGAGACCCAAGAGTGTTGTTGACTCCTTGGCGATTGATGAAGCAGTGCTCCATCGAGCTAGGGTGCTGAGGGAAGTAGACAGGTGAGTTTGCAGTTCTGCTCCAAGAAACGTCAGTCCTTCAGTGACTTCATTTTCTACCTGGAGGCATTTGGGTCACTTCCAGGGAAAACGATGGATAATGGGTTGGAGCCTATTCTTTAAAGCATATGGCTGGGTATGAGCTACTCATGAGAGCACATAGGACCAATGATATAAAGTAGGTTTGACTGCAGCTGCCAAGTCATGGCTAAATGTGCAGCTGCCAAGTCATGGCTAAATGTGCAAATGTGGCACTGTTTTATGCTGCATGAGTATGGGAGTCAAAATAGCCTGAGGCTATGGAGCCAAACTTCAGGTCCCCTTCACTGCTGCCTGCACCTTACATAGTCAGTTATATCACGGCTAAGTTGCCGTAAAATGCTACAGGAGAATATTGTGCATGAGCTGTAGTAGGCGACTGGTCTGCCTTCCATTTATCTCTTGCACCGGCGTGAAATCCCTGGGCGCAATCTCTTCCTAGTACAGAGATATGGTTTCACAGACCGTGGTAGAACAGAGCTGGTTTTAACTCTGCTGAGGAACTGGTCCAGCGAGTGCAAAACGCAGCTCTTCTGTTTGCAAAATCTGGGGAGAAGATAGAAAACAACAATGAAAACCCAACCTTGGCCTGATTCCTAAGTGCAAGGATCAGGGCAGGGTTCCCACAGGAGAAATACGACTCTCTCAGTTCATGCTGCTGAGTGGGAAACTGAAGGCAAACATCCACAATTGCTTCTGTTTTCATTGCTGATGACCAGGCTTGATAGGAAGTCTGTAATTCCTTGGCTGTTTTTCTCAGTGCCGGGGGCTTAGAAAATATCATGCACCCTTAGATGTGGGTGCAGAGGGGGAGGTCTTATTCTCTGTGATGCGCCTGCATCCTCCACTGATGTGAAAGGGAGTTAGTCTGGTGCACCCTGGGGTGGAAAGCATGGTGACCCTTTGGGCTAGGTACAGACAGCCAAAAAGCCCGAGCCTGAGTTGATTCAGTCTTTGCAGGTTAGTCTAACTTGCGAAGATTGAACCAATTTGCAAGTGAATAGACATTCACTTTTGACTCTAGAAATGCAGGCACATGCCTGCATTGGGTCAGGCCAGAACCTGGGGGGTGCTGGACTAAGCCCTGAACTGCTGGGGAGAGGGGGTGACCAGGCCCCGGCAGGCCTGAGTATGATTGGGGAGGGGTTTAAACCCCCACCCTGGGGTGCCTGGAGGAGGAGGGGTGAAAGCAGCCCCTGCCAGGGATCCCTAGCCCCCTCACCCCTGGTCACTCGCTTGCTGCTTGAGAGGGAGGAGTGAGGGTAGCCAGACCCCGGTAGCCTAAGAGGAAGGGGGGTTCAATCCCCCCATTGCAGTGGGGGTGGTGTGGGCATGGCTTGGGGCAGCCCTAGGGGGCAAGGGTCACCACCTGCCACCTCCTGCCTCCAGCCCTGCATGGGGGCCGTGGTTTGTAGGTGGGCTGCAGGTCCCTGCCCCCCTCCCTCTCCTGGTGGCAGAGTGAACCGTTGTGTGCTCACAGTGGTGCCGGGTGCTTGGGGCAGGCTGCCGTGGGCCAGTTGCTGCAGTTCATTGCCTCCTTCAGCTGCTGCCCATCCCCCTGGCCCTCACCAGCCCACCCTGAGTCCCAGCACCGCCGTGAGCATGCAGCGGGTGACAGGTGCTTCACCTCCACCCCACTCCTAGTTTTGGAGCCCCAGCCAGGTTGTGCCCAGCACAGGGGTGGAAAGCCCACAGTGGGAACTCCTTCTCCCAGCTGGCTTGCTAGGAAAGCAGGGGCATGGCCATGTGATCACCCCAGCTTGGGCAAGGGGAGTAAAGCCCCTGCCGCAGGCTTCCCCACAGCTGGGAGCTGAACCAGTCACCCAAACATGCCCCCTGCTCGCCTGGCAGGGAGCGGAGGGGAAAACAGCCCCCACTGTGGGCTTCCCACCCGCTGTGCTGGGCACAGCCTGGCTGGGGGTCCAAAGCCAGGCCTGGGGGCTGTTTTCCCCCCACCACTCCCTCTCAGCTGGCCCTCTGGCCAGGGAGGTGGTGTGGCCAGGTAATCACCCCGGCTCTGGGCTCAGGTGGGGACTGCGGTACTACATTCAACCAGGTTTATCTTAAACCAGTTTCAGCCATTTTGAAACTGGTTTATGTGCAGTGAACTTCTGTTATAGGTTTAAATTGGTTCCTGATCACTTACACACAAACTGGTTTAACTTCTGTCCCTAGTTTGCAGACAGGAATGAGGCATTCAATTTACATGGCAGGGGAGACAGCAAGACAAGGAAGTGATCAGTGAAATATTAGGGACAAGAGAGCTTGTACATCCCCAGCTTACATTAATAGGCAGAGAAATATCTGCTTCCTGGATTGCATATCAATCTTCCATGTGTTCCTAATTCTTGCCTTTCAAGATCGACCTAAAAAAGACCAGGTGTCATTACTGTAGCATCTAGAGACCCTTTGCTTGCTCTGCAGCGCTTCCCTTATCCAGGCCAGCGCTGCATCCTGCACTTTGTTGTGTATGGCGATACCCAGACTGATGTAAAACGCTTGAGTTTAAAGGCAATGTCCTCTGAGCATATTTAGTGTGAAGCAGAGCGATGCTCTGACACTCATCAAAAACTGTTTGCTAAGTCTCTGGAGCAAGAGGTATAAAAGATCCTACAGAGGTCTGGAGAATAAGAGATGCATCTACTATTTATGAATATCTGTCACCTCAGTTTATTTGTTGGGTATCCTTTGGACTGCATGGAGTTAGGTGAAAGGAGGCTATGGGCATGGGGAACAGAAAGCCAAGCAATGATAGATGAGGGAATACCATGGGTCTTAACGAAGCAGTGGGGGAGCTATTAACCTGCAAGCAAGGCAGCTCCCATTTCACCCCTTCTCTTGGGATTAGGAGAAATCAAGTCGCTCTAAAGCATTACAGAAAGAGGGAAACAATGGTCAGAGATGTCTGTGACTAAGAGTCCCTGAGGATTTTTCAGGACCTGTCTGCTGGTCGTAGACCAGGAACAGCAAGGGCGGGGGTGGTTATTACTTTCATCCTTTGCTCTACTTGCTCCCTGCCTTTGGGCAAAAGAAAAATACTGTGCTTTTAGAAACAGCTTCTCTAAAAACTCTTATCAGCTGCTGGTCACAGGCTCCCAGAAGAGAAAGGCATAGAAAAAGTGAACACTGTTGGTTGTGTGCTATCAAGACAGGCAGGACCACAGATCTCCTTGGAGAGCAGTACATTGACAATGAATGGAGGAGGATCCATGGCATGGCGTGGCCTGTAGTAGTGGCGAATAGCTACAAAGAAAAAAACCCAAGAAAAGTCTAAATATTATTTTGCAGAAAATGCAGCAGAATGAGAGAACGTATTGGAGCAAAGGCATTTGAAATGTGTGTTACATGGCTGTTTAGCTCTTCTGTAAGTCAGCAGGTGAGCTGTGCTCCTCTCTCTCTCTTGGGCTGCTTGGTTAATCTTAATGTTTGCTTTTCCTCAGTCATCTTCTCGAGCAGTCCATGCTTCCCTTAGTAAAAACTGCCACAAGGCACCTTGCTCAACTGATCTGCAGGGGACAGATTAGGCTGAAAAGGCCCTGCATGAATACCCCTAGGCATCTACTCTGCCACTGGGAGATGCAGGATACAGGGCTAGATGCACCTGAGAACTGACCCAGTCTGGCATCTCTGATGGTCTGAACTCTTCCGCTTCTGGCACAACTGGAGAACAGCAGGCTGAATTTGCTCTCCATCCCCCGCTTTTTTTAAGACAAAGTGAGGGCTTCCAATGTGGTGTGACATCCTGCAGGGTGTCCCCCCATTAGAAACAGGAGGCACAGGCATTCAGGTCTTGTCTTCACTGGAAAGGAAGGTGTGTTTTTTACCAGGTACTATTTAATATAAAAGGATGCCCATGTGAGGAAAAGGTCTTGAAACTTTCACACTCAAAGTTGAAGTCAAGCTCGGGGCCTGTCAGGGCTCACCTCAATCTTTGCCACACTAGGGCTCTCCCATGTGGTAAGAGATCCTTTCCTTTATAAGGATGCTCCTGATGGAGCAATAAGGATCTCTACTAAGTCCTGAGTCTCACTTAAGTTAGGTTACACTGAAGCAGTCACTGCCGTGCCATGGGGTGTCTCCTATTGGTAATGCAGCATACAAAAGGAGCTGCCCGCAACCAACTTCATAGCTGACAATGACCCACAAGTATATCCTGAGATAATTTAGCAAAGGTGTGAGGTCTCTCGGGACTGATGTGAGTATAGGTAGCTGGGCCACTGTGCCAAATCTGAGTATATTTAAATAATTTCTTAATAAGTAATATGATGTCATGTCGGAGCTGTCCATCAGAAGTTAGAGCCCACCCAAATTTCCATCCCTAGCTGCATGACTGGTGGTAGAGTTTGCAGATGTCTCTAGATAGGATGTTGCTGGCTGGTGAGGGTATGTCCAAGTTAGATGACTCCAGGACAATGGAAAAGATCGCTATAGTAAGAGGTGACAGGATAGGAGGCAGCAGGGTTGTTTCTGAGATGGAGAAGCAGGAAGATGTTACAGGCCTTTGGGGCAGCAGAAGGAAGAAACTTATGAATCTGGCAGTGAAGCAAGACAGCAGGGTCCTGGCCTGAGAGGAAGCCTGGGAAGCAGGGAGCTGCTCTGCAGCCACAGACCTTCTCCAAGCAAAGAACAAACCATCTGAAGCCATATTCTTCCCCCGCAAAACTGCTGTAGCTCAGGCCTAGTCCGTACCAGCATCACCCTGGTGGGGAGGAGGCTTGAACCACCAGCAGTGTTGCTGGAGGAGAAGAAAAAGTTCCTGCCTAGAGACCAGCCCCTTAGGGTGGGAGTTTAAAGTACTGGGCACTGCCCCCCTGAACTGGCCCTGCTAGCCATGCCACAAATTCCAGACCACTTCATAGCAGATGCAAGTCCATTGATACTAGCCGTCATACCTGGCACTCTTCACTAGCAGGGCTGGAGAGGCAAGTGCTGCCAATGCTGCCTCCCTCCGACTTCAGCTGCATTGTGCGCAGCAGGGATCTTTGATACTGGCTGGCTTTCAAATGACCTACTTACTGCTTTTGCTCTAACCTGCCCCAGGGCCCTTGCCTCCCCCAACCCTGCCCATCCAATGTGGGGCTCATGCGGGTCTGCTCTGTGAACTTTCACATGTATTCACTGGGACTGGTGTCCCCAGCTGGACAAACGGCCCTGAATCTCTCCAGCTCACTTTAGATCTGAACCAAGCATGTAGCTGTCCTTGGAGGCCCCTCTCTTTCGCTGTCCCTTTGCTGTTTCTTCACTTCCAGGAACTTCTGGGGATACGACGCAATACAAATGAACCTGTGCTGGGTAACCTAAAGTGCTGAAAAGACCAAATAATGTTGTGTCGAGCTCCTCATCTTTGGTGTTACAGGTTACCTTCAAGCCAACAACATAAAGGTACTTAAAATGGGAATATTCACTGTGGTAAGCACCCTCAAACACTTTAGTTTTGCTGCTTCAGGGGAAGATTATCTTTGATCTGTTTTATCCAGGTCTTTCTGTTGCCCTGTGGGGTCAGGCCAACTCTCAGGATCTCGATATTGCACTGTTAGACAGGAGGGTGTGACACAATTGCACATATACAAACCAATTAGGTACGTGTGCATGCACACACTACCAACTCAGGCACATACACATCCAAACCAGCCTAGGCACATGCATACCTATCACCAATTCAAGCACATACACATTGCACACCAAAAGTTAGACAACAATCAGTTGTCAGTACCCACACACTCCGTACACCTACACAGATCACTAATTTGTATATCATGCACACAATGACATATATATACACACACACAACCCACCTATATATATACACAGGCAAGTTCCTAACTTGGAGAGTACAGTGTGTGTATGTGTGTGCTTGGGGTACTTGGGGGAAGGTTAAGGTGAGAGAGAGAGAGTTAGTATAGGAAGTGAAAGTTGCCAAACCCGGGATTAGAACTGGTGGACTAGAGAGAAGCTGGCTGAGGAACTGAGGCTTGGGGTTACTTAAGGTCAAGTGGCCCCAGGGTTACTCGAGGTCACTGGTGCAAGGGAAAAAAAAGCCCAGTGGCAAGGAGGAGACAGCCAGGAAAGAAACTGAGGCAGAAACCTGGGAGCTTGGTGCTGAAAACTGAGGCAGACAGCTGAGAGTTTGTGGGGGCAGATAAGTGGTGGCAAGGAGGAAACGGTCAGAAAACAGACAAAAACCCAACTCGGGGTTTCAAAATAACAGGTTTATTAAACAGACAACACACTACACAGCTCCATGAAGTTATTGGTACTACTATTCACACAATAGTATCAGGAGAAAGAGACTCAGTGGAAGGGTTGGAGTCCAGGTAGGGAAGAGAAGCAGAGTCCAAGTCCTTGGTTGAAGAGAGGGTGGGGGTGATAGCTACCTATCCAGGCTGGAAAGGGGTCCTTGTCCGGTAGGTGTTGTCCAGAGGGGGGTTGCCAGCAGGGCCTCTGGGTGGATAGGTGGTGTGGCGTGGTGGTGGTCCAGATGAAGAGGGCATCCCAAGGAGTCAGTCTTCACTACCCCTTTTATGGGCAGACTACCTCTGATCTCCTATGGGAAGGGCCTGTCCAGGCAATATCAGTCCTGTCCCAGAGGGCTCCAGGTGTTCTTCCTGAGCATGTGCAGCCTTGGCACAATGGTGGGTTGCCTCATCTTTTGTTTCTTGAATGGCGAGGGTGGTTTCAATAGCTGGGTCATTGGTCCAGGTATTGGTGTTAATGGTTCGGTCATTCAGAGGGAGCTATTTTTAGACCTACTGCCATTGTCTCTCAAGCACCCGCATTCATCCCCATTCATTCGGGAACAAACTTACACAGGAGTGGTAGTATGAGTCATAGGTTACACAGCGGGGCATGGGCACAAGATAGAGACTTGAGAAACAAAATGGAAACTTGACATGACTTATGCTAACTTACATATGTAGGCCTAAAACATCGTATCAGTAAAACAGTAATATAGAACAGTAAAAATCAATATAAACATAATTATACAATATAAAGCAAGAGAAAAAACAAAACAAATGCAACTTGCTACCAAAATAAAATGCTGAAGCTTATCCTATGTCTTCGCTCACTTATACTTGTCTATAGGGAATAGAGAGGGAGAGGAAGTCAGAAATGGTTGGGGAAAGGGAGGGAATGCATTTTTAAATAATAACAATTTAAAAAAAAAACAACAAAAACTGGGGGTTTTGCTACAATTCCAGGGTACGGCTCGTTGGCTTGTGGGGAGATAGCCCACTCTATTTTTATTCCTTCAACATCCCAGGACGCACCATTCCCAGCCCTCCCCACTGCTTTGCTCCATGGGTAAACTTTCAACCCTCCTAAACTCTACTGCCAAGGGGGTGGTGCTGGCCCCAAGTTAACACCCACTCGTGTCCCCAGGAGGTGCAACCAAAACCCACCCTGAGCACCCAGGTACAGCTCGCTGGTTCTCTCCTTGCTTTAGCACCCCCATGCAAACAGCAACTACGACAGCACTCCTACTAGCTACCTCCACGCAGAGATGAGCTAGTGAATGAAACCATTCTCAGCTGGGTCTCGGCTCTATTAACCCAACTCCTGTTCCAGTGTGGCATGCAGTGGGCCTGCAGGGTCTCAGTTCTGCCCTGGTATGAATACTAATCCAACTATCCCCTGACCCAAGCCCAATTCAGTGAAACATATGCAAGATTTTGGTTCTTCATTTTTTATTCTTTTTTTTCCACTCCTTTTCCTTTATTTTTCCCACCTGCCCCTGCTTGTTCACATCAACCAGGATTTTCCAGGCTTTTTCCCTCCTGCTTGTGGCTTGGGCTGGCTCCTGCTGGCTGCAGAGCGAGGGAAGCCACAGCCCTCATGGAGGTTTCTCTCTCTGAGCTACATGCCACCTTCCCCCTCCTTTCCTACCCCAGACACGGGATAGGGCCCTGGCTCCTGTCCATACCCCTGTTCTCCAGACCCTCTAGTGGCAAATTCTGCAGGTCTGAGACAGCATTATTAAGCCTTAACCTGTGAATACAATGAGCCTGTTCTAACTTTGTGACGGCATAATGTTCCACAGCCTTAAAATGTTTTGCAGGTAACCTGTAACAGCATCCTATGTAACTCCGTGTACATGCTCTGCCCTGGCTCCCCCAGCTGCTCATTTGCATGGAGAGGTGATCTCCTAGCATCTGCAAAAGTCTCCTCCCTGTCCTCCCTACTTGGTACGAGCAATTGCCTCCTCCTAGCCATCATTATGCCTCCTGCTACATGCTTGCTATCTTCCTTCCTTCCGCCCAAGCAGCAAATCATCTTCTGATGCAATTAACTTCTCCCAGCTACTAAGGGATCATGGAGAAAAATCAAAAGTAGATGCCAGAGGAAAAGAAAAATATTTCACAAATGATTGCAAGCAGCAGCAAGGCTCATATGACAGAGAAATCTAATGAGAAACATTGCCCGATAGGTATATATGGGAGCTCTTAATGATCTGTCTAACACTATCAGTCACACCTCTGCAAAATACAAGAGGTTGCGGTCTGCTGTGTGCCATGCTAAGCAAAAAAGCTAATGTGTTGTCGGTGGTTAATTTGAATCCTCTCTCCAGAAACCTCCCAGATATTTGTGTCAGTGTTAGAGGGGCACTCTGTCATTCTCCGTGAGCAATAAAAAAAAAAAATGGTAGCGGTTTAGCATGCATCCCCAATCAGGGGCTCCTGCCACAGCGCACCTGTCAGCTATCCTTCACGCAGTTTGACCTTCACCAACACCTGCTCATGTCCTGGGGGTAGTGATGGATTTTTCTCCAGGAGCCCTTATAAACTGGCAGATGTTAAGGCATGTATAATCCTACCTGGTCTCTCTCCTCAGGATCTCAAAGTCCCTTTACAGACATGAATTAATTAAGCCTCAAAGAACATTGGGTAGAGATTTAGGACTTTTCTATGGAGGAAGAAGGGGAAGATTAGGGGCTTGCATCAGGGCATGTAGTGAGTCATCAGGACACCCAAGGAAAGGACCCAGGTATTCTGCCATCTAGTTCTGTTAACTCCGTACCACGCTGTGGGCGCATCTACACGTGCGTTGCTCCAGGATCAGTTTACTTGTGAGTAAACTACTCCCAAGTGAACACTCCTGGGCAGGCATCTACACATGCAGGGAGGTGGGAGCAATTTGCTGCTAATGGCAGCAAATGAGCTCCTGCCACCACCAAGGGGAGGACCTGGCTTCCCTTGGGTGCTAGCCCAGGGACCAGCAGGGCGCACGGGGCCAAGAGACAGCTGCCTCCTGGCCGGGGCTGGGACATTGCTGCCGGGGCAGGGGCTTGGAAAGAGCTGCAGGGTAGGGGCAAATCCCAGCCTCCTGCCCCATTTGCCAGTAGTTGCCCCACCAGCAGATCGGGGCAGGGGGCTGGGACCTACCCTAGCCCTGCAGGGCTTTCCAAGCCCCTCCATCACCCAATCAGGGTATGGGGCTGGGACCTGCCCCCTACCCTAGCCCCATTCCTCAATCATGAGGGAGCCTATTCCCTGCCCATCTCTGAGAGCCTACAGCTGGGTGGGAAACAGGGTGTCCAGCCCCTACCAGCAGGCATCTCCCAGCACCAGCTCCATGACCATGTCTGTGGTCTCAGTGCTGGGAGATCCTCCGCAGTTGTGGGGCTTGGGCTGGGAGATAAGGATCTCCCAGTGCCGATGCTGCAACTGGAGCTGATGCTGGGAGATGAGGATCTTCCAGTCCTGGACCAGGCTGCTCCTGTTGGATGCAAATCTGTGCCCAACAGGGCACATGTATAAATGCGTTCACAGTGACATCATACTGAGCCTTATTTTTACCTTACTGTGCATTAATTGCACATGTAGACGCACCCTGGGTTCAGCCAAGTTACTGCCACTGTGCTCTCAGTGAGTTTTGGGTATAAGTGAGAGCAGAAGCAAACCCATGATCCCTGCTTCCCTCCCTCTCCCCCAATAAGTATTTGCAAACTTGAAGCAGTGCTGAGTGCTTGTTTTATCCAGCCCTAGACAAAAAAGGGATACAATCCTTACACAGGCAAATGCTCATAGACTTTGAAGGAAGAACTGTCTAAGTGCCATTAGGATGGGGCTCTTGGCCTCTGGTATCAGGGCAAGAAGCCTGTATCATTGCTTCCTCTGAAGCATCCAATACTGTCCACTACCAAAGACCAGATCCTAGAGTAACTAGGCCACTTCCCTGAGCAGGGCTGGAAATTTTCATCTCAGTGCTGTTGTGTTGCTTTCTGCAGACATGCCCCACACAGTACCTCTCGGTGCTTAGACAGGGATCAGCCAGGAGACTATGCTGAGACTTTCACAGCTTCAGAAAGTGTCTTGCTAATGTGTGGTCTCAAGCCTCAAGAGTTATTGCAGAATAAACCAGCTCTTTAACTGACCGGCTGATTTTATTGCTGCAGGAAACAAAGCATTTTGTTGGGGGGGAGGGATTCGTGCTAGAGTTGATAAGAGTAAAACTCGGTTTCTGTAGGGGAGGGCAGGCGCGCCTCCTCAGAAATGCACGGAGAGCGAGGCGCTGCACTATGCCTGTAGAAACCCAGCTTGTCACCAGGACAGGCCCAGCTTCTATTTCACCCTTTGATTCAGTGCCAGTGAATCCAGCCCTGGCTTGAAAATAGTCCTGGCACTGTGCACCCCAGTGGATGCAAATGCCCTTCTAAAAATAGGTTTTAAAAAGTGAGTTTAAGTCTGCCTCTGTTCCCCACATCTCAGAAGTGAGGTGGTGACATCTCTTCTTACTGCAGCAATTGGGGAGGAACCTTTATTCTATTCCTGCCTCGTGACACAAACATCTTGCGTGGCCATAGACAAGTCCTGGCACTTCTCCCTGCCTCATTTTCTCACCTGCTTTTGCTCTGAGATGCTCTGAGGCTAATGTACCATTTCTTATGCAGTTATTCACAGGGGGAATGTGCTGCCCTGGTATCAAGTATCTGAACCTCTGTGGCCTATGCACATTTGCCACGGACACTCACTCGGTGGGGGCCAACCTTTTTGGTAGGTGTACTTCAGATTATTCTTGCACCCTCCCTGCATCCTCTGGTCCCCTTCCCCTGCCCTATCTGCTGCTCTGCCTTCCGTTCCCTGCCATATCTGCCCCTGTGCTGCCTGCCCCCTCCCTGGCCTGCTGCACGCCACGCAGAGGCTACCCAGCCTGCTTGTAGCACACATGCCGCAGATTGGCCACCTCTGCTCTAACCAGTCCTGAGCCAAGGAGGGAGGCCAAAGCCACTCCATGAGGATCTGTATCCATTGAAGCCTGGAGATGAATAAAGAAGTCCTGTCCTCCAGGCTTTGCTTCTTACAGTCGGCCTATTATTTGCTCCTTCGGGGAGGTCTATTTGTTTTCAGTGCTCTGCAAGCCAGCTTAGATGAATGATCTCTCTGACTCTAGCTGCAGGAACATATATAGGTCCCTCTCGATTTTTTTTTTTTGGTGTAACAGCCTTCACCAACCGTCTAAGTGCTGAGCAGCCCCGTTGCCTGTCCCTGGTTATAATCTGTATCTTGTCCAGAGGCTCGCCATAACCACAGGGAATCCCATGAGAGCCACATGAGCTCGCAGAGCTTTTTCTCTCTTTTTTTTTCAATACATATCTGTATTTATAGCTTTACTTCTCATATGTAATCAGAATGGTACACAACAGGCTGAATTTTGCCTGTAGCCATACTAGCTAACTCAACTGAAGTCCAAGTGAGTACATCATTAGACTTGCAAACAGGGGAGCAGGTTGTAGGTGCATTGTGACTAAGATCAAGGTACACTTGAAATAATTAACTCATTTCCCTCAAAGCTGTATCATCCCTGCCCTTGCAAGCCAAAGAGGAAGTCTCCTGCTAGGGTGTAAGAGGCCAGTAGAGTGGCATCCTTGTGTTCTCCCAGCTTGTACGCTGAGTGGTTCATTGTCCTCAGGTTTACTTTCCTTTGCAGGGACTGTCCTCTCTGCTATTTTTCTCGGGCACCTCAATTTGCATTCTCTCCTTGTTCTGCACATGGGCAGAGTCAAGGTCACGGGAGAGGCGAGTTCAGCTCTGGTTCTACTTCATTCATTACAGAACAATAGCACTGATTGCAGGTGAATAGCAGGTATCCTGACGGAAACAATGGCACCGGATAACACTGAAGCCTTATTGCTGGGTCCTGAATAACCTGCTTCTGTGCCAGGCCTCAGTACTGAGCACTCTCAGTTCCCACTGAAGTCAGGCAGAGATGAGAGGATGCCAGGAGTAGACAAAGCCCTGAAATGTGGTGTGCCCGGTCTGAAGCCCTTCGATTTGAGCTGCAAGAGGCCTGCCTACCAAATTCCCCGTGTGCTGTGGACTCTGCTGTCAGCGGCAGAAAGAACGAGTCGCACTCTGTCTCTGTCTGCTGCTTTTCTGTGGATATGAGGAAACGTCCATCTTTTGTTTCTTCTGTGCTGACACAAAATACAGGGCTAAATGGGCCTAGTTGGACTCATGTACTAGAGACTAGGGCAGTTTTTCCCCCCTTTCCCTATATGCAAAAATCTGCTCATTTGTTCACTTTTTCTCTCTGACGTAAAGTGTCTAGAAAGTTGGTCTTACTAGGAAGAATAACACATCTACTCAGTGGAAATCTTAATTAACTACCGCTTTGGAAATAGTTTATTTTAAATACCCATGCTAGGATTTTCAGCGGTGCCTCAGTCCCAGAGCTGCTTTGAATCAGGCACTGAGGCTGGGATATTTAGCTCTCTCTCAATTGACTCGTGGTTTTATGCTCTCTCCCACTCTTCCTGACTTGCTCCCGTGCACATTCACAACTAGAGCAGCCAAACGGGACTGGGAGCCCAGTACAGGAAGGAAGGATCTGGGGAGAGCATTGAAGTCAGCTGTGTTCAGATGAGGAGCACTCCTAGCTGCCCTTGCAGCAGCTCTGTAGCTACTTCCTTATTTTTAAGAGCTAGTTCATGGAGTCATTTCCCGTTACTGCGTCATACATACGGCAATCGCTATATCTGTTTGCCTTTGCGGGAGAGATGGCTAGGGTTCCCCTCAGAGCTATTTTGCACCATGGTGGGATATTTTAAAGTGGAAGCCCTCTCTTCTCTATCTCTACACCCACACCTTGACCACTTGTGCTTTGTTTTTGGCTTTGGATCTGACAAGCAAAAAGACAACAGTCCCTTTAAACAGCATATCTCTCCATTGCTGGGACTGGTTGTTAGAAGGATATTGCAACCAGTGGAGTTGCCTGACTTCAAGTTTAAAACGACTGTTCAAGCGCATTTCTTGGTCTAGCATTGATAAGGCGCCTCTTTCTTTCCTAACTCACCCAGAGGTTGTTTTGCCCTTCATGATAATTGCAAGGCAGCATCACACTTTGTGTGTGATATACTGTAAATAATTAATCATCGTCTCCCCCACCTTCCCTGGAGTTCACCAAAGTCAGCTTCCCGTCATTCAGATTCAAATTTCATTCAGGCGATAGAACAGCTGGGAACCCGCATTGTCTGAGCTGGAAGTGACTGGGCTATATTTCATTCATGTACTGATGACACGGAGGCCCATGGCATTTTGCGCTGTCTTCAGGTGGTCTTACACAAATGTCAAATACAGCCTTGTCTGTGCTACAATGACAACCATGTTAAGGAGCTGGGTTGCAACACGACAGTGTCTGTGTCCTGTTAGGAGTCGGTCTGGCTTGGCCTCTGCAGACCTCTCCAGACTGTCAAGCACTACAATCTTGATGTACATGGAGGCTCCTCCGCTTGTTTAGCTGCCAAGCCTTGATCGCGCAAGCGTGCGGGTGAGTTGTGTTACTCCTGTGAGCAGTGCCAGGGAGATCTGTAAGAGTGCTCATGTGACTGAAGATACTTGTCTGGCCAGTCTTTCCTTTCTCACATCCTCGTGACAAGGTATTTAGCAGAATTCACAGATTCATTGGACTCTGACAGGTCGCACCCGGAGCACTTCTGATATGGCCTTGAACGTGCAACCTCTGAGCTGTCAACAGTGCACCCCAGCCCCTGTCTGGTCAGTGATTTTCAAAAGAAGTTGATCCAAGTTAGGCACCTAAATCCATACTGAAGCATGCACTGGAGGGGCTGCAGCCAGTGTCTTGCCTTCATGAGATAAAAAGGGCATATCTGTGACTTATGTTCCCCCATAGATAGAGCCTGGAATGGGAGCAAACGGCTGCTTGGGAGCTACATGCAGCTCCCATGCAGGGTAAATGTGGCTGCTGATGAAAGAGATGTAAACCATTCTTTTCTCTCTCTCTTTCTCTGCTGTTTTGTCTCTGATATTTTCCATTATTGCTTTTTTTTTTTTTATGCTTAGGAGTTATGTGGCACCATGTTGGCATTGGTGCTGGGTTACTGAATACTGGATGTTGACCCTGGGGCATGCACATGGCAGGAGTTTTGTGTCCTGCAGTTTTCAGCTGTATCAAAATATAGTTTGTGGCTAAAAAGGGTAGGAATGTGTACCCCCCTGCCCCTGCCAAGCCAATTAATAAATGGTAAAGGTGACAGCCTTTTCCACGGGAAGATTTAAAAATGGGTTAGTGAATACATGTTGATAAGTTAGCTCATACATAAACTAACCCATTTCCCTCCCTTCCCAACAGCTCCCCTGGACATAACCTGGATGCTCCATGCTCCCTGAAAACCAGGGTCTTTGCTTGAAAATTTTGGCTCTGCTTGGTTTTTGCTCAGGGTCTTTGCTGCCTGGGCTGTGGCTCTTCTTCTAGTGCTGATTGCTGTGGGTGTCATGGCCAGTGTAGTAATAACCAGTGAATCTGGGATCCTGGATACAGCCATTGTCTACTGCAGTGAGTTCCCTGCTAAAAAGAGAAACGTCAGCTCCACTATCAGCAGCGTGATGCTACTAGTGCTGGTTGAATTATTAAATTGTAGTGTGATCTTGGACAGAAATACTCAAATTGAGCCGTTCCGCTTGCCTAAACCGGGCCGAAAATAAAAATCTAGAACTAAATTAACAATGTCGTCTCCCAATTATAGACACCCTCTGGTGAATATAAGGTTGTCATGGCAACCTGCCCAGCAAAGGCTATGAAAGATATGGCCAAAAATAAAGCACAGTAGGAAGAAATCTTTTGAATCCAATTCACTGTCAAAGTCGAATTTAAGGTTTTTTGGTGTTTTTAAGGCCAGCTACTCTGGTTAATGTATGGTGGCAATTCTTCCTGAATGAGAAGTGTTTTGCTAGTTGTATGTGCTTGTACAAGAAAGCACCAGGTAAGGAAAAACCCGTGAAAAAGAATCCATCACTAGGGGGAAAAGTTAACCATCTTAAATATAACTTTTAAAAAAGAGGAAATAATCACCTAAGAAACTCAACAGGCACCGAGTGGGCCTGAGGAGGGGGGAAAAAAGAGAGTGCTTTTCGATGCCTGGGAAAACATTTCAAAGGTGATATAAAGGAGATATGCAGAATAAGCAAATGTTACCTGCATGGCTGGGAAAGCATTTTAAAGTTGTGAGTTCTATTTTGAAATAAAAATATTTTGATTTTTTTGCACAATATTTATCAGATATTTTAAACTATTCTGTTTGGAAACTTTTTGCTATAAAAGCACTCTGGTTCAATGAAATACCATGCCCTTTATTCACTTACTGAGCTTAGGACCCGGATCGATCCAAACATTGCAAGAGAGAGCCCTTGCCTCAAAGATCGAGCTGTCTAAACAGGCACGACAGACAAAGGGAGTGATATTATGCCAAATTTTGGAGATGGAAAAACTGAAGCATTAGTCTGTGAAGCATGAATTGACTCCTGATGATTATTGATCCTTGATTTAGAGGGGGCACCCCTGCTTTCTGATGCTTGGCTTTCCTCTTTCCCCCTTGCTCCCCAGTGCCTGGTGCTGAGGGCTTTCATGGATGATCCGATTGGATTAGTTGATTTGCATGCTTAGAAAATGTTTTATATGCCCAGGGTATTATAATGTACCAATTATAACACACCACACGATTGAAAGTAAGTATCTTGACTTCCACTGGCACGTGGGGGGCCTTGCCCCACCTGTGGGAAGGAGATGGGCAGTTTGGGAGGCCTGGATAATTCCTAGTTTGGCTGCCTCCTAGTTCAGTTTAGGTGTCCTTGCCAATCTATGCAGTTCAGGATGTGCTTCCTCCCACTCCCCAACACACAAGCATGCTCTTCCTGCCGTCCCACCTTGCAACTCATGTTCTTCTTCAATAATTCATTTCATCTGCTTGTCCTACCCCCACTTCATGCCACCCATCTCCTTACAGGTAATATAGGCACCCCTGCCCCTTTACTGCCAGGACCTGGGAACGTTCAGGAGCCACAGCCTTAAAGCTCCTGCTCGGGGCCTAAAAGAAGAGAGCAGGAGATCACAGTAGTTTTCAGAGGGAAGGAGGGGGCACAGCTCAGCCAATATATAATTCAGGGGAGATGGTGCAGTAGGACCCGGAGGCTGAACTGGCTGTGATGTGGGATGTATTGCAATATCCAGTACAACTGAGAGAACTGTTTGGGGTCCAAATAAGTTAAAGGGATGTCAGGGATGTGCAAGCAGAGAATCAAAGAAGCTCCTTCAGACGTATGGCTAGTGCTTGAAAGCATGCCACTGACTTCTCCTAACCGTCACCGGGTATTTGCAGCCCTCCGCTGGAGATGGAAAGATCATTGTTCTGGTTAGTCTGGTGGAGAGGGGTGCTATTTCACAGTTTTAAGCAAACAGGAAAGCTAGTTTTTCAGGAGCTACAAACTCCCGGTCAGTGGATAACCTCAGGTTGCAGCAGTTGCTTTGTGGGCATTAGGAGACTTGTGCAGAGGCACTTGCAGCAGTGCCCAGAATTGCTGGATCAGGCTGGGCTGTACTTGATGCAAGACAGACCCCATGAAGTGGGGGAGGGGAAGAGAGGGGCACACACTGACTTGACTCTGCCACCAACATCCCGCATGACCTTGGCCAAGTCACTTAATATTTGTGCTGCGGTGGTTGTGTGCAGTGCCGTGCGAGCGCTTATGTTCTGTATTATTATTATCGGATGGCAAATTTTAGCAGAGCGTGTGCTGCTAATAGCTCCTGAAGACTTACTTCCCCAGTCCCAAGGAGTCGGCACTTTTTTTATAACATAAACCTCAAAAGCCAGCACCTGCTCGCAGTCTGCTGATTTATGAGAAACGTGTGCGTGTGTGTGCACGTGTTGCCCGACACAGCGGAGCCCTAATCACTGACCGTGTTACAATACAACTGGAAATTACTTAACATGACATTTGCTCGGGTGCTTTACAAACAATGAGAGATTAGGTCTTTTGCCACAAGGTTCCTGTGTTTGAAGCAAGGCTTTTCCAGGCGTCCCCTTGTCTCCAGTGCTTTCTTGGCAATAGGAAGGGGAAAATAGGTGTGGGTTTGTTGCACTGCAGCACCCCAGCCCCTCCTTGGTGGAGGCTGGCATCTGCTCCAGTGCTTGCCCAGCAAATTTCCCCTAGCACCCAACCTCAGCCTCCCTGGGACGGACCCCCCCGCCAGGCTCCCCTCTTCTGCACAGGGCCACGCTCCCCTGCACAAGACTACCTCTCCCAGCATGCTCAGCGTGTCCCTTTCTTTCCCAGTCTGCGCACGTGGCTGGCTGGGAGGAGCTGGGACGTCACATTCCTGCATTCCCTGTGCTTGTGTCAGAGCCGGGGTGGGTGTCTGCTCCTGGGCACTGGGCAGGACCCCCCCCAGCCAGCCAGGACTCATGCACCCCCCAGCAGGAGTCTGACATCAGGACCCCTCTGCCAGACCCCCCTGCTCCCCGGCCTGGGACCCTCAGCCAGGGAAGCAAGGTGAGTCTTTGGACTGGGGTGGGGATTTATTTTTTTTGCATCCCTTTGCACTTCTGTGTGGTTGTGTTGTGCTGTGTTGTGTCTGCAGAGCGCTAGCCACAGCCCTGCAGGAGCGGGAGCCCTGCTGTGACCCGCTGGCTGGAAGGGGAAGAGCTTGCCTTGCTTTGCGGGTCCACATTGTGCCAGGCAAGCTGTTTCTCCCGCAAGAGGGCAAGCCGGCGAGGACAGGGCAGCGGGCGGGCTGTGTCCTGGTGTCGCTGTCATGTGCTGTGCGTGTGTGTCCCTTTGTTTTGAAACCGCCTTTTGCTGCATTGAGTTGCAGTCCCGCTGTCCAGCTTGCAAGCTTTGGCAGCTGGGTTATTTTTCCACCCCCAGAGCTACAAATCCACAGGGCATCTGAGTGGCCTGCGATTATTCAGGATCCTGTTTCCCTGCCTCTCCATAGGCCAGAGCTGTTTTCATTTGCTTTCATTTTTATCCTCCCCCATGTGCTGCTGGGGTTGGTCTTGCGTGGCCTTGTGAGGATGGCATGTTGTCTAGGCTACGCTCCCCGTGCCCCCTCCCTGCCATGGGGAACCCCCTCGCCAGCCGTGGGGAGGGGTGGTAGCATGAATTGCAAATTGGGCCTTTTGACATCTATCCTTCTCATCTGATTTTTTTTTTTTTAATTTAATTAATTTATTTTTTGCTTTCATTGCATCATCCCAATATAATCTCCTGGACCAGCGAGGCAGGTCGGGGGCACCAACTCCGGGGTGCCCCAGCACAGCTGGATTGTCCCTGCTCACAGCTTCATTAAAAGAAAATTCATATAAATAATGAGATGGTCCCTCCCCCTTCTCTGTCGTGGATCCTGGACAGGCAGTGGGGCGGAATTGTTCCCGAGCGCTGCTCTATTTCGTATTATCCCTGTTTGTTCCAGAAACATGTCTGATGCGTGTGGCATTTTTCCACCCCCCAGCTGATTGATGCATCCTGGGGTCTTTATTCCCCTCTCCTGATGATACAGGATTAATTGGTGGGAGATGCTGTAATCCTTTTAGCTTCCACTGAACATCGCTGCTTTACACAGATTTTTTTTTTTTTTTTGGTTGCTTGGATTTAAAGGGCTGGTACTGTATAGCTGTGTGTTTTGCTCCGCTTAATTAAGACCCTGCTATTCCCATTAGGCTGGCAGTGCCAGCCTATTGGTGTGTGCATAGACAAGGGTGCTAATCTTTGTGGAGATCTTGGGCTATTCGATAGCTGTGTGCTGATTGTGTGCGTGTGTACAGATTGGAGAGCGGTTTACCTGGAGTGGGTTGCAGTTATGATTTATGAAGAGGTCCTTGTCCGAATTAGCTGTATTCTCAGCCTGCGCCTCGCCGTTCCAATATGGAGAAATGCCGGGTTTGGATTTGAATCCACCTCGATTATATTTTTTAACCTCTTCCTACCCTGACTCTGTAGAAACATCCCCTGTGCTGTGTTCTGTCCCCCTGCCATCCCCCCGGCCTTGTCTGGGATAATGTGAATGAGCAGAGAGCAAAACCCAGGGGAGCTCCTGGTTGTCAGGGGCTGCCTTAACTGAGTGGCTCTTGCAAGCTGCGTCTGGCTGGAGGAGCTGTGGCCGCCCTGCAGTGATGTTGCTGCCGCCTTATAGCCCGAGTTGGCTCTGGAGAGATCTGGGTGCGGTCCCTGTCTGCTTGCAGGGCTCTGCCACCTCTCGCAGATTGGATTGTGCCCTGTCCAGCCGGCCTGCAGAGGTGAGCTAGCCCTGACGGCTTCAGCCTCCCCTAAGCAGGGGAGGAATAAAGGGCTCTGAGCACAGAGGCTGCGAGGACAATGCTGCTGCCCCCCACCGCCAAAGAGCTGCACATGGGTGACAAAGCAACCAGGTGAGGGGGGCGGCTTGCATTGGGCTCTGAGTCTCCGTGCCCCTGCCTGTCTCCTCCTCAGCCATCACTGTCTGCATTGAGGATGAGCAGATTTAACCTGTCGGGAGCCAGACCTGGCTTTCCCCGCTGCATTGTTGTCAGGGTTGAGGGGGGGCGGCGGGAGGCAGGAGGTTTGTTCTGTCTGGGAGGATGCTGATGGAAGATGTGTTGTGCTCGCTCCAGACCCAAGGGCTTTCTCAAGCTGTTGGATGGAGATAGGGTCCATATTGAAGAAAGAATAGGATTCAGGAGAGACTAATTTGTATTAACACTCTGCTCCTCCCATCCTTCCCCCCGGCTCTTCTTGCCCCCACATAAGAATTCTCCCCATTTTACAGGCAAGGGAGAGGAGGCACAGCTGAGCCCAGACTTTAAGATAACACCCCGGTCCCCCCCAGGCCCCACCAGCCAGAACACCTTTCCTTTTGTTCCCAGAACGTGCACCTCGAATGAGAACAAAAGCCCTGTCAGGGCAGGGGTTTGCCCTCCTGCAGGGTCTTTCATTTGGAGATCTTGGAGCATGTTCTTATGTAGGGGGGAGACCGTCACTGTGAGCTGAAAGGATTTGTCCAAAGGTCACATTGCAGAACGGAGGTCTCCTAATTCATAATTAACCACAAGGCAATAGTGCTCGAGTTTGCTCCTTGCTTTCCATCCACCTCCGCTTGTCTTCTGAAGCTGGACACAGACGAGGAAGGTGGAGCTGGGCTTTCTGCCCCCACAAAACCGGATCAAAACCCCTCAATCATTTTGCTTTGATTTCCACCCCGGTTTTGTAATTATTATTCAAGTGTTTGGAAGCTGAATTTGTGGCTGCCTGGCTCAACTTCTAGAGCAGGGGTTGGAAAGCTTTTAGGGCAGCGATCTGGGCATTTGTGACCCGGATGGTTCCAAGGCTTGCCAGTCCCTCAGCCCCACGGCTGCTCCCCTGTAGCTCTGATGCCTTCCTTGCTCTGTGCTCCCCTGTGCTTACTGGATGCTACCAAAAACCCTGGCGAATGCCAATGCAATGCCAATGAGCCCCTGCAGCACCCTGGGCAGGATGCAGACAACTGGAGGGCACAATGGCTCAGCAGGGGACACTGCAGCACCCCTGTTGCCACCCCTAGGAGTCTTTGCTATAGCAGGTAAAGTAGCCCCGTACCACCCAGCCATAGAAACCATGCAGCCGTTTGCTCCACAGTGTATGGCGAGGAGGGGTTTTGCTGAACGGAGCCCTTCCGTGAGACATCCCCATGGGGGCACAGCTCTGTGCCCAACAGAGTATTGGGGGGTGGACGGGGAATGTGAACAGGGCACCAGGGAAAACCACCGGGGACAACCAACTAGACGCAGGGCTGGGGCAACCGGTCAGCAGCGAGTCTTCCCCTCAACCGCAGCAACCCTGCTATGGCTCAATGCACTGCCCAGCACAGGCTCCTGGGGTTGGGCAGTTTTGGTGCCCCCTCGAAGTTGGCCCAGGGTAGGTGCCCCGCTTGTCCTGCCCTAGTTATGCTACTGCGCCAATGCAAAACAGCAAATTCAGAGTCGAGGGCCCAGAGCAGGAGGCTTTAAGCTGCCGCTTTAACATGGCCCTGTTAAATTGGCACCATCCCTCCCTGGGCCATAGGTTGCCAGCTCTTATTCCAGAAGTTTCCTCCAGTTATTTCATGAACAGAGGAATTTTGCTTTAATAACATGATTGATTTTTTTTTTTAATTTAAAAGCAGGAGTCCGGTCTTTAGGGGAATCCAACCACTGACCTGAAAGCAGCAGGAAAGTGAGGGATAAGTCCAGGAGCTATTGAGGCCAGAATCAGGGTTCAGTCCAACGTTGGCACAGCATTTCCAGCACAATAAAAGCATGTCTGTATTGTGCATGGTAAAGCCTTGTGGCACAAGCGGCAGCTGAATAGGGTTTTGGATAAACATCATTCGGGGAGGAAGTCGAGGTCTCCGTTAAGCACTGAAAAACGTCATCTGTTCTCCCTTGGGAGCATCGCCCTTGACTTCAGGGGGATGGGATTAGGCCACGTTGCTTGGGAGAGCCGTGGCAAAGGGCTGAACATTTTGTGACCAGCTCTCAACGAGCTCTGTGGGACTCATGCACAGGACTGTGATTAGAAGACAGTAGAGAAGTACAGGGATGCTTGTTCGGTGAGAGCGTGCCACGGCAGGGCAGGATTAATGGTCCTCTGCAGAGAATTGCATTTTCTCATGCAGCGTCTCTAGCGTGTGGTTGTCATCGTCCCTCTCCCGGGTTAGCGTTACAGTCTGGAGGGAGCTGCTTGTGATTTGCATCATAGGAATGTTATCTAGGGGGAGGCCGGGGGATAGGAGTCAGGAGTAAGTCCCTTAGAAAGTTTAGGTCTAAAGTGGCCTCTAGTTTTTTTGTCCTGGCCTGGGAAGTGCTGAGCACCCAGCTGGAGGCTGGCCGTGGGGAAGAGGGGCCTCTGAAAACCAGGCCCAGGGGATTTCAGTTTGGATATTCAGCATAAGGAGGGCTGTCTGCAAAGTGCTGGCCTTCACCGTCCTGTGCCTCATATTTAAAACTGAGCCTGCCGCCCAGGGCTATTGTGAAGCACAGCAGATGGAAAGTGCCTGGAGATCCTCCAAGGAGAGTGCAAGGGCTGCTGTTTGTCAGGGAGCATCCTAGAGAAGAGAGTCTGGAGCAAAGCAGGAGCTGCGATTAAACAGGCTTTTTCACAAACCCTTCCTGCCCAGTGGTGTGTAAGCAGTGTGCCCACCATCTTGCGAGAAAACCCTTGGGAAATTGTTTTTATTCCTTCCCAGGCAGAGAAAAGAAAGGGGAAGGATGTGACATCCTCTCCTCTGGCCCGTGGTGCTGGCTCTGTTGGGTTTGCAAGACTGTTGTAATGGCCCAGGGGAGTTCCCCAGGGGGCTCATCCCTGGCACAGCCACTCCTGTGCAACCCCCAGGGACTCCCAGCGCGGGGCATGTTCCTGAGGTAAGGGACGTGGCTGCAATTTCCTTGCACGTCTGCTGTTAGGGGCTTTTGCATCTGGGACACAAGTTAAGGTGCCCTTCGGCTACTTTATCCCATACCTGGGGTTGACCTGACTCTTGGGTTACTGAGGAATAAGGAGGCCAAAGAGACCTTGATCCCTGCGCTGAGTTTCGTGCAAGTGGAGTGACTTGGCTCCAAGTTGGTAGCCTAGGGCAGCGTTTCTCAAGCTGGGATACACACAGCAAATGGCTAGAGGGAGGAATGGGAAATCAGAAAAAGGGGAAAGAGGAAATATGGATGGAGGGAGACGAAGTGCTACTTTCTTAATCCTTAACTCAGGATCACAGGGGTGCACAATGGAAGAACAAACTTGACGTGGCACATGCATCTCTCCCCAAAAGTGAGAACCGCTGGCCCTCAGCAGAGGTTCCCCAGCTGTTGCACATGGTGTTCCCTCAGTTCCCTTCACAACAACTGCAAAGAAGCTGACACACAAACCAACACAATCTTTGAATAGTAGGGAGCTTGTAGTGAGCTTGAGAAGTACCCCCTCCAAATGCCCGCCGATGGCTCGCGTGGGCATGTGTGCAGTTGAGCCGTGAAGAAGGAATATGTCTAGAATCAGATTTCACATCTGTTGTATCCCAATTTATGTAGGCCTTGGAAAAGTCTAAGTCAAGGCTTATGCACTCTTTATGCTTCATTACTATAAATTGGAGAAGGCACGGGATTTGATTTTGGTCTATAATTTGATGTAAAGACTCCTCTTTATGGACTCTGCAAGCAGCCATGGCAGAGCGTGTATCTAGGGTTGGTTATAGGCAGCGCGGTTGAGTTTGCCTCGGACAGTTGCATTGGATCAGGAGAGGAGCAGAGTCCATCTTTCAGGAATGGCTGTCTGCTTTCTGCTTCTTTCTCTGAACTTGTTTTTCCTCCCTGTTTTGCTCTCCAGGGAGTATAAGGGAAATGACTTGTTCAAAAATGTTTGCTGCACTGGGTACCCGCTGTTCCCCTCTCAGCTGCTGTTGCAGATGGCTTTATCCCACTGATACCAACAGCAAAATAATCCAATGTATGTTAGGCTGGGTAAGGGAGACACATTACTGGGAACTGGTATCTGCTGTGCAGACTGATTTCTAGAGCCCACTTAAACAGGTCTAACTTGAGATTAAATTCATATTCGTTCCACTGAATCATCAAGGTCAGCCCTTTCCTCACGGGAGAATTGCATCAAACCACCAGCATCATAACCGGTTTACCCAGGGTTTTCTCTAGGTAGACTACATGACAGTTTGGGGGCTTTTAAGGAAGAGCTATTTTGCTTGTAATTGTTCAGTGTTTTCCATTGCTCTTTTAGGGCAGGTTTGCAACTGCTGTGGTTAAAGGCAGCATTACTATATTGTTCTGATTACAAGTTGACCGTCCATATAAATCGACCTTACATTTTCAGGTTCATTTTTTTGGAAATGCATCTTTTTCCTTCCCCAAATGTAAGTCGATAACTAAAGTCCTTGACTTGCTGTTGCCCTTATACAATCCCACAGGCAAACTAAATAACCAACAATAGGTCCCAAAGGGTTGAATGCACTAAAAACAGTAAACTAAAAACTGTTCTGGAAGCATTTCTGGTTTGGCGTTGTGTGTACAAAAATGCTGTAAGTAAAACAGCCGAGAGTACTGACAAGGGGTTGACCCCCACGTATAAGTCAAGGATCAATTTTATGGCTTTTTTGGAGGCAAGAAAATTGGTCCACTTCATTGGAACAATATGGTATTAAAAAATTATAAAACTGAAAGTGAGGCTAAGGAAAATGGTAGAAGATGTATTTGGCTGGACTGCACTCACCAGTCCTTTTATTCTGTTACAGGGGCAATAAATAATTGAGTATTGAATGGTGCCTTCTGCTTTTAAAACTGAAGAATCTCAGCTGGTACAAATCGCCGCGAGGCGGGCCAGGCCACTGTAGCTACATCGCGGTAGCTGAATCTGGCCCATGAAGGCACCACGTGATGTTATGGGGTATTTTCCTCTCTGGCTCTGATTTTGTGCCTCTGACAAGAAAATGTTTTTAGCACTTTATCAGAAAATTAAGGAGCGTTTTTGCTTTTCCCTGTAAGAACGGTAAAGGTTTCTCGCTGGATATGGCTTTTCTGGCTATTGGATAGGTCCAGGAGCAAGAGCTGAATTTTGTACCCCCGGGGCCAGGTCTGGGATGCTGTGGTGTGATCAGGCTCAATGTGTTGCCCTTGGATGAAGTACAAACCTTTACCACTTTAGCTTATATTTAAAACTCTGCAGGCTCAGGGTCAAATCCAGGCCTGGGATATGTGCACAGACCTCCCACTGCCAGAATGGAGGTAAAAATTCAGCCTTCTGCCTCCAGGTATCGCACCAGAAAGTGCTGTGTGTGTAATCTTGCTAATGCTGAACTTTCCTGGGTGTCACTAATAATACCTAGGTCCTACACAGAGCTTGTCAGTAGGTCAGAGCACTTCATGATGGACACCAGTAGCAATCTTTCCACTTTCCTAATGTGTATCTGAGACCAGGAGGAATGAAGTAGCTTGCCCAAGGTCACAGTTTGGAAGTGATGTACAACTCATGTGTCCTGTGCCCACAGCCCATCCTGTGCTCTTCTACCAGCAGAGACCTGAGGAATTGGTCCTGGCAAGACGGAGGCTATACCTGTGACTAGCTGCACCCTCCAACCTGTGGGTCACGCACTGGCAGGGAGATCTCTGCCAGAGGAGTTAAATATCCTTTGCCGTCTTGTTGCTCTTTAAGCTAAGCAGGGTCAAGTTGGGGCATTAAGTGGATGAGACTCTTCTAGGTAAAACGCCAAGGCTAGGTACAGGGGTTTGGGTTGTAGCTAGGTACAGGCATTCACAACCCCCAAGGGGAACTGGTCTAAGTTATGCATTTTTTTGTAAGCTGTGTAGTTTAGGTAGGTAGCAAACAGAAAACACATTCACCCTTTGGTTGCGGGGGCAAATCTGAGACTGGGTTCAGTCATTTTTCAACCAGTCTGTGTGCACTGAACTGCTGTTCTGTTATGGGGGTAGACTGGTTCTCGATCACGTATACTGGTAAAAGTGCAATGTTTGTACCTGGCCTATGTGATGCTGGAAGCAGTGGTTGGAGCTTGAAAATTTGCCAGATTGTCTTCTCTTGACCATGGACGTAGGGCTGCTATTGAGCTTCAGCCCCAGATGCTGTCCTCAGCCTTCACATTTTGATGCCCCTTCTCCAGCCCTTCTTTCTGGAAGCAAAGGGCTGATTTTCCTTGTTTGGGGAGGGTGTCTAACTGTGCTAATAATACCATAGCCTCCTGGCTGCTGCCAGGGAGACCTTCCAGCCCAGCTATCCAACTCTAACATATACTCCGGTGGTTGCACATTTTCTTCCCAAAAAGGGGGAGCAGAAAATCGGCATGATTGTGCGCGGTTTCACTTTTGCTCTCAAACTATGGAGCAGCAGGAAACTTTCCAAACTCTCAATGTCATGTCCCATGTGCTCGAGAGAGCTGTGGGCAGGTCGCACATATTCTGTGGCCGGCTGGATCTCATATAAAGTAAAGCTGATGGTTTCTGAATAGTCTGGGTGCAGCAGGGTATTCTTGGAGCAGTTCTGTTAAAATGATTGCCACTTGCAGTGTTGTCCTTCACGGCACATCATTAGGTTTCAGAATCAACCGTCGATTAAAATTATGTGGGTCTTTCATGTTCTCAACTTTTTTTACTGATGATTCTCCTTCCTTCCTTTCTTCCTTCCTTCCTCGAACATAAAAGCTAGAAACCAAGCTTATGAAGCAGGAAAGCTTTAATTCTGCAGAAGTGCTGAGAGAAACAGCTTCTTTTAAAAGTCAGTGAATAAATGCATATCCTTTTTCAAGCTTTGGCAGACTTTAAACTGTATTGCCCTGGCTGTGGGGTTGGCATGTTGGTGTCGTTTAGAGGAGACGTAAACCTGAGGTCTGGATTGATTGTGATAGTTACCCTCAAGTGTAGGGCTTGAAGGTGTTTAACCTAGGATCCTGCTGCTTCTGGAATAAAATTACCCCCATAAACTCCTTCTGCAGTCTCTGTGGAATAGGCGGTTTTTCTACGTAAAGGGATTATTTTTATTGTTTCCCCCTTAAATTGACTCATTTAAAACACTCTGATTCTCCTTTAGTTGGCATGTCCCAAATACTTTTTTAAAATAAATTCTTTGGAGGGTTGCATCTCCCTTGTTCGTGCATTTTTCTAGTAAGGAAAAACTGGCTATAGAGGAGAAAACAGCAAACTTATTTTGTGTGGAGCATACACACCTTGGAAGAAGAAAGATGATTTTTTCTTAACTTCTTTCTTCCAGATTAATCCTGGGTGTTGCTTGCAACTGTGGTAGGTAGGTAAGCCGCCTTTTGGGCAGAAACATCGCCTTCCCAAGCTGATGGTGTCTTTAACCTGTTCAGTATTGTTGTTCAGTGCTGCTTTCCTTTGTTTCACTGGTGGAAGCGTTCTTACATAACATGCAATGGTGCTGAGGCTCGTGCATAATTAATAAAGGGTTTGTGGTGCTTTGATGGAAGTCCATGTAGAAGTACGCAGTATTGTTACGTCTTGTGAGCATAACTGAAGTCTCTCATTCACATTACCAGAAAAGTGGTTTTATGTTGCTTGGAAAACTACATGAGAAAGGCAAGTGCATACATCTGGCTATGCTTTGGAGGATGAGTTCAAACTAATGTGGATGATAGGATCTGACTTAGTCTTAATGTTAACACTCAGCGTGTATTGGATCCAGTTGGCTTTCCTCTGTAGGCCATGTTCTTTGAGGATCTCACCTGGTGTCTCCCGTAGGTAGACCTATCTGGTGATACAGGAGTCCTTTCTCTAGGCATACTCAAGCCTCTGGCTTCTCATTGCATTGAACTGGGATTGGTGCATGTCAAAGGGGAAGCCCCACATTTACCTCTCTTAGTCTCCCCTTTCCACTAAATGATAAGTTGCTTATGCAGCAGTCGCTGTACAGCAGTGGTTTTCATCCTTTTTAGACTCAAGGCATCCATGCATAGACTTGAGGCATCCTTTGGAAAATGCCAACACTTAGTTTTCACTCTTTTTTAACGACAGAAAAATAGAGCAGTTTTTCTGTTGCAAGAACCCAGAAAGGCTATAACTATGGGTTTCTATTGAAATCTTTGGGTTTCTCTTGTGAGTCATGTTTGCATACCTAACAGTGTTAACGTTGGGTGGCACCTTCTTGCACCCTGGAAAGGATCACAAGAGGGCATTCCGGTTTTCTGCTACCCTGTCCTCTATCGATACGAAACTTGGTGCCTTTATGTCTTCTATTTTTCTCTTCAAGAGGACATAAAGACGTCGGGTTTCATATCAGTAGACGACAGAGTACAACTGGTCTCTGTCCTCTATGATGGCCACCCTAAAGGCACCCCAGGGTACCATGGCACCCTGGCTGAGAATCACTGCTGTAGAGAATCAGTGGGAAATTCAACCAGCTGGGGTTCCCGGACAGGAGGAAAAGCTAGGGGAGATGCAGTGAAACTTCGCTGCTCTGACTTGAATCTCTGATGAGACTGTGTGGATGAGCTAGAGAGAAGTGGAGAGATGAGAAAGTTATGAAGTATTTTCATTGAATCATTGGGTTGGATTCTCAAGGCTCATCCAGTTGACCCCTGCACAGATGCAGGATTTCTAAACCATACCAGACAGCTGTGTCTCCAGCCGCTAGGAAACCTCCAGTGAAGGAGATGCCACCGTGTTGCTGGGTGGCTTTTCCATTGTCCTGCCATTCCAGCTGGAAATTTTCCTAAGATTGAATCAAAATCTGTTTTGCTGGAGTCTTAGTAATACCTACCATGGTCCAGGCAGCCTTTCATCCAAGGACCACAGTCGATACCTCAGCCTCACCACCTTGAGGTCAGTGTTGTCTTCTCACTGAACAGATGGGGAAACCGAGGGCACAGACGTTGAATGGCCTTGCCCGCAGTGTCTTGGCATGGCCTTGGCAGAACAGGGCTACAACCCACGAGTGTTGGCTCTGAAGTCGTGATTATGAAGAGAAGAACAGCAGACATTCATAGCATACAACTGAAATGTGTTCACCTTCCTGATTCCTTCCCTCACCCTGTCTCTTTAGCCTTGCCTGTGCTGGCGATTTTGGCTTCTGCTGTACACCTAGTCCCGAAAAGTGAAGCGTAGCTACAGGAGTGCACGGTCCCTTTGCAAAAGCAGAAGGTGCGTAGCGTAGTGCATGCAGTCCGACATCCGTTCAATGTGACTGGGAACTGCTTGGAAACTTCAAAAGCATATTTGTACTGGAAAACACCCGGGGAGCCTGCAGAGCCTGCTTTGTTTAACATGTTTTCATTGAGATCTTGGCCACTTGGCAAAAGCACCGGCGTGGCTACCGCCTCAGCATACCCTTGATTGATAATTGCACGTGCCTGATTTACAGAGGGGGATGTATTCTGCAGTTGCTTCTTTGGGGAAGTGCTAAATTTCAGGGCCCGTATGTGCACCTTCAGCATATTAATACCTGCACATGCAAGCCCCCAGGAGGAGGCAGGTGGTTTCAAAGCCAGACTAGTGTTGTATATCGTCTTAGTAAGTGTCATATTTGGGGCTGTTCCTTTGCCAATAATAGGCAGCAGTTAGTGCAGGCAGGTGAACAAACTGAAAACAGAGTTGCCTTTGCACTGAATTTGCAGTCTATGCAGCAGATATGCCATTTGTGACCTTTTGATAATGATGATCAGAGCAAATAGGGAAGAGCTCCTCTCGGTATGTGGAGGCCTAAAGCACAGTACTGAGGAAGGAGACATTATGCCCATTTTGCATGTTGGGAAACTGAGGCATGGATGCAAAGTGATGCATCAAGATAGTGCAGCAAAGCAGTGGCAGAACCAAGAACAGATCGCAGATCTCCTGACTCCCGGCTCTGTCGTTCCTGTGGGAAAGATTTTGCTATTGCAATGGGGCTGTGGAAGTGGATGAGAACTAGTAGATTTGGGTTCGTACACCTTGGGGGTCGGACTCAATGATCTATTGAGGTCCCTTCCGACCCTAACATCTATGAATCTATGAATCTATTCACTCCCTCTCCACTCATCCATTGTGGTGGGGGGGTTTGGTGTAGCCAGAGGAAGATATTTTTTCCCCTATTGGACTTATGATACAGTTCATGGTCGTTTCCAAGTATTTAGGGAGCCCACATCTCAGGGGCGGGCAATTATTTCAGGCAGAGGGCCACTTATTGAGTTTTGGCAAGCCATCAAGGGCCGTATGACAGGCAGCCAGGGGCAGATAAGTGTTAATTTTCTAAATTTTTTAGGGGCCCCACAGGCCGGATAGAATGGCCTGGCGGGCCACATTCAGCCCACGGGCCACATTTTGTCCACCGCTGCCATAGCTCTTTAAAAAGGGATTGAAAGTTGATCCTTAGGGATTTTTAAAATATCTTTTTGGAGCATCTTATGCTGCTCTTTTCCCTTTCATAAGGACCAGGAAGGTCTGATTTGAGAATCCCTGAGTCAACACTGAAAAAGGACCAGGAGGCCTTCTTGGGGTATCTTTGCACATCTTCTTTCTTTGGAAAACACTGCCCTACCCCTCTCTGAATTGATCCAGGAATCTTTACCTCAAGTGTCCAGCTGAGAAACTTTTAACTGTTTCTTCCCGGCCTCTTGTTCATGCTTCGTGTTGGCTGTGCTGTTGCTGATGATGTTAAGGGTACTAAATAAGGGGGGAGGAGGCTTGACTTTTGCCTGCAGCCAGCCCAGCTTGGGATGGCTGAGGCTGAGCATCTGAAAGGCACAGGTAAGATTTTCCAGAGCACCTCTGTGACCTCCAGTGGGGGCTTGAGCTCCTAATGGGACGTGCGTGCTGCAGTCACTGCTGTGGTGCAGACATAACTGAGCTAGCTTTAAGCTGGTAGCTGTCCCAGCTCAGAGCTCAGCGTGGGCTGCGAAGCCTAGCCAAGAAGCAGACCAAATGACGTGGGTGGTTGGCCCAGGGTGGATGTTCCCTGCATCATTTAAATCCTGTCCCCTGGCCTTTGCTCTGAACGCTTGCTTCTCTGCTGGTTAACTGAACTCCCACAAATGCAGAAGGTTCGGGAGCACCGCTTTGTGGTTTCTTCCTCCTCGTGTTTTAGCCATTACTCTATTTTCCTCCAAAGAGGGGAGCCTTTTTTGGACTTGCAGGAGACTGGTGCTCTTGTATTTTGCTTTCAGGCCTGGAGAGAGGGGGGCTGGGGGTGGACCTTGACTTACCAGGAACTAACTCCAGCTGAGCTGGGAAGGTTCATGGACTATTTATTTTTTGACCATAGCAAAACAGTGAGACAGACAGCGGGATGATCTTGTTGAAATGTCTGCCTGGTCTGCAGTGCTACATCCCACCTTTGTTTACAGGAGAGAGGAAAAGAAACAGGAACTTCGGTCAGTGCTGCTGCTCTCTTGGACTCCTGTAAAAGAAATGTATATTTGACGTGGGTTATGAAGGTTGGATTTTCACTCTTAGTAGAAGCAAGGGTGAAATCCTAGTGTCACTAAAGTCAGTATTCACTTGGGGAGAGCCATAAGTGTTCAGCAGTAATTGTATTGATAACTTTTGTTTCATCCACTTGGAGACAACCATTTAATTGAATCCTTCTCTGAGTTAAAGCCGGGGGCAGCTGGTCTGACTGTCATGCTGGTAATGTTGCAGCACTTCAGCTGAGAGCTGTGTGGTTATATATGAACGTGTGATGCTTTTGGGGATACCTTTTTTGTCCCACACAAACTGCTGCTCAGTTATGGAAGTCCTTGCATGCTAGTCAACTCATTGGACTTTTTTCAGCAGTTGCAATTCTGCTGCTAATGATTTGCTTTGGAAAGTTGGGAAATGCGTTTTTTAATCCAAATCGGTCTCGAAGTTTGTAACTGTGCGGAGATGAATTCACTTACAGGAAAAGTAGGTTTTCTCCCCAGCGGGTAATTATAGAAACAATTAGAAAACTATTGCAGGACCATGGCCAAATTGAAACTCTTTCTTCAGTTTGTTGTTCATTTGAACATGCTTCATGCCCAATCTGTTTTTCTTGTATAACAGGGTGGTTTCTCCCCTTTCTGATCCGGTCCATTTGTACAGAATTGCATTCTCTTTTTAAAAATGCAGTTGTAAAGCCACAAGCTGGCAGGAGCGCTCTGGGCAGGTTTAGGACCCGCTGTTTAAAGATTAATTAGATTTCAACTTGGTAGGAACCCCTTCAAAGGGAATAATGCAAGTTATTGATCCATAAGCTGATCATTTGTGGCTTTAGGAAGGAGGAATAATCTACTCATGTGGCTGAAGTGAACTGATTGTACCAGAGAGACAAAGTGCTTCTGTGTGCACTAAGTAGCTAAGCGGGCAAAATGTAAGAAATAAGAAATGATGTCTTAGTTGCTTTGCTAGCCTCCAGGTGCTATCAGAATAAATTAACTTTTTCCCCCAAGATCAGTCAGCTCTATCATTTTGAGGTGTTAAGCCAACCTCGGGTTTAAAACTAATTCGGATACATGTGGATTTTTTTTTTTTAACATTGACAGTGTCTTTGATGTGTCACTAGGATTTCTTGCACATATCTTCAGAGGAGCATAATTGTGTAGCAGTAAAACATAGGAGTCCCCGTCCTGGACCAGAATCCACCAGGGTTGCTGTACAGGCACAGAAGAGAAAGATATTTTCTGCCCCAAAACGCTTACAACTGAAGGACATGATGGGAGACAACAGATCAGCGGGTATAAGGAAACAGGGAGACGACGCTGGTTGGGATTATGGGCAGCTTCCTAGCTGTTACGGTTTTATTTTGAAGTCATCAGCTTTGGAGTTGCTGGATTGACACAAGCTCTACAACTGTGCTCTGTAGATATTGTAGTGTCCAAACTCCTGCTCTTCTGCTCTGCATTTTGAAGGAGGTAATTTCATAACTTTACTTTTTCTTTTTTTTACTGTTAGTGGGGAGAGCATTGGATGAGATTTGGGCCTTTCCTTTGAATGCTGTGCCTTGGGCTGTGTATGTTTGCAGCTTCATCAAGTGAAATACAAAGGATGTGTACTGAAAACTGAGTTTGACTTGGCCTCCCACTCTTCAGTAGATGTAAAGAGACTTTGGAATAAAGAAAAGGGGGGGGAGGCCTCTGAAGTGGATAGAGGCTATTTCTGCTTGATTTTGACTCTAGAGATATCAGTAAAGTTAAGCGTTTTCTTCCATGGTTTTGCTGGAGGACTCTGGCACTCTTAGAAGAGGAACCTTGCTTGCTATCCCAGTCTTTAAGAAAAGCAATCTTTCTCCCATGGGCTTAATTAGGCACTGGAGTTAAAAAAAAATGCTGTTAGTCGGAATAAGTAGAAAAGACACTTTCAGACCATAACACTTGGTGTTAAATGGTATGACTTACAATCTTGTCCTACTTTATGTCTCGGCTTTTAATACTGTTACATCACGGTAGCCCGTCTCCCAGGATTGATGAGCTCTGAACTGCTAATAAGTAGGAAAATAATTTAATCCCCCTTTCAACTTTCAAACTTTATGAAGCACAAATGTTTCATATATATTTATTCTTATACATTGTGAGTATCTTTTTGAAGAGGATTTCCTTAACTGTATTCTCCTCTTGATAGCTATCTATATCTAGATAGATATTCTTTGATAATTATATCACCATAGTTTGATCCAATATGCTTAAACCTGCTTGTTTCCATGAAAGGAAAGACAAGTTTTGGTGTTTGTGGCTCATTAGCCATTTATCTGCATTGTAAACGCCACAAACAACAGTTTGATTACTGAGAATATGCCAAAATTGTTTGCTTTCAAAGGCATTCC
>NW_005842412.1:1146789-1159480 GCF_000455745.1 Alligator sinensis | reverse complement strand
GTACAGGGAAACATGTTCTTTCATTTAGCCAAAGTGAGGGCTCTGCTCTGCAGGGCTATGTAGCATGGCCAGCTTCCCTCCTGGTCCAAAAATTGTCTTTAGTACTTTTACATATGAAAGTACCATATTTTCCTGCATATGATATTCCCCGGAATATAATACACGCCTTGCTTTTGAAAGGCAGAACAAAGAAAAAAAGATTTTTCCTTGTTGTAAGTAACTAAATAGTAGGCCTGTGCGAAGCAGCAAGTATTTGCTTTGGATTCGGATTTGGCTGATTCGGAGAGACAGCGATTTGATTCGGTGATTCGATTCCCCATTTGGCCGATTCGGATTAGGAGGTTTGGCGCCGATTAGGAGATTCGGCCATAGACTATGTATACAGGCAGGCCTCGATGAAGATGGACACAGCTGCCTCAGGGGAGGGAAGGAGCGTGGGGGGGACAGATCAATGCCCCTACGGTGAGGGAGGGATTGGGGCTAGGGCTGGGACAAGCTACCCAGCCAGGGTGGGGGGCTCCCACCACTGCGCGCCGCCGATCTGGGAGCTGCTCTTCTGGTGGCTTGCCAGTCTGGGAGGGCATGGGAGTGGGCATGTACCCCCAGATCTGTGCAGGGTGGGCTGAACTGGGCTGTGCTCCGGATGGGCGGTGGACGGTGCTGGGAATGGGGGCTATGCCCTCCTCCTGCTCATCCAGCCAGGGTGGGGAGGCATGGGATGGTGCTGCTGTACTGCCTTGGATAAGCAGCGCACAGCAGCAAAAGCTACTCCAGCCTCCCCGCGCCTCCTAGACAAGCCGTGGCTTCGTCCCACCCTGGCTGGGCAAGCAGCAGCAGGGCATGGGAGCAGGCGTGTGCCCCTGGATCGGAGTGGGGCCAGTAGCAGAGGCTATGGGGAATTTTAGGGTAGCTACAGCCCCACCCCAATGGTCCCTGCTCCACTGCGCTCTGCGGGGCAGGCAGACTTACCATGTGGAGGCAGCTGTGTCCAGCGTCGTCGAGGACTGCCTGTATACGTAGTCTGTGGCCGAATCCTTGAATCTCTCCAAATCGATTCAGAGGCTTCCGATTCGACTTGGACTTTTTAATGGGTCTCCTGATTCAATTTGGATTCGGACACTGAATCGGGCCGAATGTCCTCCGAATCGGCTACCAAAGCTTTGCACGGCCCTACTAAATAGCAGCAGTTAAGGAACTGAGCCTGCTCATTGTTCTGCTCCCTCGCTGCAGATTTTCCTTTTGGTTTCACCTCTAAGCAGCAGAAGCTACTCTTATCATATATCTCTCATATAATCATATGATCATAGAGAAGTAGGGCTGGAAGTGACTTCCAGGGGTCATCTAGTCCAACCCTCTAGCTGAGGCAGGGTCATCCCTATCTGAGCCATCCTATACCATCCATAGTTTAAACAACGTAAGACTACCATCAACCCTGATATAACACAAGACATAACACCCTAACCTGCCACAGATATAGCAGGGGGACCATGGCAGTCCATGCCCTGCTTCTATAAAAAAATTGTCAATTATATGCTCCAGAGACCCTTGGTACAGGGCCACACCTGCTGCTACAGAGGACAACAAAACCTCCACAGTCTGTAGCAATCTGACTATGGGGTAAAGCTCTTTCCTTTGACCCCAGAGGTAGTGATCAGTCTGACCTTGAGCAGAGAGGCCAGACCCTCTAGCCAGGAGCTTTTGGCTTTAGTCCCAGCAGGAGTCTTGGCATACCCCAGTCAGTCCCCAGCCTTGGCTATAGCCAACAACCAAGGTCCCTGAAGGAAGCTTAAAAACACCCTGACACGTGTAGCAGAAAGGGAGGGTGGGCACAACCAGCAAAGTCCAGATGCATGGCAAATACCCATTATAGAGCATGGGCATAGCTACACCTAGATCACCCCGATAGGTGGGCGTCCCGCCTCTGCTTGAACACCTCCAGTGATGGAGAGTCCACGACTTCCCTAGGCAGTCCATTTCACTGCCTCTCTGTCCAAACAGTGAAGAAGTTGTCCTGATAGCCAGTCTAAACTTACTTTTCTGCAACCTCAAGCCATTGATCCATGTCTTGCTCTCTTCTTTATGGGACCCCACACCTCCGTTTCCAGCAGCTGGGATTTTGGTAAGAAGGTGCGTGTTGTTTGTGAGAAAGTACAGCATCTATGGTTATGGAGGCAGAGGGAGCTGTCAGGCTGTAATACTGGTATAACTGGTGGTGGGTCCTCCTGAATTGGCAGAGAGCCTGGAGCGGAGCGGGGCCAGTAGCAGAGGCTATGGGGAATTTTAGGGTAGCTACAGCCCCACCCCAATGGTCCCTGCTCCACTGCGCTCTGCGGGGCAGGCAGACTTACCATGTGGAGGCAGCTGTGTCCAGCGTCGTCGAGGACTGCCTGTATACGTAGTCTATGGCCGAATCCCTGAATCTCTCCAAATCGATTCAGAGGCTTCCGATTCGACTTGGACTTTTTAATGGGTCTCCTGATTCAATTTGGATTCGGACACTGAATCGGGCCGAATCTCCTCCGAATCGGCTACCAAAGCTTTGCACGGCCCTACTAAATAGCAGCAGTTAAGGAACTGAGCCTGCTCATTGTTCTGCTCCCTCGCTGCAGATTTTCCTTTTGGTTTCACCTCTAAGCAGCAGAAGCTACTCTTATCATATATCTCTCATATAATCATATGATCATAGAGAAGTAGGGCTGGAAGTGACTTCCAGGGGTCATCTAGTCCAACCCTCTAGCTGAGGCAGGGTCATCCCTATCTGAGCCATCCTATACCATCCATAGTTTAAACAACGTAAGACTACCATCAACCCTGATATAACACAAGACATAACACCCTAACCTGCCACAGATATAGCAGGGGGACCATGGCAGTCCATGCCCTGCTTCTATAAAAAAATTGTCAATTATATGCTCCAGAGACCCTTGGTACAGGGCCACACCTGCTGCTACAGAGGACAACAAAACCTCCACAGTCTGTAGCAATCTGACTATGGGGTAAAGCTCTTTCCTTTGACCCCAGAGGTAGTGATCAGTCTGACCTTGAGCAGAGAGGCCAGACCCTCTAGCCAGGAGCTTTTGGCTTTAGTCCCAGCAGGAGTCTTGGCATACCCCAGTCAGTCCCCAGCCTTGGCTATAGCCAACAACCAAGGTCCCTGAAGGAAGCTTAAAAACACCCTGACACGTGTAGCAGAAAGGGAGGGTGGGCACAACCAGCAAAGTCCAGATGCATGGCAAATACCCATTATAGAGCATGGGCATAGCTACACCTAGATCACCCCGATAGGTGGGCGTCCCGCCTCTGCTTGAACACCTCCAGTGATGGAGAGTCCACGACTTCCTTAGGCAGTCCATTTCACTGCCTCTCTGTCCAAACAGTGAAGAAGTTGTCCTGATAGCCAGTCTAAACTTACTTTTCTGCAACCTCAAGCCATTGATCCATGTCTTGCTCTCTTCTTTATGGGACCCCACACCTCTGTTTCCAGCAGCTGGGATTTTGGTAAGAAGGTGCGTGTTGTTTGTGAGAAAGTACAGCATCTATGGTTATGGAGGCAGAGGGAGCTGTCAGGCTGTAATACTGGTATAACTGGTGGTGGGTCCTCCTGAATTGGCAGAGAGCCTGAGATGATGGCACTGAAATTGGACTGTCCAGCTCCTTTCAGTAGGTGGCTTAGTTTGATGCCAATGAGGGTTCTTGAAAGGCCAACCCTTCACTCCTTCATTGCCCAATAACGCATGTCAGAAAGCAAGAAGCTGCATAACTGTGAAATTCAACCTTAGCAAGGAAGCCTGGATGGCAAAAAAACTGGCTGCGGGAAACATGGAGATGTATGTTGCCTGATTATACCACAAGGAGAGGATGCAGAGGATCATCACTGGGTTTGATCTCCTGCAGGGGCTCAGCTCTTGGCAGTGTGAAGCCTTGGCTTAGGAAGATTATTTTCTACTGCTTTGTGAATTAGAACTGTTTTGAGGTGTGCTTTTGCTTTGAGAAATAAATCCCACCCCATTATGACTGCTGTATTTCCTGAAATGCAATCAAATAGGGCCCTGTAGCCCTGCCAGACTGTATTTGGATCCGAATAAGAATGAGAAAATTGGTGGCAACACAAGTGAACAGTATTGGCATGGCCCAGAGGGAGGCTCCTATATTTACCTCCAGCCTCTCTTAGTTAGGAATCCAGCTTCCAGAAACCCTTCACTGCCATAGCTTCCAGATTAAAAAGGGGATGTGCTTGCTTCTAACTTGGCCACATCAAACCTTCAGTGGATAGCAGCCATGTCCAGGGCATCTTCCCTGCCCTAGTTAGCTCTTGCTGGCATGCTCAAGGTTTTCCAATGAATGAGCCGAACGTGAGTGGGCGTGACCCTGCTGTGAGTCTGGTCGGCAGCCACCAGAGCACATGGCTTGGCACGCAGTGAATGGGGACCTGCTGCAATGCTCACTGGAGCATCCTTCCTCTCCCTGTTCAGTGGGCTGGCTTGCTGGAAGGCAGAGCCCCACTTAACTTGAGCTGGGGAGTTTTGTGCATGAAGAGAAGTCAAGTTTGAATTCTAGGTCTAGCTCAGGCAAGCCCATAATAACCGCCAGGCCTTTGGGCTCCATATTCCTCGCTGTTCAGTACAGGGCCATACTGGTGACATTGCTATGGCAACATGCTGTCCTTGTCCTCTCTGCTGGTTATCTTGCTCCTGCTGTTCTCCGCTCTCACTCAAAAAATGACCTTCAGCTGTTACCCGGAAAAAACATGTAGCAGGCTTACCTTTTTGGAGTTTGGGTTGAGTCCCAGGATCGAGGGTCTGCTGTTTGATTGGTGGAGCCCTCCCACCAATCCCGAGGCAGCACAAGGGAAGCAATGCCCCGCCCTTTTCCGAAGGAGCAGCTGGACCTGAATCGGAACTGCGCCAGCCAGGTCCGGAGGACGTCGAGGGCGGAGCCCCTGAAGAGTAGAAAAGGGGAGCGTGCTCCACACGCTGGAAGCCCCTGAAGAGTAGAAAAGGGGAGCGTGCTTGGCACGCTGGAGAGAGACGACGAGGGACAGCAAGGAGAGAGGAGCTCCAGAGACGGCCGTCCTCGGGACCCTGCTTGAGCTTCAGTGGTGCGTGGATCGGCGTGCGGGGATCAGGCTTTAGGAGCTGCTCGAGGCAACTTGAGCCTGCGAACCCAGCAAGCAGCTGGGCAGCGGGTGTGCAGATCGGCACACAGAGAGCTGGCTCTGGGAGCAGCTCGAGTCTGCTCGGGCCTCACCCAGTGCACGGGTCGGTGCATGGAGGACCCGCCTGGGAGCAGCTCACGGCTGCTCAAGTTAGCCCGGCCTTACGCCAAGTGACCGGAGCCCCGCAGTGTGGCTCTGCCTTTAACTAAAAGAGCCCCGGTGCCCAGAGCAGAGCCTGGGAAAGGGAGGGCGCCCGGTGAGACTGGGGAACCAGAGCTGTAAGGGTTTGGTGAGAGAGAGAGATCCCTGGCTGCCCAGTGCGGGGTGCCAAGCCATCGAGGAGAGCCGAAGGTGGTGCTGGAGAGAGGCTTTCGCGGGATCGGCCTCCGGGGACGAGCCTTAGCTGCTTCAGAGAGACAGCGTGGGTTGCTGGGGAGGCAGGCACGGGAGAGGAGGGTCTGCTGCCTCCACCCTCCATTGCGGAGGGGCTTCAGGGAAACTCCTCGGAGAGGTCCGGAGTGCACTCCCTATTTGGGGTGATGGTTGTTGTGTCAAGGTCTATATAGCTATGGGTATTCTTTAAGGAAGTTTATATGGTTTATATGTTCTTAATGTGCTAATATATAGGTCTAGGAAATAGTCTTAACTTATTTGGGTTATACAAGTTGAGTCCCCACATGTGTTTATCGTGTTGGAACTGTAACTGTCTTCTTCAATGCTTTAATTATTATATATGTTGGAAGTGATATGGTTTATGTGAATTGTGGGATATTATATGTAGTGATATATGCTAAGCTTTATTGTAAACAGTTCATGTTTTCTCTTAAGTATTTATTATAGTAATAAATTGTATATAGTAAAGCACTCAGTCTCGGCCTGGCTCTGTAGAGAGGAGAGGGAGCTGCTCTAGTAGCCAGTGCCTCTATCAGCACCTGGCCTGACCCCCACCACTGTCATTGGAGGACAGGGCACACCTCCTGTGGGTGTACCCGGGCTACAAACTTTAGCAGCACCTGAGGTGTGAGCTCCAGCAGGATTCGGGAGACTCACGTCAGGGTAGAAGGAGCTGGCGGGCGGAAGCAGCTCTTATGCTGACTATCGTGTGATATGACTTGGAAAACCACAGTGCTGCTAGGGATGGGGCAGCAGCTGCACGGATGCGGGCGTGTGTGGTCAGTCTGCCTCATCATTATTTAGTGGCCGAAGATGTTTCATGTCCTGGTGACCTTTTAAATCAAATGCACATTTAGGAAAACAGTATATAAAATATTGAACTCTCTGTTGCCATCGCCTCCCCTTCTCTCCACGTTCTTGCTGCTCCCCCCCACGGGGCATGCTGAGCAAACGCAGAGGGCACATGGCTTTATTTTTTGCCTCTGCCCACAGGGTTGCTCATTTGCCCTGTCGTGGCATGGACTGCGTCCCAGACAGCCTTTCCTCCCCCTGGCTCCAGAGGATGAAGCGTGGCAGGTGTCAGGGGAGCTGCGTACTGCAGCTGTCACCGATGGGATGTCCGGGAGCTTCAAATGCTCTTGCTCATATCTCAGTTCTGTATTGGGGCAGCGCCTTCCCGCTTCAGTTATCCTGGACCCCTACTGTGCTAGATACTGTACAAACAGAAAAATGACAGTCCCTGTCTCCTTAGACCAAGCGTAACAGGTGGAGGACACAAACAGGTGGGTGGGCATAATTAAATGTCCACCTGCTTAGTTCATGCTGTAGTTAAAGAGGAAGACGTCACCAAGGAATGTTTTATGGCACTTGTAAACAGCAGCGAACGCAGCCTTCCAGAGCATGGGATTAGCAGTCAGAGGGAGGACAAAGCTGTGGAGACTCTTCTACAACCCAGTCTTCCCCCTGTTATCACTGCGCAAGGGGTGGCTTAGCGTGCAGGGTGCTGGGCTGGGACTTGCAGAGCTTGGCTGGTGCCCAGATCCGTCGCTGGCCTGCTGGGTGACCGCTCTGTGCCTCGGTTCCCCCCCCCCGGTCTGTAAAATATGCCGTCCTTTGTAAAGGGCTTGGAGACCTACTGCTATAAAGTTCAGTGTACGAGTAAGAAAAGGCAACGACCTGGGAAGGGTCAGGCAGAGCTCTGTCCCCTGTCTGCTGGATGTATAAGGGGTCAGAAATTGTGTGCAGGGGACAGTGTGGGACGATCGTCGTCTTTTCCTCTTGCTGGTAGCAGTAGAGAAAAATCTTCGGTGTGCGCCTGATTATGTGGGTCTATTTGCGGTGGTGGTTATCAGCTGTAAAATGTGCCCTGAGAAACCGGCGTTGGAAAGGATTCAGGTTTGGGGTTTGCTGCCCTTGCCCGGCTGGTGAAACAGTACCAGCCCCTCTGGCCAGCAAGCAGGGAGTCCATCCACCCCTCTCCTCCGTGCCTTGCCACACGGGGGGATGAGCTGGATGTGTCCTCCTCCTCTCACTGCCTGCTTCAGCCCAGCCTTTCATGTCCCTCCAAGGCTGCCAGAGGCTTCCTCAGCCCCATGTGCCAGGAAGGGATGGGGCTGCTTGTTGCATGGTCCCTCGGCAGGACTTTGTTCTCCTCTTTCTGACCAGCCCTGAATGCCAGGCCCTGCCTCCCTGCTGCAGCTCCTGCTTTGCCACCCAGATGGTGTCAGGAAGGGCATCCCCAGCCCACCATTCCTCCCCAGGCTCCCTTATCCCCCTTTGAAAACTCGGGCCTCTTCCAGCGCTGCTGTGAGCAACTCCATGAGGCAGTGGCTGAGAAGGACTTGTGCTTCTGTTTTCAAATAAAAGCACTGGCCTGTTTCCATTCCCTCTGCTGAAACCCCTCTGCTTTCCCCTCCTACAGGTCCAGGGGATGACATTTGATTCTACTGCATGCAGAGTCTGAGTATTTTCAGGAATTTGTTGTGCAAAAATCTAGTTGGTTTAATAAAAGATATCACCTCTACCACGACTCCTGATTCCTTAATGACCTTAAAAAATATAGACAAGGGAAGGGGAAAGACATTGGCTAATATTTGCGTAGTTTGCTTTGGATGTGGAGTGTCTCAGATGGCAGATGCATAAATTCAGGCCAAGTGTAATGCCAGACAGACCAGTAACGTATGGTTGGATTAAGACCACAAAATATGAGGCTGCTATTTCTCTTCCTTTCTTATTTCCCCCTTTCTTTTCTGGGTTTGTATGGTGTCCCAGTCCCAGGCCTTCTTGGACTCTTGCTCCTGCCTCAATGCAGGGATCGTAAGGAAGGTTTTTGATGACATTTCTTTCGTCCGTGGTGGTATGCGGGGGAATGGTGTGTAGCCTGGAGAACCACTGCTTGGAATTGAAGCTTCTTCCCTGCGTTCCTGGTTGCTCAGTTTTCAATGTTTGTCTTGGATGACAAGCGGAGTGGAGGCAGGAGAAGGCTGCAGGTCCGTTTTCATGGATGAAGTCATAGGTGTGTCTCAAGTCTTGAGCTGAACAAATAATTCAAATAGCTGTGGACTGAGAAGTGCTTCTGGGAATATAAGCAAAGAGGGCAATGAACTGCTGTGCTCCTGTGTTGAGGAAAATTCACTGTGGCTCTTATGTTGGCACAGATGGCCGTTAGGGCTTGGCTTTAGTTACCTTTTTGTAAATGTTTCTGTGTAGTTGTTTACTGTCTGCATTATAGTAGGACTCGCCCAGAGGTCTCGACTGATGCCAGGACTTCATTGTGTTAGGTGCAGGATATAAGCATAGCAGGACCCTCGCCCCAAAAGGCTTACAGTCTAGGAGTCTCTTCCAAAGCCCATTGAAGTCAGTGGGGATCTTTGTAGCAAGGTAAAGTATGCACATGATCCAGATAATCGTAATATCTAAGCACTTCACATTCTTTAATTGTTTTACGCTATCCCTGTTTTACTGATAAGGACCAGAGGCCTAGAGACTTAGATCTTCTAAGATACTTACCACCTAAATCCCACTAAAATCAGGAAGACAAATAGATTTATAAAGCAAAAGGTGCAGGCAGCTGCTTAAATACCTTTGAAAGATCTGAGCTGATGTTACTTGACCAAGGTTATGAGGAAGTCGGTGGCAGAGCAGAGGACTGAACCAAGGTTTCCTGTATTCCAGTCTAGTAGCTGAACAACTGGGCCATTCTTTATCCCTAGTCTAGGACCAGTAAAACCAAGAAAGTGTCTCCACTTTGCAGACAGGGAGCTGAATCTTGCTGTGATGTACCCCATTTCATATAGGAAATTCATGGGGCTGGTAGTTGTAGGAACAGTTACAGATTCCCAAGGCTTGGCCTCTGTTTCTTTGGGGATTCAAGTTGAAGCTGCTAGACTTCCTTCTTCAGGTAGGGGATGCACCTAGGTCCTTGTGCCGAGGGGAGGACCCAGTAGGGGTGAAGTTGCATTCCCTTCCCCTTTGATTCCTGCTCCACCCAAAGTTTAAAACCAAATGCCTGGCAGTGGCAGCAGCATTTCTAGTCAGGCAGCAGTGATAGTCAGTGACTTTATGGCTTGTTACCTCTACCTGATTCCTTCTAAACTGATTGTTCCATAGGTGTTAACGACCCACTCTCCTTTTTCATGTTCTTGATGTTCAACTAATCAAACTATCCTTTCCTCTGCAACTCTGCTCTCTGTAAGCTGCTCCTGGTAACATAGCTCCTATTTCACAGCCCGGCACACAATGTTTTTAACTCTAGGTCAAATCACCAACCCAGGTGTGGAAAAAACTTTCCGTGAAGCATTGGATACACTATCAAGATGCTCAAGAAGGCTGGATTTTGTTTTGTGAATCTAAGAAACAGAGGCCCATTTAATTCTAATGACTGCAGGACTAAAAAAACCCAACCCATTTTGATTATTTTGGCCTAGTTTTTGTTGATTTTTATGCTTAATATATGATGCAGCAAATAAATTCCAGTACATTTATATTTGTTTTTGCTCCAATCCTAAACTGAATAAGATAGCCCTAGGCCAATAGCTTCTTAATAAAGCTTCTCCTTTCTCTTTAACACAATAAAACGATGCGTTGCGTTATACGTGATGAGGCACCCCACCATCTGCACCCCGCTTTTCCAGAATCCTAGATCCACCCATGCTGGTGCCTCTACCTGGAGTTGGGTAACTATACTCAAATCCCGGGTTCGTATTGCATAGCTACAGCTTGCAAATGGGAGCCAGCCATCTGACAGGCGCCATGCGGTAGGGGCAGAGAAAGATCGGACAGGGACTCTCAGAAAAGTTAGAGAAACGGGCAGAAAACAGTGGGAAAGAGCTCACCGTGGGACATACAATCTCAGACTGAATCTGTGTAAGAAACAGCCCCGGGCACCTGAGAACGAGCGACTCTGGATTCCTGGGATTCCTCACTCCTCTCCACAGCAAACAGCAGAGCTGCATAGCCAGATGGGCTGCAAGGAAGAGGTCTTTGGTGTGATTTGGGCCCTGGAGGTCTGGGCTTAGCTGTGCCTGGAGGACAGTAAGAGAGGGTTTGGACACGTCTGAGGGCTGGGGAGGGCATGCGGAAGCACTGAAGGAATGTCTGACTTGGCTAGAAGGATGTCAGGTGATGAGGAGGAATGTGGTAGCTTTCCACAACTATTTGGAAGGTACAAAATGAACTGGATGTTTCAGGTAATCCAGAGAGACCAGCAGCACACTCCCTTCCTCCGGTTTGTTATGCAAAGCTAAAGCCCGGACTGCTCTGGGATCGCTGTTCTAGGATGTGCGAATGGCCTCATCAAAACATGGGTCAGCAGGCTTTTGAAATGTGCCTCTGTGTGCGTGTGAACTCACTTAGGAGTGTGGCTGGGTGGACAACTCTAGCACTGACATCATCTGGCTGCACAATAGGACCTGCCAGGGACGTTACATCGCTCGCTTCCCTACCGCGTTTCAGCGATTTCACTCCTTTTGGTGTCTCCCTAACCACAAAAAATCAGAGCAAATGAAGTGCACTTTTCATCCCAACTCTGCAGTGCTAATGGTTGGTGCAGAGCCTTGCTTACATGGGAATACTCAGGAAAGCTGATCTGAATTAATTTTTAAAAAATGGATTAAATTGCCCTAAAACATGCATGGACACTTGTCCAGCTTTAAAGGAGCTTTAATCCCAAAGTAAAGTCAATTACAGTGCTTTCTGGGCACTTTCATTCTGAATACAAATGTCCAGTTGGATATTTAAGGCAGTTTAATTAACTGCAAAATCTGTTCTTTATTTAATTGGGATGAACTTTCCTGAGTCTCCCTCTCTCGAAGAGCCCTAGGCTTCTTGTCTTGTTTTGAATGGGAGTGTGCAGAGAAAAAGTTGTGCTCAGACTTTGAGTTGACTCCTTTTATTTAGGACAGGGGGTGTGTGTGTGTGTGTGTGTGCGCGCGTGCGTGCGTGTGTGTGTGTGTGTGTGTAACTATAGGGTTTCTAATGAAAAGCTAGTTACACTTTAAGTGCAGAATCTTCTCTCTCTCTGTAACACCTTTAGAAAATACAGACATGATCTCACAACCGCAACACCTGCAGAGACGCAAGCGGTGCTACTGATCACTACTGTTGTGTAGAAGCCAAGCCTTTAGTTGTTTGCAAACTTTGACAGAGCTCACAGACTAAAAATCACAGTCACAGAAGAAAGAAAAGCAGAGCTGGAAGGGACCTCAGCAGGTCATCTTGTCCAACGCCTTGCTCCAGGCATCCCTGTCTAAACCATCCATGCAAGTGTTTGTCTAGGCTGCTCTTGCAAACTTCTGAGGCTGAAGGTTCCCCAGGGACATAAGAGTTGATGGGGACAACCTGATAGTGCTAAAGGGCAGATAGGGAGCTGTGTCCAGAGCCACTAGGGCAGTGGTTCTCAACCTTTTCAGACTTGTCACACCACTCATTAGACTCAAGCGCCCCTTGGAAAATGCCAGCTCTTAGTTTTCACTATTTGTTTTTGACTCCAGGAAAATAATAGAGCCATTTTTCTGCTCCAAAGAGCTCAGAAAGACCCCAACCAGGCAAAATGTTTTGTTTTGTGAATCATGTTTGCACACCTAGCAACAGCAACGTTGTGTGGCGCCCTGCGCACCCTTGAAAGAATCTCAAGGCACCACAGGGGAAAGCCCTACAGGCACTGACACGTAGGTGCCTGGACCCCAGACTGGGATCCAGAGCCCAGAATGATGTGCCTATGCTCCCCAGACAGTGTGTGCAAGAGAGGGTGGTACAAAAGATCTGCATGCTGAGCCGGGAGCTGCCTAGCTGGCAGGAACGAGTACAAGAGTGCATTTAACTCTTGCCCCTTCCTGCCTTGAGGCACCAAAATCAGGACTGCAAGCAGAAACCTCCAACTCCTTGTGGTTCAGATCCCAGGATGCTCCTGAGTATCTCTTTTTCTCTCTCTCCTCCCCACCCCAAATCTCTAAGGAGCTGTTGTGTGGGTGGCTCTTTATGTGAGATATGCTGAGACATAAAGATGGACTTTGCCCACTCCTGCAATAAATACCCTATTGGTGAGATGCACTAGGAATACAGAGCCAGGTGTCTTGGCCTAGCCGCGCAAGCAGCAATCTTTTGCTCCTTCACTTTCAGTGTTAGAAACACCAGCTAGGATTA
>NW_005842412.1:1139905-1146779 GCF_000455745.1 Alligator sinensis | reverse complement strand
GGTTCAGCACAAAGGCTGTCTTTTTAATTTGACAGCTGCTTCATTTATATGCCCGTATCTAAGGAGAAAACTGTCCCTCTCTTCCATTCCTCCATACAATGAGAGCTGAACTGCACTAAACCTGGGGGATTACAAAGGTTTCGCCTTAAACCTCATAAAGAAGCATTATCATTTAACATGCAAATTGCATGTATGAATGAATTCCCCACTACATTCAGAAATAATTTGGGGGGGCACTTAGCTTGAGACTACGTAAGGGTAAAACAAGGGATAAGACCACTTCTGGTGGTGCTGCTCTGCACTGTCCTGTGGGGTATTAGAGATGAAGGCAAAACTACAAGCCCATGCTCTCTAGTCCAGGAAGATGCTGATGGTACTTGCAGGCCTTGATGGCAGAGTGGAGGAAACGGTAATCTCAGAGAAAGCCCGCTCCATGGGTCCCTACTTGAGCTCAGGTTCTGGCAAGTGCCATGTTAAACTTTCTGATCCTGCTGGGACAAGCCAACCTGACATGGTACCTTGAGGAATAGGGTGGGTGGTACTGGTACAACCCTCTAGCTCAGTGGGTTGAAAACCACTGCTCAAGTTCAAAAGGGGTTTCTTGGATATTGTAGTTCAGGATAGAAGGGTGGGGACCAGGGGCGATCTAGGGGCGGGGGGACAGCGGGTCAGTCTCACCCCCCCTTTGGCTGTGCTGCATGTGAGCTCTTGGCACAGAGTCTGGCTGGAGTGACCACTTTTAGGTGGCTCCAGAGCCAAGGGCACCAGCACCACTGCCTCTGCTTGTCCTCTCCTTCCCACTGAATTCAGCAGAGAGATGGAGGGCAAACAGCGGGGGCAGTCCAGAGGCTTACAAAATCAGGGGCTTCGCCCCAACCCCGGTACTAATCACCTGGGGAGCTCCCTGCGCATGCACAGCACAGGTAAAGGGGATGTGACTGCACCCCAGTTTCTGTTGCTGGATCTGCTACAGGTGGGGACACTGCATCACCCCTGCACTATACGGTTCTCTTGCGAGTCCTTTGTCAGTAGGCCAGACAGACATACACAGTATAAGCACCTGCCTTCATTTCTGGGTGGGTGGGGGGTTGTTTGCAAGCATCCTCTTCAGAGCAAGCACTGGCATTTTTGAGGCAGCATCACGTGCTCTCCGCAGGACTTCCAGAAACTGCTGCTCAGCAAGGAACCTGCCAGGCACCCTCCCTCGCCTGCCTCAGCAGTAATCAAACCCGCCTGATCACCCTGTTAACCTATGACGCCACTGGTCTTCGTCATCGTCTAGACTTTATTTGTGCCGTTACCCTCTAGACAGCAATCCCAGGTGACAAGGCATGGAGGAGAAGCAGCAGCCACGCCGCCGACTGCAGCGTACAAAGAAATGCAGAGTAATTCCTTGGCCTGCCAAGCTGTACAAGTAATAGCTGGATGTAAAGAGGGCGGAGGAGCTTACGTCCCCATTGGAGGTAGACCCAGTAATGCAAGCACCTGCCCAGGTTCCAGCTTCAAAAGGACCTTGGAGTTAGGATCTCTTGTGACCTGCCTTTGATGTCCTTTTCTGCTTCCGTGGCAGGTTTCCATGATCGTATGTAGCTGACTTCCTCTTTTCAATGGAAATTCTGTTTCTTTCTGGTTGCTTGAGGAAGTTTCCCTTATGCTCAGTTCTGTTTTGGATACTGGGGTGGGAAGTGACTCAGTCTCTCCTCTGATCTCGGTCACTTTAGTCATTCCTCAATGGGTTTTGTTGTCCACTTCTGGTTACTAATGCTGTATTCATGAATCTGCCTAATCCCCATGCATTTTGCTGGCGTAAGTGTGAGCTTACTGGCAGGAAGTTTTGCGTGCCAGGGGTCTGGTTCGCTGCCAGTCAGGCACCGTTGTACATACCCGTGGCCAAACGCAGGTCAAGATTTGGCCAGTGATCTAGCAATGCATGCTGCAGCATCTAGTTTGGCTGAACAGGAGATGCAGAGTTCTGTGTCCCCTTGGAAAGCAGCTAATCAGCAGCAGCTGCAGGCTTTTGTCCTTGGGAAGGTGGAGGTGCGCTAAAGACTGAGGGATGGCCTGCTTTAAATCTTTCCATTATTCAGAAAGATGAAATCCGAACTCCTGGACCAACACGTTTCTTCTCCTTAATGGGCTAAACTACTGCTTTGCTTGGCAATCTTCAAGGGGAAGAAACGTGCCTTGCTTAAAAACCAGGCTTGGGTTTCTTTATAACTTGGAAGCAAGCAGTCGAGAGAGTAGGACAAGTATCCTGAACTGTGCAGTGAACAAAGGCAGAGAACATTGTGAACTTGTTGCCTGTACAAACGTACAGCCTGTTTTTAGAGTCGACTGTACCCAGGGGACTGTTTTAGAAGGGGTGTGTCTATACGTGTGTGTCTGTGTGTGTGTGTGTGTGTACATATATGTATATGTATACGTGTGTGTGTGTGTATAGCATTACTCTTGGAGTTCAGCTTGCTAATTACTATGAGAAAAAAAATGAATTATTTGCAAATTGATTGTTCTTCTCTGGATCCTGGGAAGGCAGGTCCAGCAAACCAGCATTGTTCATTTTAAACTACTGAGTTGGTGACCTTCTCCTACAAACTTGTTGGGAGGGACAAACTAAATAAAGATAATAGAAAACGGAAGCTGTTTGAGCTGCTCTGAAAAGTCTTATGTTGTTAATTGTGGCTGGTAAACTGGCGGGTGTAGGGACCATCATATCCTGTGCGTGTACAATGCACGACCCCGTGGGGTTCTGGGGTGGGGCTGGAGGTCTATAATTATACATGTGAATATTAATGATGCTAATGAAAAAAGAGTTTTCCATACAGCCGTACACTAGCTCTGTGCAGTACATGCCGTAAAATCAAATTCTAACGTGACGGGACCGACTGTTTGGTTGGTGTTGAAGAGTGAAAGATTTCTGATACCTTTGCCAGACCATAAATTACCCCAGATACAGCGTGTTTACAATTTATTCAAAGCCAATCTGCCAGAAATGAATAATTCCTTTCTTCGCAAATCTAATTGCAAACGTGGCTCTTTTGTTCTATATTAGCCTCATATTTAGGCTCTGTTTTCTCTCTGTACTAACCATGAGTATTCGTATTGTTATAGCAGCTAAGGGGCCCTGATCACTGCTGAGGTCCCCACTTGGTGTCAGGTTTTGTGGAAATGCAGAGCAGTAACAGCGAAACAGTCCCTGTCCCCAGACACCTTACGGTTGACACCAGGGGAGCAGAAGAAAACAAAGGGCAATGCTGGCCGCAGGATAGGCAGTGGTCTTACGTTACTGCAGCAGTATTACAGGGGCTGCAGGTATCCAAACGATTTACTATCGAACAAAAGGGGACAGAGTCTGCATGTACTCTCTTACCCTGCGAGAAGTAGAAACTAAACTGCAGTACTCCAGCCCTTGATGAAAAGAGGGTTCATCTTCCACTTACCATGGGGTAAGAACATGCACACGGGTAGTTAGCACAGAGAAACGGATGCACTGTAAATCCCTGCCACGCGATGTGGTTAAATCACAAACATGGTGCACCCAAAGTACTAAAATATATAGCTTTTGTAGGGCCCTTTTAGTAAGGGGGATACTGTAATGCTTTCACAGGCCCCCTCTGCATATGAAAGTAAAGAAAAGAAAGGCATTGCTATGCAGGGACACCAAGGCCTGCAGCTCCCCTTCACTCTCCTTGGAATTGTGCATGTGCAGCCCCTTGGGAAATTAAATGAGTGGCTCACCCAAGGTTACACCACAAACCAGGGGTGAGACCTAGCGCCCACTTCTTTTGCACTGCTTGTACCCGAACATTACAGGAACATTGGAATCGTCATGATCTATCCGTCCATCTAGTCCGGGCCTTGTCTTCAACAGAGGTCAGTAGCAGATGCTGGAGAGAAAGTATAACAGCCTTGCAATAAACCATTGGTTTTCACCCAGGATGTCATGATGGGGGTGCCATGGTGCAGGCACTGCCACCGCTACCAACACGGTTGCAATTGGGTAGACCTGCCCTGTGTGTGCGCCTTGTGTGGAGCCAGACTAGACAGGGCTATGGCAGGAGCACATGCTTATGCCACAGCCCTTCCTGGTCTTGTGCATGAGGCAGCAGCAACCCCCAGCTAGGTAAACTGAGGCAGCACAGCAGTGGTTCTCAACCAGGCTGCTACCAAATTTAAAAAATGTATAGAGGGTGCCCTGAGTTTAAAACACTTGAAGACCCCTGCAGTAGGCAGGTAGGGGGCTAATTGCAAGTCTCTTCTACTCTGCTTGAGTTGTCTGTTCATGGAATCATTTTTCTGTAGAAAATAAACAGAGCAGGTTTCCCTGGCAGCCCTTGATAGTAAAAGCCCTGGAGAAAAAGGCTGATCCAAGGCCCCTGCCCAACGTGCAGGTAAAGGTGCCATGGGATGCACACATTGTGCTTCCTGCCATGTCACACGTTCATGGCATGTGCATGGCACCGCGGGATCGAGCATCAGATCCCATCACGCCTTATTGCTGGTACACAGGGAACCCAGGATCATGAGAGCAGTGGGTGATGTTGTAGCTTGCTAAGTAAAGCTTTGCTGTCTGCTGCAAATAGCAAGCTCCCCTGGCTGGGAGCCCCCTCCGTGCACTCTCAGCATGGTGTGCCTCCATGGCTGAGCCACAGGGGCACATGTTCAATTAACAGCATGATAGGAATTGGCCAGAAAGTTATTACACACTTTTTATGGAATAACTTTGGGGCTTACTCCTTGTTTTATGCCACCACTAATTGCATTAACATGTGGCCTGGTCACAACTTAATATGTGATGAACTGATTAATCACATGCTAAATTCAGTGTGTGCCAGGAGCCCAAGAGGCATGTTATGGATGCAAGCGCATGCGGTGTGCACTGACTGTGGGGAGGGAGGAAACGAGAGGAGGATCAATGCTAGATGGTAGACTGATTAAACAGGTTTGCTAAGTAAATACAAGTGCTGGGCATATTGATGGACCATGAGCCAGATGTGCTAAGGAAAAAAATAACCAATGAAAACAAGCCTATTAGTTCTGATATCTAGGTCAGGTCCTGTTACCCCAGGTGAACCTTCTTGGCCCTATCTCTAGTACATTAACATTTTGTTATAGAATACAAAGAATAAAAGAATAACCGTATCTACTTGATTGAGTTTTGACCTCAAGAATAGCCCGGCAGAGCAGTAGGAGATGTTATAGCCAGCTAAGTAAAGACTTGCTGTCTGTTCTTTTAGTTAGTTGGGAGAAAAAGCGTACAGGCTGATATTGTGACAGAGTCCTCTTACCAAAGAATTGCACGAACTGCACAGTGAGTGTAAATATTTGCACGGAGGCGGCAAGGTGTAATGGGATGTCTAAAGAAGCTAGTGATCAACTGGATGTATGCAAATGACATTGCGAGAGTTGTCTGCTTGTGTTGAAAGTAGACAGTTCAAAAAAATCTGCTCAAATTAGAGGGGTGTTGGTTGTAGCTGTGTCGGTATAGGACACAGGCAGGCAAGGTTCTTTGGGTAGATGTGATATCTTTGATTAGACTAACTAAACAGTTGGGGGGAAAAGTTCTTTGCAAGCTTTTGGGTGCAAACCTTTCATCAGGCATAAGGAGTCTCTGCAGAGGGACAAAGCTTTGCCCAAAAGCTTGCAAAGAATTTTTTTCCAACTATTTAGTTGGTCTAATAAAAGATATCGCATCTACCCAAAGAACTTTGCCTATGTCCTTAGACTAACATGGCTACAACCAGCAACCCTAAAACCAGCACCTGACATTCATAGAAACATAGAGAAGCAGGGCTGGAAGGGACCCCAAGAAATTATCTAGCTCAACCCCCTGCCTGAGGCAGGTTCATCCCTATCCTTGCACCCTTAAATTTTTTGTTGTTTAATAAAAATGCCAATCCAGGGGGTTTCTGTCACTTTCCTTGGCAGGTGATGGCACAAAGTAATACGTCTTGCGCTAAATGTTCACATTTGTTCACTTAATTTCATCTGTTAATCCATCCTTCTTTTAATTGCATTCATCCTTCCTGGTTTCAGCCTTCCTTTTTCTTAGGTCACATAAAAGAACATGAATGAAAAATAATAGCACTGTTCTTTCATACTTAAACTATAGCTGGAGTATATGGGATTGCTTTTATATCCATTGATTAAAGCGTTAGGTAGGAGGAGTGTTGGCTGAGAAACTAGATTTGATTAGCAAAATTAGGTTAATAAAATGCTGTGCACTTTGCTTCAGCGTACATCTGGAATCTCAGCCACTCGCTTCTAATGTTAGTGGGGATGAATAAGGAGGACTTCACTGAGTTGCGGTGGATGGCAGCATTACTGGGCTGACCGAAGACTTGAGAGGTAAGTCTGAGTGACTTGGGTGAGGTCTGTGAGAAGGTAGAAGGAAGGGGTGTAAGTCTGTGGGCTTTAAATGGTGCATACGTGGTGTTGGCTGCCACCTTGGCCAATGGCGAGGAATGCATTGGGGTCTCCTACAGCTAAAAGCTTGCACTAAAGACCCCCAGCTTTCCTGGTGGGGCTATTACCGACTCCTGTCTTTTATGGACTAGGCTGAGAGGGGAGCTTCTACACACACTCATTAGTAGGTAATAGCACCGGTGGATTTATCTCCCTTACCACCAGATCCCTAGATGAGACAATAATCTCCCAAGAGGAGGTCCATTGCTGCTGGGGCCATTAAAAAGAGACTGGTCAGTGCATTAAGGGGGAAAAATAGGGAACAGCCTTGCAGCAGGGCAGTGAAAGGGAAGGTATTGGGTAGCCTCATAACTCACTTCTTTCCATAATGTTTTGATGGTGAGAGTTCATACCGGTAGATCGGCACATCAGGTATAGTGGTGAGAGTTCATACCGGTAGATCGGCACGTCA
>NW_005842412.1:1138359-1139780 GCF_000455745.1 Alligator sinensis | reverse complement strand
ACAGAGCCATAGGGAACAAACAGAGAGGTTTGACAGTGATTAGGCTGCTGCTTTGATGAGACTCTGGCATGTTGTGGCCAATACCATCTTACTCTTCCCTGATACATCCCTACTGTTTTGTAGACACCCGTTGATTTTTGTCTTATGCTGAGCTCGGAGGCTCTTGGAGGCTAGAAGTATTTTTGTCTTGTACAGCGCCTAGCACCATGCAGTCCTCACCTATGAGTGGGAGTCCAAAGCACCACTTTTGATAATGGTGGGCATGTCTACACGTTGCCGTACGGTGACTTCAGTACTGCGCCATGTTTTAGTGCTTGTTTGGGGGAAGTACTAAAACATGGTGCAGTAGCCGCTCACACTGTAGCGTACAGGTGGTGCACGGTTAGATTCATCAGCTACCTTGCCGTAGTGGTGCACGATAGCCGGGCAGGACACCGCTATGGAGACGTAGCCAGCGGTCATGTGATCGCTATGTTGCCATAAAGCAACGTGTAGACGCGCCCACAAATACTAAATGCTTATGGACTACCTGATGGCCTTGCTTACACTAGTCTTATTAGCTTAAAACATCCCATCATGGCTAGCAACTGTAAGCTCCACTCACTATAAAGATGGTGCCAGAGGCAAGGATTTCCTAGGGTGATATCTTTTATTGGACCAGCTGTATAGTGGGGATAAAGCTAGATAAGCTTTCCAGTGCAAGACATACTTCATCAGGTCTCTGATCTCAGGAAGCCAGGCACAGTGTAGGGTGGGCACTGTTCTGGCACATCAGGTTACTGGATGGTGGTGGCCAACCTGGGCTAGAACCGTCCATGGTGTTGGCCTTGGCACAGCTAAACCCGTTACAAAACGTGTGGCCCAGGCCCACATGCTGGCATTGCTGCGTGCCGTCTGTGTTCAGCCATCCGGGGCATGGAGACCTGGGTGTCATTTAACGTGTTATGCTCCAGTTCAGCCAGGAGTTACGGGCTTGGTGCTGGATTGCTGTGGGAAATTCTTTGCTCACGCTGCTCCCCGCCTGGCTCTAAAACTGATGAGTCAGTGACCTCTTCTCACAGGCTTGTCGGGAGGAACAAGCTAAATTAAGATAAAAATGCAGGGCACTTTACTGCTTGTTGGGAGCGAGGCAGCTTGCCCGCATCTGTGCCCTAAAAATCCCCAGCACGCTGTCTGACAGCATTTTTAGCCATGGCCTTGGCTGCTGACTGACACTCCTTCATTGTGCTGCCCTGAACTTTGCAGGGCATCAGCCACCAAAAAAGACAGAGCTTTGAAGAAACCAGGATCACTATAATATGTAAAATAAGTGACTCATGCAACCCATGTCCCCTAGCTTACTTGTGGCTGCCCACCCAGCCCGTAGAGCTTCAGCAGTGGTGGCAGCTAGGCAGGGTCCCTTCCCTGCCTGTTTCCGCGGG
>NW_005842412.1:1136298-1138308 GCF_000455745.1 Alligator sinensis | reverse complement strand
TGAGAGGGGATCTGGGATGCAGGGGGGCAGGGGGAGTAGACCAGTCTGAACTGGTGGGAGATGGGGTGGCAGCCTGATTTGGGGGAGTGGGGGGGCAGTGGGCAGGAACCGAGCCAGCAGGGGTAAGGTGGCAAGTGGTGTGTTTACACTAGTGTGTGGCCTAGGATGGCTACACATTAGTGCAACATGAGCTGGGTAACAGGGAGAGAGTTGGAGTGGTGTAACTTTAAGCCACTTAGAGCCTAAAGCTAGTTTCAGGAGTTAATGTGCAGCCAGTCCGGGGTTAAGAGTTCCAGGAGCCACCTAAAAATTAAGGTGTAACGAGGCCCTAAGATGAATCCTCAAGACCAATGCATGGGAGGCTTGTTTTTCAGTTCCCATGCACTGCTGTTTTTAATAAAGTGCTGCCTGGTGTCACCTTCCTATAGAAGGGGCCCGGCTGTGTCTTGTGCCCTGCTACCCAGGTCGTGTCAGAGGTGATAGCACAGCTGTGAAGGGGGTGGGTGTTGGGTATTTCAGATTCATAAAGGGGATATAAGGCACTTTATGCATGAAACAAGTCTGATTCTCCCTGACCTTGTCACGTGTGTGGCTCTTGGTGCTTGTGCAGAGAGGTTGGTACAGACACACCCAGATCAGGATCGTGGTACTTCCCCTCTACCTTGGGCGGGCATGAAGGGCTGTTCAGTAGGGCAAGGCTCTACCTGTTTCTGGCACAGCTTCCTGCAGTCTGGCCCCAGTGTTGCTCTCATGTAAATGAAGGGATGCAGGACTGTCCTGTGCTCTAATGGGAGGGAGATCTGGTCTTTAGAGTGTACCTGAGGTCATTTCTGAATGGATCCAAAATGTCAACACCTAGGAGCTGGTCCTGGGAATGGGAGTCCCCTTCATTCTCGTTGAACTTCGTATGGCTTCGTATGGTTAAGGGCCTACAGACCAAGCCCTACGAGGAGAGACTAGAGAAACTGGACCTTTTCAGCCTCCACAAGAGAAGGTTGAGAGGCGACCTTGTGGCTGCCTATAAGTTCATCCCGGGGGCACAGAAGGGAATTGGTGAGGCTTTACTCACCAAGGCGCCCCCGGGGGTTACAAGAAATAATGGCCACAAGCTAGCAGAGAGCAGATTTAGACTGGACATTAGGAAGAACTTCTTCACAGTTCGAGTGGCCAGGGTCTGGAACGGGCTCCCAAGGGAGGTGGTGCTCTCCCCTACCCTGGGGGGCTTCAAGAGGAGGTTAGATGAGTATCTAGCTGGGGTCATCTAGCCCCAGCCCTCTTTCCTGCCTATGCAGGGGGTCGGACTCGATGATCTTTTGAGGTCCCTTCCAACCCTAACATCTATGAATCTATGAAACTTGCTGGAAGTCCAGTGCTGCGCACCGTGTGGGCGGTTAGCATGGGGATGGGTTGCTGAACAGTTGCTCATGCTAAGCACTCATGGATGAGGCAGGAACATGAATCTCTGCATTTTCCTTGTGCTGCTAGTCGCGTCCCTGAGCCATCCCCCTTGACCCAAGCACTGTTGAACTTTGGGGGTGCTTGAAATAAGCACCTGAGACTGTCCCTGCAGCTTCTTAGCTGTTACACCTCATCTCAAGACTGCTAAAATGGGTAAAATTGCTGTGAAATAAATGGAGTGGGGAAACTTTGGGAATATAACATTGCCAGCTTCCTGGGGCACTGGTGGTGGGCGGAAGAGGACTTAATCTGCCAACATTTGCCATTTGGGACCATCTCTTTCTCCAGTGCCTTCTGAAATGGGAGCTGTGGCTTGCTGTGGTTGGGTATTCAGGAAATGTGTCCAGCAAACCTTCATATCAATATGTGTTACCTGCGCCACTGAAATCATTCCCAAAAGCTGATCTGCTCCGGCCACAGCAGCACCTTCAGTCCCTCTTAGCAGCTCATTTTGATACTGGCCATTGTTTTCTTTGCAGTCCCACCCTCCCTCAGCTCATACCCCTGACTTTTAGACCAGCTGCCAGCTAGGAAAATCCTTTTGTATAGGGA
>NW_005842412.1:1090511-1136267 GCF_000455745.1 Alligator sinensis | reverse complement strand
AAAGAGCATCAGATGTTGATGTTGAGAGCGGGTAATGAGACATCGGGGCCTCGAGCATCTAATACGGAAAGGGTGGGAGAGGAGAAATCTTCTTACTTCGGATACTGAGGGGACCTCTAGACCAGGTCCTCATTCTCCCACGAGGGCAGGGGCAACTCTTGAGTATCCCTCTGCCTACCCGTTCCCACATGTACCCGCCAGGCCTGGAAACCTGGCACTGAAACAGCGCTGGGGCCACTTTTTGCTGTCCTCAAACGCATTAGGGATTGTGACAGCAGATGTGCGTGACTGCCCTTGGAAAGTCTTCACCCTCATTTTCTGGTGCGTGGCAGGCTGTGCTCCAGAGCAAGCCTTCCTGGGAGCACCGGGGATGCCGTTTAGACGCATCCTGACAGAGCACGGACTAAGAAGCTAATTCTGGTTACAGGAGGAAGCATCTTCATGCTTTTCATGTAGCCTTTCCAATTGGGACATTCTGGGCGTTTGTCCTCTTCTGCCTCTCAAATCAGGAAACTGCTCCTCTGGCTTATAGTGGACTTCATTTCCTTAAATTATCAGAGGGCTTCAAAGCTATGTGTTTGGAAAGCGAGATTTCCCTCTGCCTGACCTATTACAGTCTGGTGCTTCCCTCAATTCACAGACTTGCTTGGTTCCCAAGGGCTTCCCTGGTTTCTCAGAGCTGTAATTTAATCTTTCTTAAAAATCCTACAAGCTGCCCCTTTCCGACTTCATCCAGGTAGTTACATATACTGATTTATTCTGTACGATTTATAGCAAGGAACTTTGGTTAAATATCCATGAATTCCTTTTAACACCCCATTTGGGAGTGATTTACTGACCCAGCTGCACCTTCTTTCCAGCGTGTAGGTAGGTAGATTGCCCCACACGTCTGAGCCCTGCATTTCATCGCCTCCCAGAGAAGAAACTGGGAGGCAGCCTTGCATTTTCAGCACTATCCTTCACCCTGTCCTGGGATATTGTTGAAGGTTGCGAAGATCACTCGTGTGATCCAGCTGCGTGAGTGCAAATAGCCGTGGCTGTGATTCCAATTACCGATGCACAAACTGCTTTCCGTGCCTGAACTGGGATTGTTCCTCAGTCCATTTTCTCCTTCCCTTCCTTTTGCAAGACCCCTCTTGTTCCTTTGTGCCCTCCTGCTGACCTGACCCCTGGCACCGTGAATGGCTCGCATTCAACTGCCTGAACGCATTCATTTTTAATAATGGTTTATTTGGGGGAGGGGCAAAGTGGAATGCCTTCCTTTCAGATGCACAAGTGGTGTCCATCTTCAGATCAATTATGGAGGCAGCTGGTCCAGTCTATTAAGGACAAATGCAGGCTGGGTCTCTTGCAAAAGTGCTGATCCTGTTTGTTTGGTTTTTTGGAAGAAGGGAAACTGCAGCACGTTCGTGCGCTGCAGCGTATTTACGCTTCTCGGTGCTGCCCAACCTGCATCATAGCGGCATCGTGTCTGAATCCCTTTTCCCCCTTGTGCATTGAAAATAAAAACTAAAGCAGGGGTGGGGGGCTTGCACTCGCCCTCCTCCCCACCCTTAAACCCAGTGATTAAAATGCAAAAACTTTGTTCTTTTGAGAGCATGCCTCTAAGGCACGGGTAACTTCATTGATTTCTTATGGCACTTCTTCTCTGAAAACGAATCAAGTTGGAAATTGCCCTCTGTTCCATCAGCAGGCTGTGGTTGGTCCCCATCTTGCAAAGAATAAGCACCGCATGTAGGTATAACTTTATGCCCTCCATATAGCCTCATCAGCTTTGCCAGAACACGGCTTATCTTAAAAGCTTTCATGTTAAACCTGCTGATTGGCGTTGGCTCGGGTTTCTTGAGCTCTGATCATTTAAATGCACCAACAGCTCAGTGAATGTGCACACTTGTGAACTGTTAAATCTTTCTGGTTCCGTAAAACTTGACACTGAGGCCGATTCAATTCACAGAGATGTAGAGGGGAGGGCAGAGAAACACAGGTAGCCGTGGGGAGCTATTTATCATTGTTTGTGATCATAGTGAGTGCATCTACACATTCATTAATGCACCATAATTACAGCACATTAAGTTTTGCTCCTGTAATAACAGTGATTAAGTGCACCATCATTGGTGCTACTGCACATTAGCACAGATGAATGCTTTTTAGGTGATGCTTAATGCCCATTGGGCTAAAGATACTATGCAGTAGCGCAGATGAATACTTTTTAGGCCAGCTGCACTAATGCGCAGTAGAATTAGTCCAACGGGCATTAAGCGTCTTGTGTAGATGCACCCAGTAAAAGTGTTGGGAGGAATGGATCTGTGTCCACTTTGTCCAGTGTATGTGGAGGCCTCTCTGGCCATTTTATTAAGTTGTGTGAATACCCACTAGTCTGCACTGGATAATTATTGTTCAGTCCGAAAGAATAATCTGTAAAGGAACTGGTAATGAGCCAAGCCAGACTCCTTACCTGGAAAATAAAACCGTCCCAGCCTCATTCATTCAGACCTTGCCCCTGTAAATCATCATGTGTGGACAAGGCTCTCTATCCATAGAGCGTCCTGCAGGATTGAGGTGAAAACTATTTTCTCTGCCTTCTTTGGCAAATCTGCTTCTGTTGTTACTTTTGGCGAGCGGGAAACATGGTGATTTTGTGCATTACCATTTCTTGAGGGTCCTGGCAATTTCAGATTGGTAACCTTTCTGAAATTATTACAGCTATTTAAATCCCTGAACTCTTGAGCAAGAAATATCTGGCATAAATATATAAACAAGTCCTTCAGCTTTGCACTGGGTGGGGTGCGAAATGGGAGGAATCCTATGCTGCTGTTCAGACTTAATAATTTATAGTCTGCACAGACCGCTTGCTCTCTTATGGACTAGTGTTAAGTTCCTATATTCATTCACCCGGGGAGTCAGATATTGGGCTATAACAGCCCTCTGCTATTGCAAAAAAGGATAGTATAAGGCATTGGATGTACAGTAAAAGTATAACCAGCCTTTGCACTTCTCTTATCAGCTACTGTTGGGAATCTCAAAATACTTAGGGAAGAAAATCAAATATTTATAAAGACTTTGGAAAATTTGCCTGGAACCATGAGATTGGGGGGTGCTGAATACTGGGCATGCTTGAAAATCTGCCCCTGATTACTAGACCTGTGCAAATAATGGGTTTGTTTTTTTCTTTTATTTTGCCAGAAAAACAGAAAGTCATTGAACAAAGTCCAAAGAGAAACAATTTTTTGTTTACAGGTTTTTTTAAAAACTCTTTTGAAAGTATATCCAAGTACATGCAAATATTGACTGCATCATTTTAAAGTGAGAAATGGTGATGTTTTGCTTAGGAAATAGAAGTATGTGTGTGTGTGTATAATGTGTATATCTAAAATATGTATCTGTGTTTGTTTAAAATACGAATTTACAAATATGTTTTGGTTAGTCTAAATTTATTTTCAGTGACTAAAATATTCAACCACAAAATTGAGCCCAGCCCTACATGTTACTCTCCCGAAGACACAGCCGGCTACACCTAAAACATACACCGCTTCAACTTTAGCAGCATTGATCTCTATACAGCTTGGAGAATTTGCCCTCCTGAGGAACTGTCCAGTTCCTTTTGTGTTACCCATTGAAGATGGCAACAAATAGCACATGGAGCACTGAATCTGTCGTACCAGTGTGCAGTAGGTTGTAGATGAAGCGAAGGTGGTAAGCAGTGCAGCAGACTTTTCTATTAACTGATGTAATTTTAGGATTTGGGGTGTATGGGATGCATCCTGATACAGCCTGAACTTTCAGAAGTTTTTCTTTGTTGCAACCTGAACTTTCACAAGTTTTTCTTTACTACTGTCAACCCCTTCCCAGTTCCCGTGAGATCCATTGTTTACTGTGTAATAAGGGGTTCATCCTAAGAGGTTGGATTTGTTTCGAGAGGAGGTGCAAATCAAAATCTCTGTTGCATTGTTCTGTTGGTGGTCTGACACCGTTGTCTACCACACCTGGGTATCAAGATTAGGTGTTGAGGTTACCACTGCTTAGCTTATTGTCGCTAAGATTAATAACAGTGATAGTCATGGTATCTTGATGTTCAGATGCTGACTTGCTGGGGAAATGTCAAGCAGTGAAGCAGTTGAATGTGTTTTTTTTTACTCTCTGCAGAAGTGGGTTCAGACTATAGAGAGGTTACAAATGAAATGAGGTGGGCAAGTCATGGTCTAGCTACCCTTATCCCTCTTGACACCAGAAAAAGACTAGATCCCTTTAAAAGACTGACTTTTCCCTCTACCAGAGTTGTGGTAATAAGGGGGGACCAGGCTGGCATAAAACTTGCTTGGGAGCATCTGTTCCCCAGCTAACCTCCAGTACTTCTTTCATAGATTTTAAAGCCCTAAAGGTCTGCATAACACATAGACTTTCATCCACCAACTCCTGCAGTGCTGGGAATTGTTCCTCTGTGTTACATAATTGAATGCTCTTACCCCCAGTAGCTTGTGGTTGAACTAGACAGAGTGGTTTTCAACCTGTAGTCTGTGGACCCCTGGAGGGGTCTGTCTATGGGGTCTGCAAAAAAATGACTATGATCAATCAAAAGTATGTGAATACCCACACTTATAATTCAAAGTGGTCCACACCTTCATTCAAAATTTCCAAAGGGGTCCTCACCTCCAGAATTGTCTAGGGATCTGCAAATGAAAAAAAGTTGAAAACTACTGAAGTAGAGCATGTTTCTGAATGAAATCCTGTCCTGATTTAAAGACTGGGTGATGATGAATTTATCCCATCCCTTGGTGAGCTACTCTGGTGGTTAATTATCCTTGTCTTGTCTCCTTTAAAAAAATTTTTTAACTTCGCTTTCCACCCATTGCCGGTTGATCTTGCTATTCCTTTGCCTGCTAGATTAAAAAGCCCTTCATTGTAAGATCCCTGTTGCCTCTTAGACTTGTTTTGAGAAGCTTCAAAGTTTGAGCTCTTAAGTCTCTCATTGCAAGGTGTGTTTTTAAGGTATATAAATACTGACATAAGATCCCTGCTGTGAGGTTTCTGCTGCCAGGGTGTCTCTTCCCCATTGCAGTAAATTCTGCTTCCTATATTGCACTAGCGGTAACTGGTTTCTAGCTGCCCTAATCCCATGCATAAGTAGGAGTGGACCAGAGCAGCAGGGCTTGGGAAGGAACTTTATCCAAACTTAGTTCAGTTTGCTATTGGCTTCTTTAAGTTCTTTCTGCTGTGTTAATGCTGGTTAGGATTACCATACATCCAGGTTTTCCCAGACATATCCTCTTTTTGGACCCTCCAATCTCTGTTCAGGACAGGGGGTGCCACAGGCATCACCTCTTCCCTCCTGCCCACGCTAGGGCTGGACTCGCTCCACTGCCACCTGCACAAATTAGAGTTGCTGCTTTCCAGCCCGGTTGGGACAGGCGCAGCTGGGGGCCCCCTCCGGCAGGGCTCGGGGGGGCAGGGGGCAGTGGGTCAGGAGTGAGGGGCACCAGCAGGGATGGGGGAGCTGCGGGTTGGGAGTGAGGGGCACCAGCATGGCCCGGGGGCAGCGGGCGAAGGACTGCAGGTTGGGAGTGAGGGGCATTGGCAGGGCTAGGGGGCTGTGGGTTGGGAGTGAGGTGTCTCCCTGACAGGTGTCCTTTTTTTTAGAGCTGGAAATATGGTAACCCTAATGTTGGTAGTGGCTAAAACAACACGAGTGCAGTGAGAAATTTCTAGGAAGGTATCTCTGTGCTTACAGAGCAGAGTATTGACCTTGTATGCATCTCGGGCAGGCTGCCATGCTGAGGCATATCCAGTTCTCATCTTACTGACTGAAATAGGGGCTGTCCTTGGGGCAGAGGGGGTTTCTGGTTCTTTGTTAAAAATGCTAAATACCGCTTTGTCCTCTCTGGGTAATGATTTCTTTGCCTTTTGGCACCTTGCCTTCGCTGTCACACCTGGTATCGTGTTGTCATGCTTGCTGTACCTCTCTTGTCACATCGCTCTACCTTTGGCCTGGGCTTCTTGCCTTTGCCACCCACAAAGTGGAGTTTTACAGTCCGCCTCGCCCCTTCTTCAGCAACCCGAAGCTCCCGTCCTCTGCTCATCTAGCATGTCTAACCTGGTTTGTGCACCCGCTGTTCCCAGTGCTGAACGTGGTGACCGGACAGCCGTCTTGAACTAAAGCGCTGTTTGTTTTAACAGTAGGAACAAAGCTTGCAGAGAGAAAAGAGTCCTCGAACCGTGCTGCAACCAGTGTGGAGAAAAAAACCTCCTGAGCTAGTTTTAAGCTGGGTCTGGTAGAGAGAGAGTGCATGGCGCAGTGTGCGGTTAGTCATCTGATGATTTACTCAGCTTTTCAGGTAGGCTTTGCCGTCTGCGCAGAGCTCCACGCTGCAGCAGCTGCACGGCCAGCAGGACCCGGGCTTGGGGGTGACTAAACACGCTGCAGTCACAGAAGGGACTCGAGTGCAGGCATTTCTAAAGTCTTACAACGCTCAGAGGGCAACCGATGCTGGCACAACTTCCTCGGACACACTGAACGGGTGTCTGGTTCCTCCAAACAGTTATGACACGTCCGTTGAGAAACGGTGCCAGATTTTGTTTGTCTTGCCACGTTTGCTGACTCCTTCCTTTCTTGAGCCAAATCATTTTTGCAGGTTGGCTGGAAAGGAGGCACGAGCATTAAAACGTATAGTTCGGGCATTGTCCCTTAACAGCTCTAGTATTACGGAGACGGGGCTTATCTTGAGCCATTCTTTTTCTTCCTGCCTGTTTTTCCTAGATCGTGTCATTGTTGAATTAACTCGATATGGTCAGACAATAAATGATCCTTTCCCATTACTTGGCAGCTGGCGTAGCACCAGTGGGTGGATGGCCCTGTAAGGCTGTGGGGACACCCATCTCTGATGCCACCCACACCAAGCTATAAATGCTGGGGAACTGGGAGCAGGAGGGAGTTGCAGTCTAACCTCTCATGAGTTTCCAGTGATGAGCTGATGGATCTGCTGGAGCAGGGCATTGAGGGGCTATAGAAGATGTCAGAGGGCCGGAGAGGCTGCTGGAGGGAGGCCAGCGGCAGAGTAAGAGGGTGGAAGGCCAGATGCAGAGAAGCAGTGGTAAGGCACTTGCATTTGGGGGGAAATTTGGGTGTAACCTGCAGTATGTGAGACTGTGGGTAGGAGAAGGTGGCAGCTGACTGGCATGGCCCAGGCTGGGCAAACAAGCCAGCATCCTGCTGGGCCAATTTAACAATACTTGCACTTGTAGCAGAGCAGCTGTCAATCCAGCATATTTGCATGGTGGAGCACCTCAGGTCCTCAAAAACAGTCCAGGACCTTGGTGAGCTGATGAAAAGCTGGTCCCTGCCCCAAAGAGCTTACTGGTTAGAGAAAGGAATTGTGGGCCTGCCCTGGTGAACCCGTGTTGGAGATGGGCAAACTGAGGCACGGTGGTTAAGTGGCTCACTCAAGAGCATGCCGTGACTTTGCAGCCGAGCGGCGTATGGGACACAGCCTCCTGTTAGGATTGTTCAAACCAAGCCCTTCCCTGCTGACTGACACACATGTGAACTGCTGCGCAGAAAGTTTATCTCCCGGCGTTGCATTGTAGGATGTTGACCACATCCAAGGGTAGGGGTAAGGCATGAACACCCCCCAAAAAACCCAGAAAAACCACAGTGAAGAACATGGCCTCTTTCTTCTCACCCTCCTACTCACAATATACATATCCCCTGTTATCTTTCTCCATCTTCGTGCATTCCTGCCTCCATCTTCGTGCTTCCCTGCCATGCCCTTCTCATTGTTTCCCAACTCCCCTTTGCTCATGTGGATCCCTTTGTAGTTTGGACCCCTTTATGGTTTTCCAGGCACCGAGCAGCTGTGGATGGAGGGAGCCCTGAGGAGCCAGCCAGGCTGGCCTGCTCCCCATAGACAGCAATCCCTTCTAGGGACCAGGGACCAGGGCGCTGTGCCGCCTTCAGTCACCTGAGAGGTAGCTGGGAGGAGAGGGCATGTGGGAGGGTTCAGAGAGGCGCTGCCCAAATGCCTGCTGTCCTGTATCGTGCAGCTGCGTGCGAGCCATGCTGGTAATGACTGTTTTGAAAACACGCCTGGACGGCTGTCTCTTTTGTCTATTAGCCCGAATCAGAGTGGTGGCCTCCCTCCTGCATTGCCCCGATAAGAGCTGCTGTGGAGAAAGGAAATCTCTCTCTCTGCCATTTAGATTGAGTTTAGATTAGGGGTGGTATGGGATGGTTTGGATAGGGATGACCCTGCCTCAGCTAGTTGGACTAGATGGCCTCTGAAGATCCTTTCCAGCCCCACTTCTCTATGATGACTTTATGACGTTTGGATTTGTAAACTCAATTTTGATTGCTGCAGACCGGGTTTATTCACTCCTTAAAAAGAATGGTGCTTATGAAATATGAGCTAGTTCGATCTTTAGAGCAGCCAGACCCTCCTGCTTCCCTTCCTTCTGAAAGGACACAATCTTCTCCTATTTACTGCAGAGGTCTTAGCCAGCATCTGGCCCTTTGGAGAATGAAGGGTCACCAGGAAAGTTAGGCATCGTTAGCCTTTCACAGGTTTATTAACAGGACCGGTTGCTCAGTGTTTATGCTGTCTAAATGCAGGGACAAGCCAGGGTTAACACTTGCGTAAAGCAGGAAAAACCCCATTCATAATTTGGCTAACGCCTTCAATGAAGCCTGCGAGCTCCCAAAGCATACCAGCCAAAGAGCACAGGGGGGTTGTGGCATAAAAGTGGAGTATTACTTTTGTGTTTTGGGATCAGTTAAGAATGACCCTACCCCAAAATATGGCATTGCATAGTTGCTTAGGTTTTTTCTGCCTTAGTTTAAGGTATTGTTTGAGGAAGTATAGTTTGAGGGATGTCAGCAATGAGACACAAAGGTGGTTTTTATTTATAGCCTCTTTTCTGTAACTCTTGCCAATTGAGTGTCTGAAAGAGGTGGTGATGAACTATGCATCACAACTGCCACGCTGAGGTGGGTAAATACCACCCTTTTTTACAGAATGGAAAATGAAGATACAGAAGGATAAAGCAGCTTTCTGGGCTACACACAGAAGGCGTGTGGACCGGTTATTTTATCGGATGCACCCACAGGGCATGTATTAATGTGGAAGAGGGCTCTTTTTTCTTCTTTAGATCGCAGTGGTATTGCTGTAAACTCGGTTGTGGGTGTGTAACTTCACGATCCTAAATCAGTGAGATTTGATACCTTTTTGCTTTGTTTCATATGGGTGATCTTCCAGATGGATCATCTGGGATACTTATATATTACAGTTGTTTTATTGATCTGAGTTGTCTCAGCATTTCTGGCCTTCTAGAGTCAAGCAGGTGGTGGTAAGGGAGGCTCTCTCTGGGCGCTGACTCCATAGTCTTGGGAAATTACTCTTCAGTGGCATGAACTATACATATTTTCAGCGGGCGTTGGGTGCGGAAACGCTGTAAGGACACATTGAAGGCATATCTCCAGAAAGCAGATGCTGGCATCAGGAGTTGGGAGGAGCTGGCTGCTTAACTGATCCCAGTGCTGCTGCAACCTCAACCAAGTGGCATCCTGTTTCGAGGTAAAGCGTCTTGCCCTTGAAGCCAGGAAGATAGAGCGGAGGAAGTAAAAGGAGAGGAATCCTAGCCCGCAGCCTCCACTCCTGCGAAAAGACCTGCAATTTCTGCGGACAGATATATGGCTCAAGGATTGGGCTTTTAAGTCACTTCAGGGCTCATGAGTGAGCCATGGTAGAGATCATCTTTGAATTGAGAGACTGCCGACAACGATGGATTGGGGAGTGAGGGGTGAGTTGGCCAAAACTCAGATTTGACGTGCAGCTTTACCCAGGTGCTTGGCCACTCCATGCCTTTATCTGCGGGTGCTTCTGATTCTTCTAAATTGAAGTAGAGTGTTTTTTAAAGGACACCTTCATTTCAGTTTTAAATAGTGTTTGTCTGCCTCCCAATGGGATGCACATTCAGGCTTCTCTCTGTCTCTTGCTGTAGCCGATACAACCTCCTAAGTGCCTGACATGTAACAGTCCTGGGCTCCCTGCTCCATTTCTGGTGTCTTTTTTGCCATTCATCAGAGGCAGGTGCCAGCTTTCCAAAGCCTTGCTCTTTGTGCGTGCGCATATGTGTGCATGCATGTGTGTCTGTGCATCTCAAAGTGCTGTGTGAATTCAAAAAGCTTGCAGTTTTTTTTGGGGGGGGGGTTTAACTCATGATCCACATTTAATTGATCTCTGCATGTAAACTTAGCATGTTTCCCATATGTTCCCCATTTCTAGTCAAGGCTTTGGGTGCATTTGTTATAGGCTAAATTGCGATGGAGTTTCCATGCTGTCATCTCAATTCTGATTTTAACTGGAGCACACATGGATAGTGCGGTAGGCACCAGGTCTCTGTGACCAGTGTGTCACTGTGTGTCTGTGGGCACTGGAATACACATCTTCCTAGGGTGCAGCTAAATAGCTAGCAATGTATTTCCTCCGACGTTGAGTTTGTGAGCGTGGAAGAGAATGAGCGTGCAGCTGATGTGCAAGAGTTCCTGTTCCCTTTGCTCTATTGTCAAGTGCTTTTGATTTTCTCTTCTAGTTTGACCAAGTTGTGCATCCATGCCTTTGGAGGGCACCTGCAGCAGAACGTGGGTTGAGAGGCCAAGAGGAAGGAAACTATGTCAGCAGAGGGTGGGTTTGATCTGTTATGTCCTGTTGTTGCCTAGGGAAGGGTGCTTCACAGCACTGAGTCACCATTTATGCTGTGCTTATGCAGGCCTCCTGCTGGGCACTGCATGGGTTCACACCCAGAAACCTGGGATGACAAATTTTAACTGGGTGTCCTTCAGTGAGCAAAGTTTCCCTTGCAAGCACCGTTCAGCTAAAACAGCCTTTATTATGGGGGGGAAAGCGAACAAATGCACAACCTTAAAGACAACCTTCATTATTTAATCTTAAGTGAAACCTGAAACAGTTCACAGTTGCTGGCAAATCAGCCCAGGGGAGCTACCAGTGAGCCCACTCGTATAGGATGGAAGACTCACCCGGGGCTGCCACCCAGGGGCTGTACCCCCTACACCAGCCAACAGTGGCAGGTGCTGGGAAGGGAGGCCTGCCCTGGAAGGGACCTGCTGCTCCTCACTGCTGGGGGTTGCTGCTCTGCTGTGGGGACTCCACCCAGCGGGGGCCAATATTTTGGGCTCACAAGCACCATCCTTTGGGAAATGGATGAACCACAAAGCTATCCAAGGAACGGTACCTGATGTCTGCTCCTCACACACGCTGTCTCTGCAGTAAAACTCCACTGCAGACCTGTGCACGCTCCTGTCACTCCACTGCACACCTGTGCACGCTCCTGTCACTCCACTGCACACCTGTGCACGCTCATATGAGCGCTCACCTTTCAGTGACTTCGCAATTCCGGATGGGAGGGCTAGTGGACACTGGATCTGACCCACCTGCCATTTATGACACCCCAAACAGTAGAACCCATTAAAACCAGGCACACGAATGGTAAAGACAGGCACAAGCAGCTCCCAAACCTCCAAGCGTGCATGCTAATGATCACGTGCAGAGAGAAACCATGCAGTTACCATTATAAAACATATCCATAGCAGAACATGCAGGACATGCATCATCCGGAGGGGGAGATGTCTGTTATCAGTCAGGTCTGGGGTATGCTGCCATGGTCCAGAGATCCCTGAAGCTTGGATTCAGCAATGGCCCACCTCTAGGGGAGGGCACAAACCATGAAATCTGGGTTTGGTTTTTAACCAGACCCTTTGTTTTCTCCTCCCCTTCCCCACCCTGCCCAAAAGAAAAAAAGTAGGGTCTGGATCTGGTAGTATGTCTCAGTCCTTGACAGAGATTGGGTCTTGCTGCTCTATCCAGATCTGAACGGTGATTTTGTAACCACCCTCCCACTGCCTCAACACACCCAGCTAAAATGCTGAGGCTAGGCAGGTGCATGTGAGAGGCCATCCTCTGCGGAGGGGACCAGTGAAGACAAGTAGTTGACATAAGAACAGCAAATATGTACTCAAGACTTGTGGCTGTTTTGCAGCCCCCTATTTATTCACTGTGCACTTCCTCTGCCCAGCGTGCTGCGAGTTTTCCACGGGCAGTAGACATTGCAATTTGGTCTGAGATGTCTGCTCAGTTCACCTGCTGCCTTTAGGGGCGAGGCATCGTTAACACCACTGTTCCCGATCCATTTCCCGATCAAAGTCCTCATGCAAGGACTGTGAAATAATAAGCTTCCCATTTCCTCTTTTTGTGATTGAAAGGTTCGGTGCTCATCATCACCAAGGAATCCTGTAACTCTCAGTATCCTGTAATGTGCTGTGCATCTACTACCCAGCTGCATTATGACAGGTCTCCTGCTGGCCAGGTGACCGGGTACGCGGAAAGGAGGAAGCCCTACTTGCTTTCCTTTGTCAGAGGTCAGGGAGGTCTGTGCAGGAGAGCTGTGGCACCTGGAGCGGGGTGAGATTTGTGCTGGTAGTACTGAGCTGACTGGGAACCTTCGTTTAGCACGTAGCATCATAGGGCAGGGCTAACTGAAATCGTCCATCATGCGTGATTGCCCTCCCACCCTGCTGTCCTGTTGTTGGCTCAGCTGGCCGGTGGTTCCTTCTGGAAATCAGGGTCCACAGGAGATGAAAATATCAGGACAAAGCATTTCTGTTACAGGGATGAGGGGGGTCCAGGAACACATTGCCACCCCTAGCCAGTAAGTTAAAATAATGTCATTGCTGAATTGGAAAGCATTCGAGCCTCTGTAATTTACCGTTGCTTTAAATTAATAAAAGCCTCTCTCCTCTTCTGTCATCCACTAGAGCTTCTTCAGCTGATCTGCTTCATTTACTTTTTATTAATCAAAACCAAGGATCTCTTGGGTGATCAGCGTAGCAGCACAAATACTTCCAGCCTTTTCCCTCTGCGGGATTTAGTGTTCTGCTCAGATTTCCTGAGCATATTCCTTATCACAAGTTAGCTGGTGCGGGGGGTGGGGGGTGCTGGGGGGGATAATAGATGGCAGCTGCCTATTTTGCATGCAAGAGCAGACTTCATGGCAGCTGCAAATAGAAATGGACTAGGAGAGGATGAGAGACCTGAATTTCTGGAAAAACCATGGTAGCTAGAAGGTCCTTTCCTTGCTATTTGGTGGGTGCAGGGGAACCACATTGGAGCAGTGGGTAGAGCCCTGCCAAATGCTACTTGGAGAATGACTGCGAAAAAAAAGAAGGAATGAAGGGCTCAGTTACTAGCCTTATGGTAGGCCAATATCGTATTAACGTTCCTGAGGACTTCTTTTGCTTTGTGGTTTTGGGGTTGTTTATCAAAGGGTAAATTCAACTGGTGAGTTTAGATTGTGGATCTGTGACAGTTTCTCCACTAAATAGGAATACAGTGAACTCTACTTCTGTGCATGTAACAGATAAGCACATAAACTGCTTATTAGGGCTGTGTGAAACACAGTTTTGCCTTGAGTTTCGCCAGTTCGACGGAACAGCGTTTTGTATTGAATTTCATTTCTATTCGAAACAGCTGTTTCGTTCCGTTCCATTGAAACAAAAAGGCTGTTTCCATGCTGTTTCAACGTTTCGCTGGAGATGGGGAGTCAGCTCAGCTGGGCTGACTCCTCGTCCCCTGTCAGATCTTGTGCCGGGGATTGGAAGTCGGCCCAGCTGGACTGACTTCCCATCCCCAGCGCTTTGGTCGAAACGTTTCAACTAACCTCATTTTGTTTCAAGGCTATTTCAGTGGTCTTTGTTTAATTTCAATTTTGCTTTTTCAACCTCGAAATGAGTTGAAACAGTGTCGAAATGACACAGACAGTAAAATTTTGTACAGCCCTACTGCTTATATACAGCAAAAGCTGTGATATCCAGCACTTTATCAACCGGAGAGCTCCACTAACTAGCATCTGAGGGATGTGGCAAAAGCAAAACCAGAAGTCCCACTTCTGGTTTCGCCTCCACAAGCCAAGTTCTTCTCCTTCACTTCTTTGGCCCACAACCCGGGGCAAAGCAGCCTGCGTGGGGCCCCGCTCTCTGTCCCCCAGCACACTGATGCCAGGGAGTGCACCAGATGGTGAACATGTGATTAACTGACATATTTGATTAACCGGCATCCCCCATTCCCAGGGGATGCCGGATAACAGAGCTTTTGCTGTACCTGGAACTGGTTGGCCTTGTTGTCAACTTTATGGGCACCTATACACATGCTGGACATCTGGTCCGAGGCGTGCTAATTGGTGGGATGCTAAGTATGCGTGACACTGGAACGGGTTACCCAGAGAGGTGGTGGAAGCTCCGTCCTTGGAGGTTTTGAAGACCCAGCTAGACAAAGTCTTGGCCGGGATAATCTAGTTGGAGATGGTCCTGCTTTGAGCAGGGGGTTGGACTAGATGATCTCCTGAGGTCCCTTCCAACCGGTATTTTCTGTGTTTCTATGATGTGCTTATGCACATTCAGCTTCTTGGACGGATTTATAGCAGCTCCTAATCTGCCTCTCCGCTGCTCACTTGACTCTTTCCATCCAGTCTCACATTTAGGCCCAGCTCTGATGTGTCCCTGTGTATGTCCATGGTGTACGTATGAACTGTAGCAAGATCATGAACGGCTGGCTTGCCTGCCATTTCCATTCCTCCCTACCTCTGTCATTGCTTATTATGCCACCACCTTTCCTGATGCTTTGGTCTGGAGCTGGGGCATCTTCTTTGACTCTACCTTTTGCTAATATCTGGGCTTGCACAATATGTTTAAATCTTGCTCTTGCTTCTTCCATGATATCTTTGGGTTTCAGCTGTTCTCTCTCTGCTCACAGTGCTAAAACTCGGCTAGGGCTCCATCATCACCAATTTTGACTACTGCAGGCTTCTCCTCTCCTGCCTTCCAGACACACATTTCATTCTTCTCTGGACCAAAGCATTTTTGCCAACCGCCCATCCTAACCCAGCATCTAACTAACCATGGCACTTCCCTCTTTGAGTTCACACATTAGCTCTCCCTGTTCTGTTGTAGTCCTTCCGCACTTACCTGCTTTTATATCTTACCTTGCCTTCCTCTGCTCCACAAGTGATGTTGGCTTCCATTGTCTGTTTTCTTGTCTTCTTCTACACTTTTCCATGGCACATCTTTGGCATCAACTCCCTCCTCATATAAAACTAAAAAAATTACAGCCCTCCCCTTAGCTTCTTCTACCGTGTCCAATTCTGCTATGAATGCTGGTAAATAGCCATCTGCTATCACAAACCCATTGACCCCTGAGTATGTGTGGGTGGCTGTATGTATGTGTATGTTGGTATCTGACAACTGATACCACTTTTAAAAATGTACTCCCTGAAAGCCATCTAACTGTGCACATGCCATGGTTGTTTTTCCCCTTATCCGCCTTACACTGTTGCTTCCAGATAGTCATTGCATCCTGTCTTGCTCAAATTGTTAATTCATATGTAAGTTCTATGATTTATTCTGTTTGCCCACAAAAATGTGGTTTCATCCTTAGCAAGAGCTCCAGAAATTGTTATGATGAATTACTGTATGCCTACTAAGGACCAGTGGCCTTAGTTGGCCACACCAAAGAGGAGGCGATACATGGTACAGCTGCAAATTGTTGTTACTTTTGGAAACTTCTTTCCTTCCTCTTCTACCCCTTCTCAGAGTACGGTTTCATGGCAGGGCTATGAGAGTGTGTGATATTGGCTCAGAGTATGTATATTTAAAACCTGGTTAGCTGGGCACATCCGCAGAAGCCTCTCCCATGCAGGATTGTGATGATGTTCCTAGGAAACCCGTTCAAGGGTCAGCCATCTGAAATGTCCTTCTCATCTGCAGCTTTTTTTGTTGTTGAAGTTTCTTCCTAAAATATCACCAAAACTATTTGATGGAGCTCAGCCAGCTCCATCTGCGTAACAAAAGCCATATCCACACTTGGCCTGTGCTTTCTTAACTTTGCAAGAAGGAAGGGGCACTGCATGAAAGCGTTGTAACCTTTCATTCCTAATGTCTGGGGTCGTCACGGCTGTTCTGATTTGTGGAGAGGGGGTGTTTGCCGTCCACCTGCACAAATTGGCCGTAATGCGTGACTTCAAGGCCAGGAAGGGCCAAGCTATTTATGGTGCATCTCTGGAAATGCTCGCAACCTCTGTGGCATTTTGATTCCCTGCGAACAAGTCCCGATACCTGCCATTGCCTACACTATACCTTCCATTTGTTTCAGGGCTTTGAAAGTGCTGACACATTTTTATGGTGTAGACCGAGCCCGAGACTGAGTGGGTGACAACACAAAAGCAACCAGCTGTTCACGTCTTTCATTCTCTCACATCCGCACCTGATGGAGAGTGGCAGCCACAGACCACAAGCGGCACGAAGCAACGAGGCAAAGTGAAAGTCTGATATGTCATGTCGCTATGTAGCGGTATCTCTGGACTCTGCAGTTGTGGTAGCAGATGGCAACCTCCGACAATCAGACACCGCCGTTTGGGAAGGGCATAAAAGCCCACAAAAGGGCCACGGCTCCTGGCAGCACTGGTGTGAGCTGTCTGCTCTGTACACATGCTATTTAACTCCCGGGGGGTGCAGGAGGGAGAGAAAGCAGGTGGGCCCTGCTCTTTGACCTAAGGACAGAGTGAGGCTTGAACTCACACCTCTGCATCCACAGCAGATGTTTTAACCACGCCAACAGCCTGCCCCAGCTGGGAGCTGTACACACACTTCATAGGCAGGCTCCTCAGGTTGTTTCTATTAAGCCAGTGGTTAATGCCTACTGTCTCATTGCTAGCACATTTCCCCCTGCATCTCTGCAGTAGGCATTAACCATTAGCTTCGTAGGCAGGCTCCTCAGGTTGTCTTCAGTAAGTGTGTGTACAGCTCCCAACTGGGGCAGGCTGCTGGAGTGGTTAAAGCATCTGCTGTGGATCCAGAGGTGTGAGTTCATACGCTAGCAATGAGACAGCACCGATCGAGCAAGATAGCCAAAGGTCACAGCGCAGCCACGGTCCATTTTTTGTTTTAATTAGGGATCAGGGCCCTATGTTGCCAGGCACTTCCTGTGTGCATGGGTGTGATATGTACTACCAGGAGCTAGAGGAAGGTCCGAGCCTGTTCCTTCCCTTCTTGCACACCTGTTTGCAGTGAGAGCTGAGGGTGAATAAGGAGCAGGGCCCTCCTGCATCCCCCAGGGAGTTGAATAGCATCTTTACAGAGCAGGCAGCTCCCACCACTGCTGCCAGGAGCCTTGGCCCTTTTGTGGGCTTTTACACCCTTCACAACTGTGGTGTCCGATTGTCAGAGGTTGCCAAGTCGGATCTGTTGTGAGTGGAAGTCGTTACCACCAGATGGCTATTTATGGTCTATGAGACACTAAATGGAGTCTCAGTCTAGTGCTCAGCAGGCAGGTGTCCAGGTGACTGATGATACCCGTGCTGGCACCTTTTACTGGCATTAAAGTCCCTCATATAAAGGACAGGGACCATAATGGGCCTGCCGTGATCTTCCTTGGTAAATCAAACCGTCAGTCCCATATCAAAGGAGAATTTATCATGCAGGGTGGAACAGTGATTGCTTCCAAAGTGGGGGGACAAACCCTGCCAGCGGTCTGGTGCAGTAAGAAAACGTGGCATTTAAAGAGCCCCTTTTTGTCTTGCAGAATCTCGAAGGGTGCAATGAGTTTCGGTGATGCATCTGATTTGTACAGAAATGACTTCTGCTGCTGTTGAATTGCAGCCTCCTCTCGATTGAAACTTGTCTACTGAGCCACGTCCCAGCTCTGTGGCAGTGTCTAGGAGCAGGATGTAAAGGATAGACAGTGTCCTAATGACAATGGCAGGGACAGTTGTGGCAGGCAGCTTAGCCCCTCCAGAGAACAAGTGGCCACTAGGCCCCAGCTCTCGGCATCGTTGTCTCCGGAGCACGTGGCTCGTGAACTCTGTCTGCAGCTACCGCGCGAACCTCAGCTGTTGTCTCAGCCTCCTCTGAGCTTGTCCACTGGCTCTGCACGGTGTTGCTCATCCAAACTTTAGGTGCTTTGGGGCAGGACTTGTCTCTTTGCTTTGCACACGAAGTGCCTGGCCCCGATCCCTAATTAAAACAAAAAATTGATGGTGGCTGTGCTGTGTGACCTTTGCTTATCTTGCTCAGTGGTGCTATCTCATTGCTAGCACGTGCTCCTCCTGCATCTCTGCAGTAGGTATTAACCACTGGCTTCATAGGCAAGTTCTTCAGGTTGTCTTTATTAAGTGTGTACAGCTGCCAGCTGGGGCAGGCTGTTGGAGTGGTAAAAGCATCTGCTTTGGATCCAGAGGTGTGAGTTCAAGTCTCACTCTGGCCTTAGGCCAAAGATTGCTCCCAGATGAGCCAGCTGTAAATTGGTCCCAGATAAGCCAGCTGTGCCATTCAGGCTGGGGCTTCAAGGGAACTGAGCTGACTGCCAGTCGCATCGCCATCACATGCAACATTGCCTATAGAAACAGGTGTGCCTTAGCTACGTTAGCTGGACTTTTGACTTCTGTGTTGAGAGCTCAGTGGACATTATGTCCCTGGCCTATATTTTAGGTCTTCCGTGCTCAACTGCGGTACCAGTGGTGATGCTGGTTAGGTTTTCTAGTCTGTGTCACTCTGGTGTCCCCCTTTAAAACTCTGAGCCTGCTAATGTGTGAAAGGAGCAGGAGCGTATTACTGGAGACGCCAGTAACAAGCAGTGGGGATAACTGAACCCAGGAACGGTGTACCAGAGAAGGCAGTGGCCTCACCAGTGCTTGGAGTCTTTAAGGGAAAGTTTAGATATTTTTTAAGGGACACCTTAGTGTCCCTTTTCCCAATATAATATTAGCCAGCAGCGTACAGGAGTTTTTTTAACCTTCCTCCTAAGCATCAGAGAGTGGCTGGTTGGGAGAGAGGACACGGCTGTGTGGACCAGTGCTTTGAGGTAGCACAGGGAGTTTTCTTTTTTGACCATGGGTTAGCTTCCATTTATCACAAGGTAAGAGCATGCACATGAGCAGTTGCTGTGGAGCACCTGCCCCTCTGCAAAGTCCTGCCCTCGTGTACATCACAGTAACTTGTTTTGTGTGCCCATGTACATGACTTGGCTTGTGTGTCCTGCCCAGGATCAAACTAATCACCAGATCCATCCAGGGTTAAGAAGGATCAGACTAGCAGCGTACTTGGGGTCATTCTGCAGCACAGGGCAATGTGGGCATACCTCACCTCCTCAGTCCTCTGGCACTGCAGGGTGGCGGGCACCGGTGGCATCTGGACTCTTCTATTTTCCACCTGTGGCACGGAGCAGGCTAGTTTCTGGGGGCTGAAATGCTTTGCTGGGGGTTTTCTCAAGTCATTGAGTTTCCCATTGGCCTGTAATGGGTTAAGTGTGATATGTCAGAGGTCACATTAGGTGACCTTACAGTCCCTTCTGGCCTCAATGAGATCTGCTCAGACACGCTGCTTAAAAAATGCAATGCTCTCCTTGCTTTTACCTGGCTGCTTTATTCCTGCAGCATCACTCGTGGATGCCTCTTGCCTTCACGTTGCTGGAGCGATAGCCCGGGCGTGCAGGCGGGGGCTCTGCTGTTTTGCTTGGCTCGGAGCCGTGGTATTCGCTCTAAATACTACCAGCCTGGCTTTGCTCAGGCGCAAAAAATCTTGTTTGCCAGCTAACGGTAGGAGTGGTTTAAAGGAGATTAAAGCTGACTGTGATTGTCTTGCCTTGGCTCATGTGACCTGGGTCTAGCCCCACCCCTGTGCTGCGCCAGTGGCCTACTGCATGGATTACTTCAGCGTGTTGACATCTCGATTCGAGTTGGATGCGTCCTTTTGGATTACAGGGCTTTTCACAGGACAAGTGGCCATTATATTGCCTGAGTGCCTGAAAAGAAAAGATTTAGCTTCTGATAATGGTCTCCCTTCGTTTATTTGCAAAAGGCTGTATGTGCCGGCTCGGGCTCATGCAGGAGCACATGGCCAAAATGCTTGATTGCAAACTGCCGGGATCAGAAGGCTATTACAGTAGCATTTATTATGCTGTGCTCTGCAGCCGGCAGACAGCTTGGCCTGGGCGCTGTGGCGCTGGGATGCGAAACAGGTTCTGGCTTTGGCAGAGATCTGCCTGCATTAGGATTTTTGTACCATGACTGCCCCTACCATGTCACCGCAGCTCATTATCCCAGCTTGCAGAGCGACACCCAATTGCACGGCCTCTATTTGGGAAAAGGCTCATGTTCCTAGCAGCAAAGGGGCTCTCTGCTTCTGACTGCGGGTGCAGCATGCATATACTGCCGTGTAACCCTGGATTTGCCTCTGGGGAGAGTAATGAGTACATTGCTGTCCCCAACCTGCCGGTGGTAGCAGACACAATTCGTACACTGGGATAACTTCCTCTAGAGTACTTTTATGCTAAAGAGCAGCATTTCCCATGGAGCAAAGGCTGTGTGTCATATGCCTGCTCCACTTTTCCTTCAGAGGAAGCACATTGTGCATCCACTCCTTTACACTAGAGGAGTGTCCTGCATCTCAAGTTCACAGCAGGTGTCTTGCAAAAGTTTCCAAGCCATAATATATTGCCCAGTCTGCTTGTTGGAAAGGGATGTGCCAATAGCAAGTTTTTGGGTCTCAATGAACGGACAGTGTGTGTGTGTCAGGTGACACAAACAAATTGTATTGTGTTTTTTTTCTATTGTTAAATGTCTTGGTAGAAGTGAGTGAATCAGTAAATAGTCAATGTTTAGTTTAGTCGTGTCACAAACCTTTCCCCGAAGGAATCTCGTCCAAGAACAACATCATCTCCAGTGGTAGTGATGGTTTGGTTTGTACATCACGATGGTTATGTAGAGCGGTGCATCATCTGTCTACTGGTGGCGTTTGGGTCCGTGTTCTCCTCTTGTGGGTGTTCACGTGGTGCTGGAGAGGGAATCGATCCTCGTGAAGGTCTGTGAGCAAGGGGTGCCGGAGCAGAGGTGCAGTTTCTGCAGAAAGGCTGGACTCGTGCCCTCCCTGACATGCAGATCCCTCCTTGAACCCAGCAATGTAACAGAATACAGCACTAGATTGAAGAGCAGAGGGTAGGAAATGAACCCAGCAGAAACGCCAGAGGGACATTAGGTAGGTGGCAATAATAATAATAAGCAGTGGGTTTGTTCCTCCCTTGTTTCGGTCCTCAATCCTAGAGTTAAGGTGCTGGATTTGTGAGGTCTGTTGTACTGCTGTCCTTTCTTGACAATGTCCATCTCAAACACAAAGGTCCATCTCACCCCCGATAGAAAAGCACGGCTCTTCAGAGTGCTCCCTTCTGTCCAAGCACAGATTCCTGGTATGATAGAGACTCTCTGTTTCTAAGGGTTTTAAGAAAAACTCTCAGACCTTTCCAGTCTCTTCCCTTTCATTAATAGTCCGAGCCTGATGGTGAACCACTGCTTGAGCTAGAATAGGAATTCCTGGCTCCTATGCGTTTCACCGGCTTCCTGCTCCCATTCTACTTCCCCAATGTGGCCACTGCTCCCATCGGCCAGATTCTTCTTTGACGGACAGAAATTGTATCCCATGGCCTTTACTGAGTGCATGTCATTATTTGATTCCTCTGGGGTGTCTGCCCTTGAAAACAAACTTATTTAACCCCCCAAAATCAATATTTCTACCACACCTGAAACACAAAACAGCTGAGGTGTGCAGAAGAGGGCTTTCAGGTGTTGTCTTGGAACGCACGCGGGGCCTAATGTTTAGAAAAAGGAATAAGAAAGCTAGTAGTCCCCTTGCACATCTAATTATACCCATGAACTTTGAGTGCTGCATTGGGCATTTCTGTGCAGATAAAAGCTGGATAGATGCCTCTGTAGTTACCCTTCCCTTTTTCATGTCCTTGTAACAAGGTATTTAGCAGAATTTGTAGATTCATTGGAATCTGGCTAGCTGCCTCATGAGCATTTCTACTGTGGCCTCAAACTTGCAACCTATGGGCTGTCAACCATGCACCTGAACACCCATGCCACAACCCCTGTGTAGCCATGGATGTATGCAAAACCTCAGCTCTGACTTAGAAACAGGCCCTTAATGGGGTTGGTAGTCACTGATGATTTCATTACCTCTATAAACAGCCAGAATTTGGAGTGCCCTCAGCAAATTGGCAAATTGAGCATGGATTATATATTGCCCCTCACTCCACCCGACACCAAGCTAGTCTATATATACAGCTAAGGTCCAGTGCACACTAGGGACCATCCTGTTTGCCACCTATGCTGAGTGACACAAGTTCTCTAGTCCAATGTCCCACCATTCCTTGAGCGAGATGGAGGATTTCCATCCATGCACAGCAGCCTGCTGAAATAATTTTGTCAGTACCGTTATGCCAGCCCAACATCCGTCAGTAAAACTGTCCAGCGTGGACAAGATCTGAGCACCCTCAGAAGGGGAGAGCTCATCTTTTCCTTTTGTGTTTTAAGAAGATCATAACAGTCTAGCTGGATTTGCTTCTGTATTCTTTCCGTGCACACTTCGTGACACTTTGTGCTTATTGATGTCACCGATACATGACAGCTGCTTGGCTTCTATCATGTCACTCATGCTTCATGCATCGCCAGGTCGCAGAAACCATCCATGGGAACAGAAGGATGATGGAATAAATAAAATCTTCAGCCAGCCATGGGTAAATCTATATTCAAGAAGCCTGAGGCCAGATACATCACCAAATATTTAATAAATCTAAATGATTTCAAAACCCTGCATTAGAAATGGGTCAAATCTAGAACATGAAGGTATACATTTTCTGTATTTCCTATCCTTCAGCCTTGAAATATATTGGCTTCGGGGCAATAAATCAGATTGCTTGCAGAAACCTTGAGCGCTGCTTGCAGCTGTATTATGAAATAATGTCTGGATGGCAGAACATTTTTGATTGCTCAAACATTTTTATTTTAAATAAAATTGTGCAGCTTGTCCAATGTTGCTGACAGTTAACTCTTGCATTTTAGCCCCAGGGCAGGGATCTGCTCATCGCATCAGTAAGATGCTTAATTGTTTTAGAAGGATAATATTGCTGGTCAGTAATTGTTGGAAACCTGTTAGGTGAGGGGAAAGAAGGTATTGCTGCTAGAAGGACTCATTAAAAGGAAATGCTGGGCAGAACTTAACAACTTTAAGAACTTAACAAAATATTAACAACCATTGCAGGAGCAGGACATTGGCCGCCATTGGTCCCCCTGCTTTTCCTGTGGCAGGTTCATGTGTTATGTCTCATGTTGGTCAGGGTTGACTGTGTAGTTTTGCTATGAGGTTAGGTAATGGATTTGAATATGATGGTTTGGATAGGGGTGATCCTGTCTCAGGCAAGGGGATGGACTGCATGACCTACAGAGGTCCCTTCCAGCCCTACTTTCTATGATCCTATGAACTGCGGGATTTGAGAAGAGTAGCTAATCAATCAGAGCTGTGGTGCTTGTAGATCCTCTCCTCCCTGGGCAGTGGGACACTCTAGGTTTACTCACTTACTAGGAGAGTGACATCATTGAAAGCCTCTGGAGTGATGCTTTGTACCTGGACATCATGCCAGCCTGGGGAGAGTCCAGGATCCCAGCAGTGCAGTGTAACAAGACCATGTTATGGCCTTCTTGCCTGCGGGGCCAGACTTCTAGCTGCCCATGGGCAGAACATTCTTGGAAATCATCGAAATTAAGGGCTGGAAGGGACCTCGAAAGATCATTGAATCCAACCCCCCTGCTCTGGGCAGGAATAGTGCTCAGATCAAATGATCCCAACAAGGTGTCTGTCCAGTCTCCTCTTGAAGACTTCCAAGGTTGGGGACTGCACCACCTCCTCGGGAAGTCTTTTCCAGACTCTGGTCACCCTTACTGTAAAGAAGTTATTCCTTGCATCCAACCTCAAACCATCCTCCAGCAGTTTACGGCCATTGCTCCTTGTCCTCCCCTGCGGTGCCCCGGTGAACAGGTTTTCTCTCCACAGTCCCCCAGGGTTTTTTTTTATAAGAGTGTCATGGGAAACCATATAGACGTCCTTTCTGAAATCCAGGTAATCGACATCAACCACGTCTCCCACATCCAAGCAGTTCGTTACTTGATCGTAGAAGGAGACGAGGTTGGTCACACGCGACCTGCCTGCTATGAAACCATGTTGGCTATCCCTCAGCATCCTGCCTTCTGCCAGTCTCTCACAAATGGACTCCTTGATAATTTTTTCCAAAATGTTACCTGATATCAAGGTCAAACTGACTGGCCTATAGTTTCCTGGATCCTCCCTCCTCCCCTTCTTAAAGATTGGTACCACATTGGCCCTCTTCCAGTCTCCGGGACCTGTCCCAAGTACCACGAGTCTTCAAATACCTTTGCCAATGGTCCTGCAAGGACTCCAGCCAGTTCCCTCAGCGCTTTTGGGTGTAATCCAGTCCTGCCGACTTCAAGACATTCAGCTGCTCCAAGTGCTGCCTCACCTCATCCATCCAGTACCCGACCAGGAGGGCGACCACCATTAGTATGCAGGAACACCGACCCAAAGTATTCATTAAACATCAATACGTTTGAGCTTTTTGTTTCTTCTTCACTAAGTGGCAGCCAATAGGAAGACACTTCACTGCTTAGATCATAACTCCTTTGAGACAAGGATGGTCTTTATTTTGTAGGTGAGCAGTCCACTATTATGGTTCAGGCGTACTGAGGAGAAAACATGATTGTTTTGGGTCCCTAGAGCTGAATGCACTTGCCTTTTTTGAGCACAAGGTAAAATTGAAGGCGGTTAGCGCAGAGACCACATAACCCATTGAACAACCATGACTCCAATACATCATAGTCCCACTGCAAGCTTGGACATCGTAGCCCACTCCAATGCAAGGGGAGATGGGAGGACCATCTCCCTTCAGCATTATGACCTTCTGCCTCTATTCTCCTCTCTGTCTCCTTTTATTCCCACTCCAGAGAGGGGAAGGAGATTGAGGGGGAAAGGCACAATTTCACAGAAACTAAACCAAGTCTAGATTTTTGTTGTTGCAAAGCTTTCAGGGCAAAAGTGAAGCAATTCCAAGTCAGATTGAAATGCATAACACCTCAGTTCACAAAGGTCACTGAATGACCAGAATAGGATATCTGTCAAACTGGTCTGGACTGAAGCTGGTAACCTGGAAGTGGTGGGCTTTCTCTGAATCTCCCTTGGATTTTTCTAAGGACTTCTGTACCTTTGTTTCATTGTTGTTTAACCAGTACAGTTATACCTAGTAGCTACAGCAGTGCAAAACCCTTGTGTAGACAAACTTCACTAATGGCTACTTAGCCCCAAGTAACCAACCCAGAGTAACTAGCACTTAACTGGTGCCAGTGACAGTTTATCCTGGCATTGTATTTGTACTGGGAGTTGCAACTTCACTTGTAGGTACTCATTTATCCAGTGCAGACAAGACCTAAGGGATCTATTCTGGAAGTATAAAAATGCCTGAAAACACTTGGATGGTGTCCAGGCAATCGGGACTCATAGTAGAGATGATATTTTTTATTAGACCAACAAGATTGCCTTTTTCTCTAGACCAGTGGTTCTTAACCAGGGGTACATGAACCCTCATCGGGGTATGTGAGATATATTTCATACATTGTCCAACACAGGTCGAAGGGCCTACAAAAATTAATTTTCCATTGAAAGGGGCTATGTGAAGTCTCACTCTGAGACCAAGGGGTGCATCGACTGAAAAAGGTTCAGAACCGCTGCTCTAGACCAATACGGCTGCAATCTGGATACCTCGGATAATGTCAGTGTTTCATTTGCACCATCCCTGGGAAAGTGCAGCCCCCTCATAACTGCATAGCAGCACTAGAAATAAGTCCATAAACCCAAAGGCCAAAAGGCTAGCAAAGTGGCCTACACAGAAGCCTTGGAAGTAATAGTGTTATTCTCAGAGTACAAAATGACATTTGTTTCTATCTCTGAAATAAGACCTGCACAGGACCACATCTGCTGATTGCATAGCGCCCATGAGCATATAAAAATGTGACCCCGTGCCGTTCCACATGTGGCCTGTACTGAGACGTGGCAGATAGAGGAATCTGCCTGCAGAGGCGGTGGTATTTACTTGGCAACCGCCCTTCTGGTACAACAACTTCTGACTGGGCCTGATGCCATCTGCTAAGTGAAGAGAGAGTCCAAGCAGCTGGAGACCAACATATGCATGAAGTATTCGTGCTACAGTGACAGGCTCGTTGAAACAAGAAAAGAGCAAGATTTTCAGGCTGCCTACATTCCCAGGGACTTGATGGAGAAGTAAGAGCAGCAAGATACCCAGCTGTCAAAGGATGAGTGACTGCATGGGACTAGAGGTAGGCTGCACGTGATGTATTTAGGCCACAGCTTCCTTTCCCAGGAGGTAGAGGCGGAGCACAATCTGCTGTGACCAATTCCAGAGGACAGTCACAATTTTATATTGATCTGTCCGAGTGGCTCTGGGCTCTCTCAAAAATTGCTCCTGAACATGTTGGTGCAGCACACAGCCAGCTCTGGGCTCCTCCGCGGTGTTACTTTTGGGACATATGGCCCACAGCAAGGGAACTGGATGCTAGAAGAGGCTTGTCTAGAAAACACTAATTGATTCAACCAGACTTTTACTTCCTTTGCCTTAGATTTTAAAGGGTGAAAAACTAGTTTGTTGTTGTTGAAGTTTCATGTGCTGCTATTTTGTCCTTCTGTGACTACAGAGATAGAAATGTCTAATTGGGACTTAGATGCCATAGTTTAGGAGCCTCTATAGGGAAGTTCTTTCCAAGCTATATTTAACACAGGTCTTTCCCACCAACTATTTGGCATTTGCCTTGGATGGATGTTAATCCCTGAACGTCTGGAAGAAAAGATTGTATCATGACTTCAGTGCTTGTGATGTCATGGCTTTACTGGGTCCCTCGTCATCCACAGAGTGTTTGAGGAAATGCAGCATGAATGAGGGCTGAATTGGTCATGTCAAAGAAATCAAATAAATTCATGAAGCCGTCTGTATACATCATAATGAGGCAAAACATGGCAACTACAGCTTCTATCCCCTTCAAAGTTTATCTTCAAGTGTCTGTCTTGCTATCTGAAAAGAAAGCAGTGATGCCTGTCAACCCAGCTGGAAAGTTATGAGGAGCAGTGTTGTGTACAGTGCTTGAAGATGCACCTTGTATCTTCGCTGCAAATTAGCTTGAGTTATCTACTATTGAATTAGCTTAGGTGTTATAGGGTATTGTAGGGTGGACCAGGGTTTTGGCAGTCAGTCTAAGAAGGCATGCTAGAACTGGGGTTACCATAGAGCGGGGGTGTAAAACGTATGGCCTGTGGGCTGGATCCTGCCTGCAGAGCCCTGCCATCCAGTCTGATCAGACCCACAGCCCAGATCTGGCCCATGTGGCACAGCTGGTCAGCACAGCAGCGGTGCTGCACACAATACCCTTCCCAGCTGGACTGCACTGCATGTGGTGCCTACCCAAGGATGCATGCTGCACACAGCGCCTGCTCCAGCCAGTCTGGGATCTGCGCCCGACGCTGCACAGGTCTCAAGCTAGCTAGAGAGATTGCTGGATCAGGTATGCTGGAGAAGGGGGAGGGGGTCCGTGAGCCCGATCTAGCAACTGGACCAGTCCCACGCCACTCATCCAGCCCTTGGGGCCAGGTGAGTTTGACACCCCTGCCATAGAGAGTGCGAAAGTCAAGCCAGGTATCTGTGTGAGTCCAATATTTTCAAGGTGGGAGTTGCAACAGAATCGGGTCAGAGCAAGCTGTTAGTCCTAGCAAGAGGTCCAAGCCAGGGACAGCAGCACTCAGGACCAGGCAGGGCAGGAACAGAGCAACCTAGGACAGGAACAGGCAGGCAAGGTAGCAAGAGCAGAGACAGGCAGATCCTTGACAAGGATCCAGGCAGAACTGAGGTACAGGCTCAGGGAGGAGTCAGGCATGAACTTAGGCTAGGCAGAAGGTGCAGACAGGAATTTAGGCCAGGATCAAAGCAAAGGGTTGGTTTGGGCAAGGGTCAGGCAGGACCTAGGCAGGAGCAAGCAGGTTAGCAGGGGAGCAGGCAGCCAGGAGATGCTGCCTCTTGTGTGCTTGCTCAAGACAGATCTCTGCCAGTGCCCTAATTACCTGCAACTAGGCCTAGATGCATTACAGCTGTGCTATAATAAAACAGGACTTGGGTTCCTGTGTCCATGCTGGTTTCTGGGGGCACATCCCAAAGTCCTTAGGGCAGAGGCTGGGCTGGGCTGGGCCAAGCCACACTAGATTCTTTCCCATGAATTAAGGCTTTTTCCCTCTGTTCAGTGCGGTGAATTGGGGATAGGTGTGGCAGGACAAAGATGTTAGCCTGTACGCTGGCTAGAGAGCAGACAACACATTGTGCTTTATCCTATCCCTTTTGCTCCTGCTGACCATCTCCATCACATGAGAGTTAAGGGTTTTGTGTATGGCTGGAACTTGTGCACAACACTCACAGGTAACTTTTGCAGTGCAGACAAGGCCAGGGAGCAGCCTGGGAGTGGCAAGCATGGATTAGGATGAGTCTGCTGGAGGGTAACCCCTGCAGAGGAAACCATGTGAGGTGTATGCTCCTTTAGCCTCAGTCACCCTGGCTGCAGGAGTTCACTGTTTCCATTGAAATGCCAGGCATTTCCACCCACGTGCTAGGCCCTTACCTTGTGTATGAATTCAGTGATGACTTCCCTCCTTCCTTGGCCCCTCTCCGCACTTGGCACTCCCAGATAGCAAATGCATTCAGGCCTAGGGCTGCCTAATTGCATTCAGCGGTGTGCCAGTGGTTGATAAGAAATGGATGGTATTGTTCACACACTGACAAGTTGCAAACGGTTTGGTTGCTTTTGGCATTGTCAGTGCAAGGTTGATGATGATATTACCACTAACACCTGTCACTGTTGCTAACATATTAACTCTAAACGGGCCTGGACCTTGTGTCTGATGGAAGGATGCGGAGATGTGTTTGAAACTAGGTTACAATGGGAGCCAAATGGTGTATGCTGGTTTCCTAACCTCTTGAGATGCAGCAAGATGAACATGGGCCGACAGTGCAAGGTCACGGTCGGCAGGGCTGACCGGACCCTATTGTGCATCCACAGGTGCATCACAAGTAGGGCTAAGGAGGTGATCCTTCCCCTCTGCGCGACACTGGTCAGGTCACAGCTCGAGTACTGTGTCCAGTTCTGGGCGCTCCACTTCAAGAGGGATGTGGACAACATTGAAAGGGTCCAGAGGAGGGCCACCCGCATGATCCGGGGACAGCAGGGCAGACCCTACAATGAGAGGCTATGGGACCTGAACCTGTTCAGCCTTCACAAGAGAAGGCTGAGTGGGGACCTTGTGACCGTCTATAAACTCACTAGGGGGGACCAGAAGGGTTTTGGGGAGACCTTGTTTCCCCTAGCGCCCCCCGGAATAACAAGAAATAACGGCCACAAGTTGTTGGAGAGTAGGTTCAGATTAGACATCTGTAGGAACTACTTCACAGTTAGGGCGCCTAGGATCTGGAACCAACTTCCAAGGGAAGTGGTGCTGGTTCCTACCCTGGGGGTCTTTAAAGAGCGGCTTGATGCCTACATGGCTGGGGTCCCTTGAGCCCAGTTTCTCTCCTGCCCAGGCAGGGGGTCGGACTTGAAGATCTACAAGGTCCCTTCCCACCCGACTTCTATGATTCTATGATAAGAAATGGTTTCAGAAAGGAAAGGGGTAGTGCAGGCAGGAGGCGCTGACCAGTTTATTTATTTAGCAGTTTTGGCATATCATTTCGGCCATCTTAAGGTGATGTCATCAGCAGTGTGAAGAGCTTGAAGGCCATCAGGTAGCGTAGTAAATGGACACGAGTCAACAGTTGTGAGACGTGGTTTGAACTTGTCCACAAGGGCATTTGTTGTCATTGCAAATGTCCCATTTGTATCGGCTTGAGGCACAGTGACCTTGTCCAGTTCAAAAATAGTTGAGAAGAGCCCAATAATGGCTTGGCCAGTTAAATCCTGATTTACCGACTGTACGATCAGCCCCCTCTGGCCCTGCTGGTGCCCCTCACTCCCCCCCTGCCCCCGAGCTCTCCTAGCCCTTTTGGTTGCCCTCGCCTCCCACCCACAGCCCCCTACCCCCAGCTGGAGGTAGCAGCTGCTGGAATGGAGCCCGGCTTCCCTCCGTTGCCTGCCTGCTATGGGCTGGGGGTGGGGCTGTGGTTCCCTGTGCAGGCAGGAGAGGACACGTCACCAGGGCAGTGTGGAGCTCACAGTGGTAATGAGCTTCCCCACACAGCCCTGCTGTTCTCTGCTGTGTTGGGTTGCACCCGCTGAGCTGCAGAGGCCCCAGGGAAGACAGCAGGTCAGGAGCCCGAGCCCGCAGTGGGCAACCCATGCCCACCCCACGCATAGATCTGCAGGTTGCCCCCCCCCGAAGTGCACACAGCGGCAGGGAGTCAGCGCCCCCCGACCCCCAGATGAGCCGCCCATGGCCCCATCCTGCTCCCAGCCACACATTGCCTCTCCAGGCCCCAAGCCCCATGCACTGCCCGCCTGGGCAGCATCCCCAACCCCAGCCCTGCCCAGCTCCCTCCCTCCCTCCCTCCCTATGGGGTCCTCAATCCCCTCCCTCCCCGCTTACCTGCGGGAGCTGCTCTCCAGGCTGCCTGGGGCCATGTGCGTATGCATGCACATGGCACCCCCCACCTGACCGCCCTCCTCCTGCTCCCCACGGCCCCTTGCAGGTTGGAGCTCTGCCAGCAAGCAGAGAGCTCTTTGCAAAACTGCAAAACCTATGAGTTTCTCCATTAAAATGAAAAATCTGTGTTTTCCTTGGGTAAAGGGGAAATCTGTGTTTTTTTCCATTTTTCCCATGGAAAACCCATATCCCTAGACATAACCCACAGAATACTGGGATTTGTTGATATGACAAACCATTGAAGAGGGTCATTGTTTTCTCTCTTCTCTTTCTGCTTGTATGGAACAGATCTGTGCTTCAATTAATATTAATGATTTGCACTTGTAGAGATTTTCTCATCTGAATATTCATATCTTTCTAATGCCTGAAAATGTGCTACGTGCTTCATAGGAAACATTAGGAAGAGAGTGTCCAGCTCCAGAGGGCTTCCAACCGAAATGACTGATGTAACCAGCTTACTTAATAAAAAACAGGTTGCAAGACAAAGAACCTGGAAAAGAGAGAGGTTGCAGGTTTATTGTGATTTAGCATGTAGGGAGCCAAGTCAGGGACCGTGCTGCGCAAGCAGATAAGTAAAGGACAGACACAAAGAGCTTGTATGATGCCATAGCTGCTTAGTTTAGGAAGGCGCCATGCCTCCTGCTGGTTCAAATTATTATTTTTAAACACATTCATTTATAGGTCTTTGTTTTTACCAGTGATTTGAGTGAGGTGAGATTAGAGGTCTTCAAGCATTTTAGTTTGAAGGCTGACTATGGATTGTTCCAAACTACCCACTTGAACCATTTTGTAATTAGGGAACAGAGATTGAGATCATGATGCTGTTTTGCAGAGAAGGAAAATGAAAGCTAGAAAAGCTGCTGTAACCAAAGTGACTTAACCAAAGGCCACGTTGCAAACCAGTGAGAGACAATTCTCATTTGGGATCTCTACTTGGTAGACTAGCCCACGCATAGGATGAGTAGCCAGTAGGTAGCATCAGCCTCCATTTTATCCAACATTTTGCCCGATAAGCCATCATATCAATTAAGTATAACTCTGATTTGGGTGACAGCATGGTAATGCATATAGAATTAGAAGGCTCTTCCAACTTATTTACTTACCAGTATGGATATATATTGTATTTGTTTGTTCTCTTGCAGCTGCTAAAAGCAGCCAATACGTAGTGCACGTGGAGATTTAATTGTTCCCCGAGTAATAGATTGTGGCTGTAAACTTAGGAGAGGGAAGAGAAGGTTTAGCCTTGCTTTAGCCCCACATCAGTCTGGAATGGTAAGTCTCTTGACAGGTTGAGATGAATTGATTTAGACTTTATTGGCTGCTTGCTATGATGTCAGAGCCTTGCCTGGGTGCGTCTACACAAGACTCATCAAGCATAGTAGATTAGTTCCACTGAGCATTAGTGTGGCAGGTAAAACCCATGCTAATGCACAGTAAAATTAGTCTACTGTGCATTAGTGTTACAAAAAAGTGTGCCGGTGCTACTGTGCACGAGCACCGATTATGGCTTGTTGTTAGCCTCTGTAATTACAAGTACTAAACTCAATGCACTGTCATTATGGTGCATTAATTAATGTGTAGACGCTCCCCATCTTTAATTTTACCTCCTTCCAAAGGGATTGGTCAGGAAGAATGCACTACAGCTGGACTTGCCACATATATATCCTCTTGTCCTCTCTAAGCAATGGGTGGCTTGACATGGTGCACCCAGGGAGTGAATTCCCAAATTCCAGTCTCCTGCTAAGAAGGACGCTGTCATTGTTAGGCATGAAATGAATATGGCTCCAAGGGGCTATGGAGCCTGGAACACACCAGATTGGGGGACCAGCAGTGCGTGCGTGTGTGTGGTCAGTGCGTGGGGTGTTTCAGAACAGGTACAGTGTGCATAAAGCAAAACCAAATCCATCAGCTGGAAGGTCCCAGTCAAAACAAAATACCAGCTAAGAGGCAGTTAGGGTGTTCATTGCTGGCAAAAGGCATCTAGGTGAAACATCAGACAAGGCATGGCCTGGACCCATACTTTTGTTGGCTCTGGGAGAGGGGATGTTTAGCAAACTACTGCCGCTTCTCTGCAAGTCCCTGAAATGACTGAACAATTTCCTGTACCCTGCGTGCCACAGAGCAGTGAGAATTGTGGACGGGCTAGCCAGTCAGGCCACAGGCGCATGGTGCTGAATTATGGTGCTGTCATCTCCTCCCACAAGTGAGAGTGAATCATCACCTGGGATCCTGGTTTTCTCTGTTTAAAAATCCAAAATTTTCTGATTACGCCCCCCCTTTCCAGGTTTTTCCGTGATTAAAATGAAACACCACTACATATATAGGTATGAACTGCACGCTATCTTTTTTATATATTTACAATTTTAAAGCAATTTGGAAGCCTACCAGTGCCCTAATCACTATAATAAAACAAATTCTAAATACTTATAAGCCTTGGTGTTTGATTTTTGGGGGTTTTTTATCATGGAAAATCAGAGCTCCTCCTGCCCCCTTCTCTCACCAGGACACAGGTCCGGCTGCAGCGGTCCCCTCTGTTGCTTTGTGGTGCTGAGCAGCCCTGATATGCCAATGCCCCTCACCCTCCTCAGCCTTGTTGGTGCACCTCACTCTCAACCCACAGCCCCCCATCCCCACCAGTGCCCCTCACTCCCGACCTACAGGCCCCCACCCCCAGCCCAGTTGGTGCCCCTTACTCCTGACACACTGCCCACCATGCCCAGACCCCAGCTGCCAGTGTGAGGCAGGGGGTGTACCCAACCATAGGTGATGCATCAGAGGGGCATGGGGGGGGACATATGCCCCCCCAGATTTGTGCACCCACAGTGAGAATGGGGCTGCAGCCTGGCTAAACCAGCATGGGCAGGAGCTGACTTTGTGGCCCAGCAGGTGGGACCCGGTGCGGGAGGGTGGAGCAGGATGGCAAGACTGCCGCACCACCACCAGTGCAAGGAGTAACCAATCGGAGATTTGCGCTGCCTTTACCTCCTCTCGCTGCAGCCACTCACGCACTGGGCCACAGCTCTACCCTGCCACCATAGCCTGACTACCACCGCTGCTGCTACTGCTTCTCTGAGGCTGCCCATGCTGCCTCCCCACCCCACCTCACCTCCAGGGTAGAGCTGCAGCCTGGAGCATGAGCAGCTGCAGCAGAAGGAGGTGAGGGCAGCGCACTCCCCTGCCCGCCTCCCAGTACTCCTTGCAGTGCTTTTGGTGTGGGGTTCCTGGCAGCAGCAGCAAGTCTCGTCACCCTGCTCTGCCTTCCTGCGCTGGGTCTCACCTCAGTCATAGAGGTGGCTCCTGCCCATGCTGGTCTGGCCAGATTTTAACGGTGCACAAATCTGGGGGGGCACATGCCCCCTTACCTCCACCAATGTGTTGCCTATACACCCCTGCCCCCCCACACTTCACCTATGCCCTCCCATAGACTTACCTGTAGGGAGCTGCAGGAGCTGCTCTCCACCATGCTACCTGGCTGTCATGTGCATGTGTGCACACACACGCTCACGTGGTGCGCCCTGTCTGCAATCACCCTTCTCCCACTCCTAGCAGCCCTAAGCAGCCCCTTGCTGGCTCAAACTCTGCCAGCCCGCAAGGGGAAGCCCACCGCTTCCTGTGTTTTTCTCCTTTAGAGGAAAAAAATCCATGTTTTCCCATGGGCAACAGAAAACCTGGTTTCCTGGTTATCACAGCCCCTGTCCTAAAGAGGTTGGGATCTAAAGGTCCTGATGGGTCTCGTGTCCCTCCCTGTGACTTACCATTGATTCTGAAAGGGTGATATTGTAGTTGGTTGCCTCATAAGGTGATAGTTCTGTAAGATCTTCTGCCCATCCTTTCCGAGTTGCTCACTGATTTGTCATCTGCTTGTACTTCCACACTTTTGAGGCTGTGTGTTATGGCCCTGATCCTCTCTGCAAGCTGGATGCATTTCTACTCACAGTGTATCATCCAGGCTTTCTGTTTAACAATTGGTAGTAATGAGCTGGAGGACTCACTGGTGAGAAGCTGTATCTAAGGCAGGGGTGGGCAAAATGCAGCCTGGGGGCTGGATGCGGCCCGCCAGGCCATTCTGTCCAGCTTGTGGGGCCGCTAAAAAATTTAGAAAATGAATATTTATCTGCCCTGGGCTGCCTGTCATGCAGCCCTTGATGGCTTGCCAAAACTCAGTAAGCGGCCCTCTGCCCAAAATAATTGCCCGCCCCAATCTAAGGGTTGAACGCAGGGTTTGAAATAAGGAAGGTCAAAGCACAATTGGAGTTGTAGCTATCAAGGGAGGTGAAGAGTAACAAAAAGGATTTCTACAAGTATGTCAACAACAAGAGGAATATCAGGGAAATTGTGGGTCCTTTAGTAGATGGGGGGGAAACCTAGTGACGGAGGATGTGGAAAAAGCTGAAGTGCTCAATGCCTTTTTTACTTCCATCTTCACAGGCCAGGGCAGCTCCTGGACTACTGCACTGGGCAGCACAGTTTGGGGAGGAGGTGAACAGCCAACTGTGGCGAAAGAACAGGTTAGGGACAGTGTAGAAAAGCTGGATGTGTACAAGTTAATGGGGCTGGATGGGATGCACCTGAGTGTTGAGGGAGTTAGCTGACATGGTTGCAAAGCTGCTGGCCACCATCTTTGAAAACTCATGACAATTGGAAGAGGTCCCGGATGATTGGAAAAGGACAAATATAGTGCCCATCTTTAAGAAGGGAAAGAAAGAGGATCCGGGGAACTACAGACCAGTCAGCTTCACCTCTGTTCCTGGAAAAATCATGGAGCAGATCCTTGAGGAATCCATTTCTAAGCACTTGGAGAAGAAGGTGATTAGGAACAGTCAGCATGGAGTCACCCGGGCAAGTCATGCCTGACCAACCTGACTGCCTTCTACGATGAGATGACTGGCTCTATGGATGTGGGAAGAGCAGTGGACATGATATACCTTGACTTTAACAAGGCTTTTGAAATGGTCTCCCACAAGAGTCTCACAAGCAAGCTAAGGAAGTACGGGTTGGATGAATGGACTGCAAGGTGGATAGAAAACTGGTTGGATTATTGGGCACAATGGGTAGTAATCAATGCCTTGATGTCTAGTTGGCAGCCATTATCAAGTGGAGTGCCTCAGGAGTTTGTCCCGGGGCTGGTTTTGTTCAATGTTCTCATCAGTGACCTGGAAGATGGGATGGAGTGCACCCTCAGCAAGATTGCAAATGACACCAAGCTGGGGGTAGTAGTGGATACACTGGAGTGTAGGGCTAGGATTCGGAGAGACCTTGACAAGTTGGAGGATTGGACCAAAATAAATCTCATGAGGTTGAATAAAGACATGTGCAAAGTCCTGCACTTAGGATGGAGCAATCCCAGGCACCAGTACAGGCTGGGGACTGACTGGCTGGGCAGCAGCTCTACAGAAAAGGACCTGGGGGTTACAATGGACAAGAAGATAAATATGAGCCAACCATGTATCTGTGTTGTGAAGAAGGCTAATGGCATACTGGGCTGCATTAGTAGGAGCGTTGCCAGCAGATTGAGTGACGTGATGATTCCCCTCTATTCAGCACTGGTGAGGCCATATGTAGAGTACTGTGTCCAGTTTTGGGCCCCCCGGTACAAAAAGGATGTGGACAAATGGGAGAGAATTCAGTGGAGGACAGAGAAAATGATTAGAGGGTTGAGGAACATGACTTCTGATGAGAGGTTTAGGAAACTGGGCTTATTTAGTCTGGAGAAGAGAAGACCGAGAGGGGATTTAATAGGAGCCTTCAACTACCTGAAGGGGGGTTCCAAAGAGGATGGAACTGGACTGGTCTTAGTGGTGACAGATGACAGAACAAGGAGCAATGGGCTCAGAGAAGTTTAGGTTAGGTATTAGGAAAAACGTTCTCACTAGGAGGGCACTAAAACAGTGGAACAGGTTACCCAGAGAGGTCGGGGAATCTTCATCCTTGAAGGTTTCCAAGACCTGACTAGACAAAGGTTTGGCCGGGATGATCTAGTTGGGGCTGGTCCTGCTTTGAGCAGGGGGTTGGACTCGATGACCCTCCAAGGTCCTTTCCAACCCTAACTTCCTATGATTCTGTTATTCTAAATCATTTCATCCTTTATTATGAGCCTTAGCATCCTAGGCAAGGAGCTAGCATGTGACACCTATCTGCATAACAAGCTTTTTTGACAATCTGGGCACATTTTGGAATGGTTCAACGAGCATGCGATGTCCTTATGCCAAAACTGTTCCTTCTGAGCTGACTCGGGTTGAAGCCCAGAATTGTTCAGAAGTGGCAGATAAGACGTAGCTCGGGAGCTGGAAACGGCAGAAGTTGAGAGCAGCATTTTATTTTCCTTTTTTCAGATGGTATTGAACTGGCTTAACATTTTACTTGATAATTTCATACGTGTCTGGAAAGAGACAGTAAGTATTAATTTCTAGCTAACAGGCTGGTGAATTAAATCTCGTGGAAAGGCTGTACAGTGTGTGTGGGGGAAGAAGGAGATGCCCGTTTCTTCTAATTAATAACCAGCAGGACGAAATATGAGGTACTGTAAAAGCCTGATTCAAACCCACTGCAATCAATGGGAAGATCTTGTCGGCATCACTGGGCTTTGGATCAGGTTCTGTGGGATCAGACATACCGTAATTTCTCGCATACAGCACGGCCCGGAATATAACACACGTTGCTTTTCAAAGGCAAAACAAAGGAAAAAAGACCTTTCCTTGTAGTAAGTAACTAAGTAGACGCAGCCAGGGAGCTGAGCCTGCTCATGTTTCTGCTCCCTGTGGATTACTCCAGATTTTACCGGCAATTTCACCCACAAGCTGCAAAATCTGCACTTACTGTATTTTTTGCATATATTGCCCGCTCCAACTTCCAGCAGCTGTTTTTTGGGACAAAGGTGTATGTACTATGTGAAAAATATGGTAAGTATTCTGAATGTAAGGTCTGAAGGTGTTTCACAATTGGTTAGTACTAGTACATGTGTTCGCTCATTATGACAATATGAGTGTGACGTCGTATGCAAATGTCATAATGCTTTGCCCTTGACAAATGAGAGACTATAGCCAATCAATGAGACACTTTTGTAGTGTACTGGCATGACTTCATTTCCAAATCCATCTCTTCCTGTTTGGTTTTATTCTCAGCTCTGCCTTGATTTGCTGTTTGACTTCAGTCGAGTCATTTTGGCCCCTGAATAAGTGGCCTTATTTGCAGAGGTGCTGAGCATTTCTGACTCTCACTGACTTGGGCTCTGGTAATCAGGTCATTTGTGTGGGTGCTTAGTTTTAGTTGGCACATTTAGATTGCATGAATGTAAGTGTCTTCCTCAGTCATGCAGACCATGGGATACATCCAGGCAGAGTCAGGACCCTTCTTTAATCGCTTAAACAACAGCTGGTGTGAATGCAGAAGCTATGATAGCAGACAGCTGGTCTCTTTGTTTTTTTCAGGAAACAACATAGCTGGAGTAATTGCTGGATCTGTGGAAGATGGCAATTGGCTTACTGGGTTGGTCCAGTACTTCTAATCCAGTGTCTGTCCGTGACAGCGATCAGTACATCTTGTGCCCTGAAGCCTTTTTATCCCATCTAATAATGTAACCGTGGCTGCTCTCGTTATGCCCATAAAGGTCTGTCCCTTTTCAGGATCCTGGTAGGATCTTAGACTCGGTGATCTCCTGTGGCAGTAAGTGCAAAATGTCAGGGTGCCGAAGCTCCTGCAAAATGATTTCATCTTAAATTAGGTTTGCTTTTTTCAAACATGGTTTGGCTCCTTCAGAGTAAAGGCAGCGTGCTTCTGGCAAGAGAGCGTCCTTTAAAATACTTAGGACGCAGTCTGCTAGTAGCATCGTAGATTTAAATCTCTGTCAGCTTTTCCATTTATAAACCCAGGTTGTCAAAGGATTAAAACTCAGGTGGCAAACTGCTCGCCATGCAGTCCCGTAATAAAGGAAGATGCCTGGCTATGGATAGGACTTCCCTTTATGCTGCCAAATTAAGTTGATGTGTGCAGTGGGAAATGTTAGTCTCTTTGTGAGTTTGCAGTAAGTGTGTGCATGTGCATCCATTTTTGTGGCATGGGGCTTGGGAGGAGACAGGGAAGTGCTTTCCTGCAGAAGCTTGTGGAGGTTTTGTTTTAAATAGGACTTGGGCTCTTTCTATAATCTGCTATTAGACGTTGTCCAAGGGACACTTAACAGTTCCTACAAACGTAACTACTATATATGAGAGTAGTTTCTCCTTTACTGAAAGGCGAAAGACCTGGGGAAAGCCGGCAGATTGGGAATCAACTAGTCAGGGTGAGCGGCGAAGAAACACTTTGACACTGCAGGGTGAATTTGGACTGGCAGATTGTAATAGCTCAAGCTGAAATTTACTGTGATTAATACTGCTCTCCTTTCAAAAGCAGGCTCTTTAATGATAAGTGGTTGGGACCTGACTCTTAAATCTCCTTGCTTAGTACTTCCAGAAGCATACTGGCCAGTGATAAAGGGGTGGTGTACATTTATTCAGCAGTAATTGAAAAACTGATCTGCCTCATTTACAAAGCAAGTACTGGCCTTGCCTAGCTTGATGGTGTTAATTGGTATGGCCTCATGTACATTGATACAACAATCTATGTATCTTAGCCATCAACTTGGAGGGCAGGGTTTCCAGCTGCTGATTGCAGTGGGATGGAGCTCAGAGTGTATTATATCTAGTCAGCAGCAAGCAGTGGGCGATCTGTATGCACGCGATACTATATGACTGTACAGTACATAGGCACAGCTAAGCTGGTTGCAGACAGCACTTGCCAGCTGCAGCCTTAACTCTGAATTTCCTAGTTAAGCATCCAGCAGAGCCCTTGACATGCTAAGAGACATCTTTAGAAGAAAGCTTGTAGCTGAATGTAGCAGCATGTTGGTGACAAACCAGAAGATCTCAAAAAGATCATGTTCTGTACAAGAAGGCAGAGTCGAGTCACTTGGATGATATAATTGATACACGATGAATCTTAATTGGGCACGTTCCATCCTGCGCTGGCATATTTTTAAAGTCGTGTATTTTTAATGTGAAGATCTGCCTCTAGCTCTATACTCACTTGAGCCTTCAAACCACCTCTTTTCTGTGGGTGCCTATACACATCATGGGTTTTAATCCTCATTAAATTAAATAGGTTTATACAATTTAAACTTGTTTATTTTGGAGCGTCGCATCTGTGTTTACACATACTAGGCTTTCGAACAAATTAAGCCAGGTCCCTGGCTGGCGTCACAGGAGAGCGGAATGGTCCAGCGCTGCCCCACATCCACCCCATGCCTGTGCCTTGCCATGTAGCTGTGGAAGCAGGGAGCCGGCAAACCACACAAGAAAAAAAAAAAGCAATTTGAAGGGGTGAGCTACAAAAAAGTTGCAGCGCCATCTGGTGAACAAAGAGGCTCATTACACATTTTTTAGTGCCTTTGTGTTTGCACACGGTGAATCCGTGGATGCGATGCTTTAATTCCTGGTGAGCCAAGCTAAGCTACATCCAAGGTGTTTTAGTTTAATGCACAAGAAAGCCTTTTAAAGTGTCAGGAAATCCCACTTATGCAAACACACGCAGTTGCAGTGCTTGAAAGGGCAAAAATTGTGGTGTATACATGAGCCCCAAGTGTTGAATATAAAGATAAGAACTTTTAAGAACTCCCATGCAGTTCTTGTCTGATAGCATTCAACACCTAAGAGTCTCAGGTCCCAGAGGTGTCTATTATGCTTCAGGCTACTCTATTTCAGGGGTGAATATGGTATGAAGCTACTCTATTTCAGGGGCGGGCTCCATGTGTGGCATGTGGCAGATTGGGAAGGGGACAGGCATTACAATGGCAGATATGGCAGCAAGTAGAAAGCAGAGCATCAGATCAAGCTGGGAGAACCGAGAAAGAAGCAGAAAGCAGAGCAGTGGATTGGGCAGGAGAAAAGGATCAAAGTGGCACTCAAGGAGGATACAGAGCTAATTTGTGGCACCTGCCAAAAAGATTGCCCCCACTTTTCTGTTTATGTCATCCCTGCTGCTGATGCACCTCCTTGCAGTGAATGCATTTTGGCATCCTATGTTCAGGAACATCTCCCGTTCCAGTGACTGGAGCTCTGAGTTAGGGAACAAACGGCGGTGGGCATTAGAAACCAGTTTGACTATCTGGAAACAAAGACAAGAGGTCGTTAACATGCAAACTCTCAAAACTAATCCAGAATGGACAGAGGGCAAGAAACAAGGTGGAAAGGGATGTGACTTTCATTGGATCAAAGGGAGCAAATGCAAACCAAGATTCAAGTGACAAGAGATGAGACTTGGAGAGCAAGGTGTGGACTGCAGGTAGAGGGGAGGGAATGGGTGTAAACTTGGAGAGCACTGTGACTGTAGCATGTTGGAGCCTGGCTGCCCCTTTCTTGTACCTCTGGTGTGGTTCAGAGAAGCATATGGAGAGACGGAAGGAGTGCAAGTAGAAAGGGAACAAGCAGATGCAGAGAGAGGGCATGTTAATACTGTTTGCTGTGGCAGCAGCTTGTGGAGCCCTAGCTTTAAGCCCGCTATCCTGGGCAGATCTAGCAGGGAAACTACAGCAGAATGACACCGAGTACAGGTTCATGCTCACTCTCAAATATCTGTCAAGATTTTCAAGTGTTTTTTTGCAACCCATGCAGAACTGTCATGGTTAAAGGGACACCTGAGCTGACTTATTTAAAGCTAACAGAGATATGTCTAACTATACTGCAGGCAAGGCCACGGCTGCCACATCACCCCATTGCCACCAGAAGAACTTAAGCGAAATACTGTTTATGTAATGAAACAATAATCAATGTACATCCCTGACATGGGGCATGAAAGCAAAAGTTGTACCCGCCTCGTCACAGAGGTGGCCGCATAAACGTGCACATGTCAGCATTGCTTATTCCTATATGACAGAGGAATATAACAAGGTAGACAGGACAGGCATAAGAACCACTAATGTTGGTGTATCTGCACCCTCATAGATTAAGTTATTAAGAACCCTCCGATCTTTCGAGGTCCCTTCCAGCTCTTAATTGCTATGATTAATTTCTATGATGACATGGTTATACTGGTGCAAAGGCTGCGTAGCCCAGGCCTGTGTCCCCTGCTGCTGCAGTCACTGCAGTGTAGGCACTCCCATGTCTCGCATGCCCTCTAACAGGCACTGCAGGGGAGTGGCTGCTGCATGGTGTATTTCTTGCCTTCCAGACTGAAAGCAGATTCTCTCTGAAAACAGCTTTCATGGCCTCTTGTTGGTCTTGGGGAAAGCAGACGCAAAAAAGGAGCCAGCCTTGTGCAGGCAGGTAGAGGGCATGAACAGACTTTCAGAGCATGCAAAGCCTGAGCCAATTTAGGCATGCAAGGAGAAGACAGAGAGGACTGGCCTTCCTGGCATGGATGGCAGAGCTGGGTATAACAAAGATGCTTTCTGGGTTGCATAACATAAGACTTGGCAAAGACATTATTGCTTTGTCACATTAACACCTGCTTCTTCAATAGCACTCTTCATCCATATATCTCGTAGTGCTTTACAGGGAAAGTCAGGAGAAATATGATGGGAAAAGTGAGGGACAGAGGTCAAGGTCATCCATCAGGACAGTAGCAGAGCTGGGAGTAGGATCTCAGGTTTCCCACATCCATTTTAATCACGGTGAAGTTAACCTGTGCAGTTGACTCTCGGAAAAGGTGGCCTAGAATAATCCCGGCCATTAATCACATTCCTATCAGTGCTCTGTGTTGGTACTTCAGTCTTGATAGCCAGCAGGATTCAAGAAGTTTCCCTCATTGCACCTGCCTTTTGTGTTGTGGCTCTCTCAAGGGAACAGGTGTTTCACCTTGTGGTAAATGAGTCCCCAGGATTAGATGGACTGTGTCGTCCAGTGGGGCAAGGCTTGCTCCATTCAGTAAGACAATTAAAGCGAGATGTCTCTGTATGCAGGAAGAGAGGATCTGTTCTATCTGCAGTTCATTCAGAGGAGATCCATCATAGTGTCTAACAGGCAAGTCAGGAAATCATGGAAATTATTCACGAATGTTGGTTCATCGTCCAGAAAATGGAACAAGCTGCTATGGGAAGTTGTGGGATCTCCTTCTGTAGAGATTTTCAAGAGGCAAAAGGCAAGTCCTCTCTGAGACGGTTGAGAAATAGTGTCTTGTCTGTGTCATGGTTAGACTGGATAACCCTTGAGGTCCCTTATGTGACCCTATGATTGGAAAGGGAAAGGGAAAGCCCCAACCTCAGATTAAATACATGGCTACCTGTGGGAATTTCCTTTCAGATTTGGATTAAAGGTGTGCCGTAGAAAGGCTGAATACACTTTATTCCTCACCACATGGAACAAGTAGATTTGATCTGGGATTGGAGCTGGGTGTCCCAGACTCGCACTGGTGTGACTGGGAGCTGGGGGCAGTTAGAAGGATCTAGCTCAGGCCACCCAGAAGGACCGGGTGAGATATTGCCTGTAAAGACTTTCTCTGTACACAGCACATTGCTTTGCTCCTAGCACCATTCAAGGTGCATAAATTCAGGCTAAGTAATGAGATCCCAACATATACTGCTTCCCTGGTGTCTCCAGCAAGCTGGATCATGCAGAAAATGTCTTTTTCTCCTCCTGTCTGGTATGATATATGTTTTTAGCAGCTATAAACTCTTAACACAAATAACCTGACATGACCTTTCTGTTCCATTGCACTGTGACCCCCCTGCTAGCTGGGTCATTTAAAAGCACAGGTGCTAACTCCTAATTTCTTTTGGTACTACCAGCCCATCCATTATTTACCAGTTTATCCTCTCCATGTACCCCTCACCTTCCTGTTTGCCCCTCTCAGCTGTTACCCCATCCCTCTGTCCGCAGCGCAGCTAGAATAATGCTGAGGATGTGCTTTATTGCGTGTTTCTGTTAGGTTTACCGCAGACTGTTTTCACCATCATAGCAAAGTAAACTTCGTCACCATTCACTTTTCTTGGATCCATGGGCATTAAGAGTTAAATTGTGCCAGATGGCATGGAAATGTGTTTGTATTACCAAACAGCCTAATTATGGACTGGGACCCCCCCGCCCCAAGACACTTCACACAGAACAAAAATAAAGCCTCGGCCTCCAAGAGCTTACAATCTGAGTGCAAGACAAGTGATGACAAATGGGTCCAGACAGTTGGGGAATACAGTTGGAAAAAAGGAGAGGTGTGGATATGTTTTTAATATGCATGTTTTGGAGACTTTCTTCCCATGGTATTGGACTTCAGAGCTGTCCCTTCTCCGTTATAAGCAGCCCTGTTGGGCCCTGGCAATTGCCTTCAGTGCCCACTTGCAGAGAATAAAACTCTATCTTTTGCTTTATGTGCTTCTCTCACTTGCTAGGGGTGTCCTTGGCAGTCGGAGGCCTCCAGACTTACGTTCTCTCTTAGGCCAACAGTCATACTCACGGGCATTGGAAACTCGGATGCAGGCGACAAAAGGGACAGTTCCTGCTAACCAGCATGGCAGGGCTATGATGCGCCTTTGCCATAACCCAGCCTCTTTTGGGTAGTTAAAGGATAATTGGAAAAATAAAAAAGACACTCTGTTTGTGATGAATTCCTAAGGTAGACCCCAGTTGTTCACATGTTCATAATGCAATTGCAAGCCTGCCAAACATTATGAATTGAGAAATGAATTGGTCTTGTCTCTCTTTCCCAGGCTCCCTCCATCCTCAGTTCCTCTCCTGGAGTGATGGAAAACTCCTCTGTGGCATCTGCCTCCTCTGAGGCAGGGAGTAGTCGATCTCAGGAAATTGAAGAGCTGGAGAGATTCATCGACAGTTATGTCCTTGAGTACCAAGTCCAAGGGCTGCTGACTGACAAAACAGAAGGGGACGGAGAGAGCGAGAAAACACAGTCCAATATCTCTCAGGTTAGTGGAGGATGCGATTCAAAAATGAGGCTTTTCACTGAGATGCTAAAGTCACAGAGGAGCTGGTTTAAATTGTGTCCTGTGATCCAGCAGATGAACTGGCAGCCTTGAAGGCTTACATTTTGCTAGGCAGGCTTCTGCAGATCTTGGCAGGACTGGCAGAAATAAGGCAGAGGCTGTACATTGGATTTGAGGCAGCTTTTTTGTTCATCTGAATATCAGAACTCCAGATGGTTCATAATGATCTCTGGTCAGCTGTGTTTCCACTAAATGTTTCTAAAATAGCTCGAAATGTCTGACTGCAGGAGAAACCTTTATGACTTTCAGTTTGAAATGAAAGGAAAGTCTGTGCTCAGATACAGACTTGCATACTGGGTGTGGAGGGCTGGAGTTTCTGCTGTGATAAAACTGATGACTGGGATGGGAATTGCAGGGAGGACGAGGGAAATGTGCACCTGGGAAAGAGGGCAGCTAGCTTGTGTGGCACCACCTGGCAGTCTGCTGTTCTTGTGGATTTGTTGTTTGCTCGGTGGTGCAAATGTGTACTCTGTTAAGCCACAGAGATGTGTAAGAGAGCACTATCTGGTCCCATATCGTTCTGGTCTTCCCTCTAGCCCTTCCACCACCAGCGAAATCCCAGAGGCCTGGAAGGACTATTTACTCATGACCAGGCCTGGGCCATGCCACAGTGATGTGATGATCATCAATCATCAATCAATCATGATGATCATCCCTCATCATTTTTGTAATGAGCTGAGAAATGCATATTAGATCTTAAAAGCCCGTGCAGCCTTGGTTCACATGCATGGCTTCCACTGGTATTCGTAAGAAACTAATACATTGATTAATTATTAAGACCATTGAATAGTGCAGAAATCTCTCTAACTGAACATGGACAGCTGACACTCACTCAGTAACCTGCAAACTTATTTCAAAATTGCAAATGCAGCTAAGAATCCTAATGAACTGTGTGCTTTGGAAAGCTGTAAAGACTCAGGTTATTAAGGGATGCTCTAGGACTGTCTTTAGTAGAGGGTACAATTAGGATTAATGGGATATAATCTTTAGCGTGGATGAGTCAGGCCGAATTAGGAAAATGATGGGTTGGAGCGGTGTTATAGCTGCGATGGGAATATGTGAGGAGCAAGGATTTTGGGGGGTAATGTCTTTTTATGGAACCAACTAAATAGTTGGGACAGCTGCGGGACAAGCTTTCAGGAACAAAACACCCTTTCTCGGGAAAGAG
>NW_005842412.1:1064867-1090470 GCF_000455745.1 Alligator sinensis | reverse complement strand
CAGGAACAAACCTCCCTTTCTCGGGAAGAGTCAGAGTCAGCCTAAGATAGAGAAAATGAGCTCTGCCAGATGGTTTTCTCAGTCTCTATCTTGGTGCCAAAATGTGCTAAGCACTTACCTGACATCTCAGCTGTCAAATCTACTTTTAGAGAAGGCGGCTGGTCCGATAGTGAGCTGAGGACTGGTGAGCCTTAGGTTCAGATCCAGGCTCTGTCACTGGGTCCTTGTATGACCTTGGGCAAACACTTACCTGCCTCAGCTCCCCAGCCATAAAATTGCGATAGTAGCATTTTCCTGTTTCGGGGTGTGGAGGATACTTGTATTAAAGGCTGTGAGGAGCCCAGATATTATGACCACAGTGGCCACTTATATACGTCAGACAGTCTGAAGATGCAAGTCCCAGCTCTACAGATCTTACCCCCCAAGGAACGGTATTGCTGCCATTAGCTACTTGAACCTGGAGAGGAAATTAAGCAACTGAACATGCCGACGTTCAGATGAGCTTGGATCTGTAGGTTTGATTTGAGTCCATCTTTGTTGCTGTGGGAGGTTGTACAAGCCCCAGGCATGGAGCAGGGATTGCTGTGTGCTAGTTACTGTCCAAAAACAGGGAAGAAGGTTTCTTTGCCAGCAAGACTTTATTTTAAGTAAGCCTTAATAGGTAAAGGGCATTGTGGGCAGCTGGGAGCTGGTAGGTAAATGTGGGGATGGGATGCTGATGGGATGCTATAGTTACTCTGAGTGCTGCTACCTGCCTTCCAGTCCTCCCACAAATGCTCGGTCTATTGATGCTGGTCTCGGTGAACCTGTCAGCTTTTATTTTTCTAGCAACTTCCTCCAGCTCATTTTTAGCTTTTCTGCTCTGCCAGAGGCAGTGACAGCTCACAGCCGCAACCCAGACTGCTGCAGGCTTCAGGCGGGCTCTGATCAAAGGGCTCTCGTGATGCATTGCTGCACCTATGCATCCTGCCACCAGGCCATTGGGATGGCTGAGTCACCGTGTCTTCTGCCGTGTCCAGGAATGTGCTCCCTTCCTGTCCTGGTGGAGGCCGAGGAAATCTTAGCCGCATGCTGCATGCTGCTGTTTGGTTTGCAAACTGGCCGTGCAGGCACTGTCTGTGTTAGTAGGGAGGAGACAGCTCAGGGGATGAGCTGTACTATAAATTATAGTAAGCAGCACAGTGCTGTGATGCTCTCATAAGCTGAATGGTGTCCACACTCCTACTAAATAATAGTTCTCTCAACATCACAGTAATTTGCAGGGGCCGCGCCATGCCAGGAGGTGTGTGGATGTGGTGCTTCCTCATGTGGCCCCCAAATTGCGGCCCAGGCTTTAGGAGGTGCCTTGCCTGGATTGATTTGCAGACAAGGTGGGAGCGTTTTAGAAGCTTCCTGGCACCCAGTCACTGTAGTGGGGGTTTTTTGGAGCAGGGGTCTGGACTGAGAGATGGTCACTTGTGACTATGGTTTTACAGGGGGACACAGGTTACTTAGACTGCATCTTTCTGCTTTTGCACGGTGCCCATCACAAGGAAGGGCAGGAACCCAGCCAGTAATGCTAATAGAGCTGTGCCCAGGGGCTTGGGAAGAGGCAGCTGTTTTGCCAACAGGAGAAAACGGAGAGGTTGAGGCTAAAATAGTCCAAGGCGACGTGACCTGAAGAGCAAGAGATGTAGTTGGTTGTGTTCCTTCCTGGGGAAGGCAGGGTAGATTTGCACCTTGAGAAAGACCTTAAAGCCGTGGTTGTCAGCCTCATTAGGCTCAAGGCTCCCATCAGAAAACATTAGCTTTTAATCATTCCGTGATTATGGAATAATAATAGGGTAGTTCTTCTGTTGCAAAGAAATCAGAAAGAAGACAACAGGGCAATTTTCTTTCTTCCTGTTTTTGATACAGTTGATTCCTGTTTGTTATCTCTGGGTTTATCTTCTGAATCGTAGATAGGTGTTTGCACACCTAGGTGTGATAATAATCTGTGGCACCCTTAAAGGATCTCCTTGCACTACATGGTTGAGGAACACGGCTTTAAAGACAGCTCTAGAGAGGCTCTAGGAGATGCTGTCAGAGAAAATGAACAGAGAAAGCTTCATCTTAGGCCTGAAGTAGATGAGCATCGTGAACTTAAATTACATCGGGTGAGGCCTTGAAGCAAATCTCATCTCAAATCAGCAGAGGACAGTTCTGCTGATTCTCTCGTTCTTTCCCTCTGCCATGTTGCACTTGTCCCACTTCCTTCTGCGACAGTCTTGTCTGGAAAACCTATCCCAGGCATCCTGGCAGTTTGATCAAATGAGCTCTTATGTCCCCTTTTCAGTGAGATGGGTGTTTAAACTAGGACTATCCTGGCAAAAATGGGACTGTTTCTCTCTCAGACCCCCAAAATACACCCCCACCCCAACATGCTCAGTTGACACCAGAGCTCAGAGGCAGTTAAGCCTGACAGCAAGTGGGGCGTCCTATTTTGAGATGAGAGAAATATGGTCACCCTAAGCAATATGTAATAAGTACCAGAGGTGTATCTGAACAAAAGACCGGAGGCTTTAACAATGGATCGGATGCAGATTTCCTTGGCACAACAAGATTATTTTCCTGTGCCCAGAGGTTCAGTGCAAACCAGGTACAATTTTCTGCAGCGCATTTTATTTCCCAAAGGCTTTGGGCTAACTAGACCATACCAGCAGTAAGCGTAGGCGGTGTAATGTCTCACATGTACCATCTGTAGGTAGAGCAAGAGAGTGGGGCAACCAGTAAGCAGTAGCATAACTAGGGCAAATGGGACAGTGGTGGTAGGGATGGGTGCAGGGACTGCTGTGGCAGCCTCTTGGCATGCCACCTCCACTCTCTGGCAGGGGTCTTGCCCAAGACACAAAATTTGTTAGTTATGCCTCTGTGTATAAGGATTTGAGAGAATGATGCAGCCCTTGCAAGCAGCCTCCTGGGGCCCTGCGTCCAGTCTCCTGGGGTTGCCAGCAGTCATTTAATTTAGGATTCCCCAGAATTTCCACTTCGAAGCCCTGCAACTAGAAGGCACACATCAAGAATGCCTATACATGCCATAGGCAATGCAGGGGGGTGAGGCACTACCACTGCTCCTGTAGTGCAACAAAAAGAAAGTGGTCTGTTAATACATCCTAGGAAAATGATTGTGCTCCACCCTACAGAGGCAGGCAACCCCCCTTCCTCCTCCCGTGAGCCCATGCCCATCTGACCAATCTTTTTTGATTAGCAAGGAGTTAGGGGGCTGGGTGGAAGGCTGGTTTTGTTCAGATGCTGACAGCAGCCCTCTTAAAACTCTGGGTGCACAGCAAAATTGAAACTATCTCGGTGTCTGTACAAAGTCAGTGCGTGACTGAAAGCACGCTTCTTGGAAAGGAGGACTGGGTTTAAGCCTCGCGGAGTAGCTCAGTCTAGTTCAGGAATTTGAGTTTCCACTTTTTTGTCGACATTCAGGTTTTGGTTAAATTTTCTGATCACCTCTATTGTTCACTTGGAAAGGAATCTGCATCCATCTTTTCAGCTTGAGATGGAGATTGTTACTTAACATGTTAATTTAAGCAATTAGTGAACTGTTGTTTTTCTGCGAGCTGTAGGAGAGGTTTGATTCGCCGTTCTTGTGCCATGTTCAGGATGGTGGAATCCCATTGCTGTCTCTGTAATCATGCCAGCAAAAAAAAGTGTTAAAGGCAGAGGATTAATCACAAAATGGTTTGAATCTGACAGGCTCACGCTCATACTTTGAAAGAGAGAGATGTGGAAGAAAATCCCTTCAAGATGGAAAGGACCAGATCCTTTGGAGATGTAAATAGCATTGTTCAGCAGAGCTCCAGAGGTATACACTAGCTGAAGATCAGTTCTGTAGCTCTGAACCAACACAACAGTAGCAGTCCCTCAATGGGTTTAGAGAGAAAACAGTAAAAGAACATTTTTAAGACTAATTTGTGCAGAAAGGAGGTTTACAAAAAATGTAAATCAAAAGCCATAAAAAATGGGGAAAAAATATATCTGAAACCTGAACTATATCCAAACCATTATTTTTAACATATGGCTGGAGAACTTTTGTATTTGAAGTGATAAGACAGCACTTCATGTCAAACAGGCAAGCGCTGCTTTATTAAATGTGTCAAGTTCAACAATGCTTTGGAGTTGTGCACAAGTGAAGAACAGAAGTTTGATAGTCAGTCCAAGGCTTAGAAGAGATTTAATCCTGCTGGGAAATAATAATCTTATCTTCTGTCTTCCTTTAAAAAGAAGAAAAGAAAGAGAGAGAATGAATTTGATATTTGTTAAAGAGAAAAACCAATCCCGCGGAGGTGAAGGCCAGTGCCAGTATTATGCAAGTGACACACGCTTTGACCGGAGTATCTGTGGCTTGCAAATACTGTCCCTGCCTCTCCAAAGGGTCCTGGCAGAGCCGGCCGTAGGGGTGGGTAACACGCACGATGTCTCAGGGCACCGTGGCCAGGGTGGCACTAAACATGCACATGCACACGTGTGAGCTGCCTGTGCTCACAGCAGTGCTCTCCCCCCATCCCACCCCACCCCAGGCAGGTGCCCATCCCAGCCCCCCACCTCCTCCTCCCACCTCCAGCCATTGCTTAGGAGGAGCTGGGCCGGGCACATGTGGGATGGCACCTTCTTTAGTCCACCTGCTGTGCTCCCACGCCGTGATGACTGCCCCCTTGCCTGGCACACCGTGCTACTCTGCTGGACTGTGCCCCTGCCCGCCTCCCTGTGCCTCTACCTCCAGCAGCACCACTGACTTGGGGGCGGGGGTGGGGGGCACCAAAATACAAGGTCACCTAGGGCTCCATTTTCTCTAAGGTGAGCTCTGGATCCTGGCAGACTGCTTCCTGGTTTTGCATTAAGGTTTCAGACTGTGATGCCCGTTTCCACTGGTGACCTGATCAGGGTTTTAATTCTGTCCTGCACAGCCTAAGTTTTCAAAAGTCCCTGGTGATTGTAGCTGAATCAGTTATTGGGTGCCCATCTTTAAAAAGACCCTACTTTAATCTGACCCCAGTTTAAAGACTACTGAAGTTGGGAACCTCAAAACACTAGTCTGCATTTGAAAATTAAGAGCAAAATTCAGCTAGGGCCCTTATACTCCTCTACTTAGGTTTTTACAGTGCCTTAAAATCAGGGACCTGGCCCCAGGAGGGCAATTCAAAGAGACAGGGTTAGATGCCTGTAGAGACTTAAAAGTCACTGAAGCCCAGACACTATGGGGAGCTGCCTAGAGGTAACCAGAAGGAAACATCAAACCCAGGCTTATATCTAGGTTTTTTCAAACCACGGAGACATCCACCTGAATCTGGCTTGTAGATTCAGATGCGAGTGAGGAGCTGCGCCTTCTCAACACTCAAATGGGTGTCACGGATAGGTGAGGAAGAGGAAGTATCTTTGTGGGCATCTATACATGTGCTCTGGGGTGATGGCGGGGCTGCTTTAATTAGAGTGGCTCTGAGAGCAGCACCCACAGCGTCATGTGTATTCAGCATCCTACACTTCAGAATGGCAGCGGGGGCGCTTTAACTAAAGCTCATTTGATGAGCTTCAAAGAGCCCCTCCACCGTTTTGAAATGTGGGGACACTGATACATGTGACACGGAGGCTGCTGGCATGCACTAATTAGCACACTCCAGCAGACTCAATTAATTAGCATGTGTCGGAGCAGAACTCCATAACGTGTATAGGTGCCCTATGATCTTATTTCAATAGGACCCAACCTCGTCACCCTATCAAGAAGGTGGGTCCAAAAGGATAATATTTTCCCCTTTTTGTGTAGGGACGATTGGCATTTGCATATTGACCACTTTTTTTCCTCCTTGTTTTTTTAATTGTTTCTTATGAACAGATCCTTCTTAACCAAAAATGACCCAAACTAAGAAAACCTCACCTGGTTAATAAAACAGCTGTGCTGGTCGATGGCAAGTGTTTGTTAAGGCAGAAGCCAGAGTAGTATTGCATCTTATAAACTAGCTATGCCTAAGCTTTCATAAGTGTCTGTAACCCTAAGAGAAAGTGGCATGCTCTCTTTTTATGAGAGCTGCGGAAGGAAAGATGACCTGATGTTCAGGACCTGGATTGATATTATATTGAGCTTCAATTTTAGGCTCTGCAAATGACTGTCTGTAACTTTGGGTAAGTCTCTTAATTCATCTGGGCTTTGGTTTTCCTCAGGCACGATAACACTTGCCTACCTAGCTGAGGTGATGTAGGGAGACGTTACTACAGGGATGTCCTACTGGTAGCCCACGAGAGGTTAAGCTGTGGCCCTGGGCTCTTACCTGGTTACTGCTCCCTATCACTCCGATTGCAAGAATAATTGGAGTCTCTGGGCTTCCCTCCCTCCTCTGGCTTTTGCTGCCTGCCCCTGCCCCAGAGGGTGGGGCTGGGGGAGCTGAAGGTGAGCCTGGGGGTGTGTGGTGCCTTGGGCAGGGGGGCAGGCTCCTGCCTGGTGCATTAGGGATGTGGGTGAATGGTGCAGCCTTTACGGGGGGAGTGCAGTGCATGGGAGGTGGGCAGAGGTGGATCCTGAATTTGACAGAGCAGGGTGCAGGAACAGCAGCCCATGTCCCCCCTCACCGCCACCTTTTCTCTCCTCCCTCCAACATCTCCCCCTTCCCGCTGGTGCCGGCAGACCAGGCAGGGGGAGCCCCCGGGAACTTTTTAAAGTCCCCAAACCAGGTAAGAGTCCTGCCCTACTTCCCTCCCTGGTCTGAGTCATGCCCCCTCCACACTGCTTTTCCCCATCCTCCACCTGCCTCTGCTGCTTTCTCCAAAGTCCCAGGGGTGGGGAAGTGTCAGAGCTGCCACTGCCCACTCCAGCTGGGTGGTTCTGGGGCTGGGCTCGGTTGGGAAGGCTACAGGACAGCAGCAGCTGTGATGAGTGAGCACCTGCCCCTTCCCCTCCTAGGAGTGGGAGCAGGGAACAGAAGCCCCCTCCTCCAGCGCCGTGGCTGCTGTTACCGTCCCAGCTGAGCTCAGTCCCCAACCCCTGCAGCCTGCTCCCCCAGAGTCTCCTGCAGCATGGTCCAGCCATGCCACTGCACTCACTCAGAGGAGACGGCATCCAGGCACTATATGGCCTGGGGGGACCATGGCTCACCCTGGTGTGGCCTGCAGGCATGCAACCCCTGCTGGTGCTGCCTGTGGGGCATTTGGCCCCCAGGTGCTTAGAAGCTGGACAGACTTGCATTACGACATAGGACAGTGTTGGAGGAGGTTAGGAAGGGTAGATGTTACCTATTCGTTTTTATCACAAATCTCTTTGTAGTTCTCAGCATCCTGGAGCCGTGACAATAGAGGAAATTGAGTCAGGGTAAATTAGATTGACCTTCAGTACAGTCCCGCGCATCACTTGCAGCTGTGAACACAACAGAATAGCTTTCCTTCCAGGGCGGCTTGTCCCGGGTCAGTATATCGATATGGCAGTCCAGCAGAATGGCTTTAAATAGAGCAGGAAAAGGACTTCATAGAAGAGTTAAAGAAACAGAGCAGGAGAATGATGAGCACTTGAAGGAAGCACAGACAAGACTGCGGGCAGTTGTAACGTCATCTAGGTGTTGACTGAGAATTGCCATTGCAGGTCACTTTTGAAGTGGAAGTTGTTAATACTGACCCTCTTTCTGTTTTGGAGCCTTATTCACTTGGGCCCATAAGTGTACAAATTCATTTCTTTTTTTTTCAGCTGCTTGTAGGGAATTAATATATTATTTTCTTCCCTGTGCACTAGCGTCACTGACATTTGCATCAGACTGACTGATTCCAGAATAGCATTTATCAGCTAATCTCTTGTTGAAGCAAGCACAGGAGCTCAGATGGGACTGGGTAAAAGCTTTGTCTTGAGTGATTCCCCCCTCCCCTCCAGCACAAAAAAGGGTTTGGTCTAAATGAGGCTTTTTGTGACAGTTTTTCTTTTGCGTTCTGCAGCAAGCATTGTGCTTTCTTTGCAAATCTGAATGTTCAAAAACTGTAATGTTGTGCTTATAATACTATTCTGTGGGCATCTTGTGGGAGGTCAGAGTTGCTCAAGTCCCCGTTCTCCTCCAAGGGCTGAGCTCTGCAGCTGGACTGTATGTCTCATGAAGCACAGTGTTGAGACTCATTCTGTGATTGCCTTCTCTCATTGTATGAGACCCCACGACTGGTAATGGGAGACGAAACCTGGCCTATAACAGAACAGGTCACGAGGCACCTGGGCTACTGCTCAGAGCAAGTACTACCTTCGCATTTTCATATAGACATGATTTTACTTTTGTTGCTACGTTTTGCTGAAAATGCTTTTATTTATTTTTTTCCAATGGAAATTTTCCATGAAAGTGACTTTCTTTTTGTTTTTGGCAATTTTTTTGTGGGGAGGAGGGTTATTCTCCAGTCAAATCTGCTCACAGAGTGACAGCTCCTGGTCACATTGCAGCAGAATTGTGGTGGTCCAAAGCGAATTTCTCTAACCAAGGTGTCCAATGTTGGGGGAGCAGCAGCAATCATACAGTCCTCTGCACTGAGTTACAACTAAACCAAGCTTGGTATAGTGTGAGGCCTAAATGACAAACAGGGTGAGGTAAATGCATCCCTGGTATAACTCCATTTAAGTTCACTGAGAAAAAAACCCGCATATCACTGTAGTATAGCATCTCTTTAAACAGGCCTTATTCAGTCAGATTAAAAGTATCATCACTTTTCTGTAGCTGTGCTAGGAAAGCTTTTCTCTGGAATCTGTGCTAGGCCTATTGAATACAGCCACCGTGCCTTCTTCTTTCATTTCCTGCTGTTATTTGTGCATCTTGCCCCTTTATGCATTCAGGAGCCAGTATTTCAAAATTGTACCGAAATCCCTGAGCTTGACTCGTTCTTTAATTGTCAGCAAGAGGGTTCCACAGACTGCACAAAATATGAAAAGAAACCGTGACTTGGAAGGGGATGTGGAGGTGACGTGTTTGACTAGCTCTGTTTTATTAGGCGACTAGAATAAAAGCAACACATGAGTAGGTGCTACTGTGCATTTAGTCCCTCTTGTAAAACACCCACAGACATGTACAGCAGAGCGTTCCCTGGGCTGCCAAGAACAGCTCGATCGCGTTTTCCTCTGTGCAAGGCTTTGACTCAGCAGTTTTCCCAACCCAGCTATTATTTTACACAATACTTTTCTATCCCTTTTACAGTGGACAGCGGATTGTAGTGAGCAGCTAGATGGCAGCTGTTCCCCATCCAGAGGGAAGGGCTCCTTGGCTAATGAACGCAATCAGGTAGGAGACGTGCTTGGCTCTTCCTGTCAGAGCTCTTGCTTTTTTACTTTGCCGTTCAGACCCACCGAGTCTTCGTGTTTTCCGCATTTCCTCAGTGACCCCATAGCTAAGGAGGGGTAACAGGAGAACAGGAAAATCAAGACAGCTTGGACAAATAGCTTTCAGGTTATATCAATGTAAATAGGAGGTCAAGACACTAGCACCTTTAACCATTAAAGCCATTAAACTCTACGCACATACTGGCACTCTGCTACTCACTGGGCATATCTACATGTGCTTAATGCGCAGCAATAAGCTCCAGAGCTAATTGGCGCCGGGTGCACGTCTGCACGGGCACCCGAGACTGCGGCACATTGAGCTGGGGTGGAGCAGCCCTGGCTGGCAGGTGACCCTGGGGGTCAGTGTGCCAGCCTGGAGCTGCTCACCCTGGCTCAATGTGCTGCAGAGGGGCTGGCTGGGGCACGAGGGTGCTTCAGTGCGGGGCTAGCCAGCAGGCAGGTCCCAAACTGAAGCACCCTTATGCCGCAACCAGCCAGGGCAGCATCTACACTTGCACTATTGAAGAGTAAAAAACTCTACAGCAGGATAGTACTTGTATTTACAAGCACTATCTTGCTGCAGAATAAATTAACTTACTCCAGCTTAATAGGGGTACATGTGTAGATGCTGAGACATTTACTGTGCGGCTAATTAGTCTACTGCACAGTAAATGTCTTGCATAGATAAACCCAGTCAATGCTTATTTGTATTACTAGACCTTGAAATGAAGCTTTTCTAGGCTTCCAGTGCTCTGAACCCTGTAAGTCAGAGATGGAAAAGACCCCTTCAGGCCCTTAGCCCATCATGCTAGTAGTGGAAGAGAATGAAGTGTGATCCAAGGAAAGTGGGCTTATCTCTTTGCACTCTGGATGAGTTCCAGTTAAGCATCTGGGCAGATGCTGTCATGGGAGACCTTGTCCTCTAGCCACCTGGTATGAATAGTCTGTCACTGAAAGCAACTCCTTCCTATTGAACACCATCATTGACAATGGAAATCCTTCTCCTTCTGAGGACTGCTCACTTTCAATTGAAGTTCATTTCTTTCTAGTAAAAGGAAGTTGGCATATAGGGTGCAATTTATTCCTGAAGAGCTTTTAATGAAATCCTTCCTTTTGAATAATTTGCAGTGTCAAAGTCTGGTTGTGTATATGAACCACACCTGGGATAAGGGCTGGGTTTGAATTACACTCCTACTCCTGTGGGGGGTTGCAGCAGTGGCAGATGAAAGTCAGAAGGAGCCGCCATCACCACCACCTGAGCTGCTTAGAAAGGCTCAGAGCAGGCTCGTGGCTCTCGTCTCTTATGGGGGGGCTCAGCCCCCCTGAGCTCCCCTCTAATTCAAACCCTGCATAACAGAGTTGTGCATAGTTGTGTTTGACAGCAGGTGCTTGCTATGATATGTGCTGCTGTGCGTTGCTCATAAGTATGAGTAAAATGTCCAGGTGCATGAGGTATGGTGGAGAGGGTACATCACAAACCAAGGAGCATGTGTGGTAAAGTAGAAGCAGTGGTGAGAGCCAAGTGCTGGGCGAATGTAGCATCTGTGTATCGGGAACAGAAAGATGAACTTGGGCGTTACCATGCACAGGAGGTGTGCGTAATAAACTCTCTATCTCGGATGCATTTCCATTGCCTTTCCAAGGGCAGCTGTGTCACATCCTGTTACATCTGGTGTAGTGCACTTGGAGCATCTGCACTGTACTCTCCGTTGCAGTCCTCCCTAGCATGGTCCTTGTTGGTGGTGTTGCCTCTGATTTGTCTTCCTCGTTATGTAGGAAGTTAAAAGACTGAGGTAGCAGGAGAGCTAAATAACTTGGAAGTGGCTCCAGAGACAGCATCCTATAGGGTTCCTACTGAACCAGCCCGCTGGAGCAGATTGGTGCACCAAGGGAAGGAGCCATGAATGCTGTTCCCCACTGTCAGGTCCTTCCAGACGCCACTTGCCAACCACAGAGCTGCACAGCTGGTTGTCTCAAAAGCATGAGATCCATTGTGGGGCTGACTGCTTTACATACCATGGGGTATAAAATGAGCTAGAAAGGTGATATAGGAAGATTTTAATCAACAAAAAAGAGAGGCTGCTTGTTGCTAGTGCTCTCCAGACTGTGCTGTGTAGGGCACTGCCTGGATGCCAACCGGAGCTGGATTCAAGGAGCTGCTAACCAAACTGCATCCATCAGGCTCAGAGGATAGAAAACAGATCTCCAGCTGGGAAATTACTATGCAACAGAAAGGTCTGGATATCTGGGAAAGGGGACTGAGAACATAAGAAGCATGCAAATGGTGGGAAAAGCCTGCTAAGCACATGTCTACATTGCCTCTCTGCTGATCCCAGGTGCATCACATCAAGCAGTGGTTCCCAGTTAAGGTGCCAGGGTGCCGAGGGGTCCTTTGAAGTGTGCAGCAAAGAGCGAGGCAATAAGAGAGATGTCAGGATTGCCAGCTCACTCTCATCCCTGCCTGGCAGTTTCCCCCACCTCCACTACCTGGCCCCTCTGCAAGAAGATAAGCACTGTAATAAATAAGTTAGTTATTGAAAAAGGGTGCCCTTATATTTGCAGAAGTTATGGAGGCATGCACTGAGTTTATTGCAGGGTGCCTTGTATTGAAAAAGGTTGAGAAATACTGACCTAGAATCATGCCCTACCCATGTGGGGCAACTCCAGGTGCACCAAATCCTCTAAAATGAGGCCAGGCCATTGTTTTGGAGCAGCCCTAAGCCATGTCATTGAACTCACTTTGGGGCAGGGAGCCTGAGAGCAGCTCTGAGCATGCTCCCAGTGGTCTCCACAGCCACTTCATTGCCTTGTTGCTGGCACTCCACGGGCACGGGAGGGAAGCGAGGGGTGAGGTATGCATCTCGGTAATCATCCTGAGCTCGCCATGGAGGCAGTGTATGTAGGCCTTTAGTTGAATTATGTGCAGAGGAAGGAGGAAAGCTTGTGGGGGTGGAATGAATAGCAAGGTGCATAGTAAGAGAGATCTCCTTGCAGGCAGTTTCAGTCATTGTCACTTCAATTGGGCACAGCCACCAGCAGGGAAGGGAGGCAGTCAAATCGACTGCGTGTGGGAGATGCCCAGGAGACGGTCTCCCTGGTAGGTGCAGTCTGTACTGCAAAAAAGTCGGAGAAACCCTGCTGCAGGCAGGGAACCTGTGTTCAGGACGCTGTCAGGTGCTGCCTGGAGGTTCAGCCTTTATTGCCCCATTCTTTCCTAGTCCCGTCACTGCTGGCTGCCAAACAGGGTCTTCTGCATATGGCCTGTTCTCTGCGCACACAGCGTGCAAGCTCTCCAGCAGGCCTGCCGACCTGTTCACCCCCAGGGGGGAAAGGTGGATTTTCTACATTTTGGTGCATAACATTTGTATGATTGAGCTCTGCCCAGTCAAAATCTGGAACTTAATTTGGAACTGATTTAGCCTGGGAAAAGAAATGAAAAAGAAAAAAATACTTTGGTGATGACCACATTCACACTCCCCCCTGGGTTGCTCCTTGGCCTTTTGGCTAGGAGAAAGTGAGACTAGGGGGCTTCTGAACCCTAAAGCCTCTGGGCTTGCACATAGGATGCCTGCCATGAACTTGCAGAGGATCCAAAGCCCAAGACTGATGGGTTTGGATAGGAAGATACTTGCCCAGTGGCAGAGCCACGCATGCAGACTTGAACACCTGAGCTCTGCTCAGTCGAAATCTGGAACTCGCCTGCTGGGCTTTCCCGATAGGGTTCAGGACTGATTTGGCCCTTGAAACAAAATTTAAAAAACCCCAAACCCTGGTGGTGAGGTGCATTTCAGAAAAGAAACAAGCACAGGAAAGCAGCAAAGATGAGGGCCAGCGAGCTTATAGCAGCAGACATACTGCGGAGAAGCTCAGCTGTAGACGCTTATTAAAGCCTCCGAAGGTGGCAAGCACAATGGTGGATACACTATACGGTAGCTTTGATCCGCAGCCTCCTGGCCACTGTGAAATATTCAGCAGCGGTTCCTTGATAAGAATTTTTCCCCCCTCCCGTCTTGCCTGAATCTCTGAATTCCGAGGCTGCTTGGAATTCAGATTCGGCTCTGGCTGTTTTCACTAAGCCGGCTCGGCCTGCTCGGGGTATGAACAGGATAGCGTTTTCTCGCCGAAGGATGTCACAGACTAGCCTCCTGAGCCTGAAGCAGACAAACAGTGAGGCTTGTCGGGCTCAGCTGATGTGCTGCAGGTCTGTGGGTGGATTTGTAATGCAGAGAGGAGGAGGTCAAGCATAAGCAATGGGTTTCTTTCTCGAATCAGCGCAGCGCTGACATCTTTCATCTGCCATGTGTTTTGGTGCGGTCGTGGGTGGGGGTGGTGATGCACCTTTTTGATCTCTTCCCAGAGGGATCTGGCTTGTAGAAACAAACAGCGTTCATGTGTGTCCAAGCTGCCCTTTCTGATCTGCTTTCATTGCATTTGAGTTCTCTCCCAGACAGCATCCGAGCTAATCATGATCCCTCTCCGCTTTCAGCTTGTTTTAATGAGTGGCGATTTTTCCTTGGCACCTAACAGGGAATTGCTAGCTATTGTTCTTTCTCAGTCCCCTCTTTATTACTGATTAGTGCTGCAGCCCTGCTGAAGAACATGCGGCTCCATTTATTGTTGTGGACTGTTGACTTTTACCGGTAACTAAATAGTTTAAAAAGATACGTTGTGGAAGGGTGTTTGGCTTTTCATGTAAAACATCTCATCATTATTGGTGCTGCCACAGAAGCGTGTTTGTTGCTCACAAAAACCAGCGCTGAACAAGATTTGGGATTTTGGATTTTTTTCAAAGATGTTGAGGTTTCTGTTCCCTGAAAGGGGTGGAGGGGCATTTTTTTCAATATTTGTTGAATTTTTTATTTTGACAGAAACATGGTTTTTTTGGCAAGCCAGTTTGAATGACACATTTTGGACTAGTTGTAGTTGTGATGGAAACAGGTGTTTTTAAGTAGCTGCGTTATCTTGTGCTGTGGTCTTGTTCGACGTCTGCAGGCTAACACATTTCCGACCTCGTGGATGTTGTCCAGGAGATGCTCAAGGAAAAGCCAGAGAGGTGGAGGATGGGTGTATCCCATGCAGAGTGGTTTTCTTTGATCTAGTAGTAATCTGAAGGGTCAAATGAATCAGATAGGAACCTAGCAGACTCTTTGAAAGTGCCTAAGCAAGTTAGGTATCTAGTTTCCTGACAGTCACAAGGAGCACCAGCCAACATCCATAGGTGCTTCAAATACCTTTGAAAATCTGACCTCCAGTACCTCCAGGCAGTGATCACAGCACAGAAGTTGATATCTAGATCTTTTAATTAAATATTTTTTGTGTTCCAGGTCAAATTAGCCAAATCCGTTCCAAATCGTATTGATTGAGCAGAACTGAATCATTCCAAAACCCGTATTGATCGAGCAGGTGGAACTCAATCCTTCTAAACACCAGGCATGGCTGGAACCGGCAAGCATCCTCCATCCCGACCCATCCCCCTGGGACTTCAGATACTCCCAAATCCATTGGCAGGCATCCTACGTTTAGGGCCAAGCCTGGAGATCTTGGGGTTCGGATGCCCCGATATACACAGGCATGAATGTCCCCTGCTGTGCCTCCTTCTCTTAGTCTTTACCAAGTAGTTACTTGTGTGTGAGGGTATAGGTTGTAGCCGTGTTGGTCTAGGGACAAGGGCAGACAAGGTTCTTTGGGTAAATCCAGTATCTTTTACTAGACCAATTCAAGTAGTTGGAAAAATGTTCCAACTATTTTAGTTGGTCTAATAAAAGATGTCGGATTTACCCAAAGAAACTTGCCTTGTGTGTGAGGAATTCTGGACTGGATCTGCTATGCTCGCCTCTCCCGCTCACAGGGAGCAAGGAAGTAGCCTCAAACTCTTTGCATTTAGGGTCTTTGGAGATCTCTGGGGGCATTTTCCAAGTTAACCCTTCATGCACTGGCCAGATCCCAAACAGATCAATACATTCTGCTTACCTCAAATTTCTCCCTCCAGCTTCAGTTTGATACAGCATTCGCTTCCTGTCTTAACTTAGCTGTGTTTTATTACTCACCCCTGCTAAACGGGCACTGAAAGTAAGTTGTGGGCTACAGGATGCTCTGAAAGAGTCCTTGAGCGCACTCCGAGCCTCTGGGGTGAAGGACACTGCATCACCAGATCTGAGGATAAGATACTTTGGGTAGATAAGAATGAGGGACATTGCAAGAATTGAATCACCTCAATAATTTTCCACTTGGGCAAAGAAATGTTAAAAAAGCCTAGTGGGAAGCTTATGCAAAACGCTTTTATTTGCAATTCCCCTGGCGAGGACTGTTGCAAGCACAAAGGTCTTTGATGTATTTCTGAGAGAAATTCATTAAGTATAAAGGCTTTTGGTGCTATGTGGATTAAAAAATTCGGCAGGGATGTTCATACAGAAAGGGACAGGCAACAGCTGCTCGGGAGGTGCAGTGTTGTATGAAGCATCGTTAGCAAAATAAAATAAAATAAAGTAGCATTTCCCCATTTCTTCAAGTTAAATGAGATGAGCCTTTTTGCTTGGGATGCAAAAAAAACCAAAAACCTTTGCTTTTCTATAGTCACTACCGGGTGTAATTCATCTTGAGGTTAGGACTGTAAGCACAAGGGGGAGGGAGCGCTGTCTTTTTCTAGCTGGTTTTTTTTTCATTCCCAGCACAGTGGAGGCTTGTTGTGTGATGAGTGCATCTGTATTCCAGAGGAAATCACTTCCTCAGGAGTGGTGAAACAATGAGTGAGTAAAACACATCATCTTGAAAGAGTGCCAATAAAAATGCTATCTCTTGTCATCCTGTAGTGTACTCTGAATTGCACAGTTGCACGGGGAAAAATACCTTAGAGGAATTATTGGGAGTTCAGTCTGATTCAAAGATGGTATCGTTTTTCATTTCCCTCTACCTGGAGAAGCAGACCATGCTAATACCACGGAGGGGAGGGGAGAAATCTCATGATTTTGGGGGGCTTGCCTCATTATTTTTGAATAGTTGTGACTGGCAATGCCATTGCTGTGGTTTTATATTCTGTTTCAGGTCTAGAGACAGGCGTTGTAGGTGTCTGGTAGTGTCATGCTTTAGGGTTTTTGCAGTTTACCCATAGGGGCCAGGAAGGACTTTATCCCCCTTGTAAATGCCCAGACTGGGCATTTTGCATTTCTCTCCAGTGTTGGGTACCACCCTTTTCCTAGGCTCTTATGTCTGGGTAATAACCCAAATATTTCCATGCTGGTTCAGTAGCAGAACATAGGCACTGCCCTTATCTCCCCTGCTTTTACCTACAGCAGGTTTTAGGGCATTTATGGGGTTTCAGGTATTGTGCCTTGTATTGGTGAGGGTCTGAAGTGGCAATTTTGGGAATTCCTTGGGAAATTGGTTGCTTGTGAATACAGGGGTCTGAGATTCCAGAAAGCCTATTCCAGTCCAGTGTTCATTAAAAAAAATCCTCCATCCTCCAGTAGCAGAAAGTAGATGGTAGGAGAAAGATTGGCATGGTATTCAACTTGTGGACCCATTGCAAAGGCCTGAGCCTTGGACCAGTGTGACTTTTTGAGGGCAACTTTGCATTTAGAGGAAAAAAGGGGAATGTTTTTGTTGGAGGCAGACTTGAAAAATGAATTTGGGATCTGGTCCCAAAGTTAGACTGTTAGGATTATTCTCAGCAGAGATGAATTCGTGCAACAGAGTACAAGTGAAGCAGTCCAAGGTGTTTTATAAACACACTTGTCTCAAGGCTATTGCTGTCACATATCCTATTGTCATGTATCCATACTCTTATATAACCTCAACCATCACCCCCGTCCTAGACACTAATCCTGCTCTTGGACAGGGTTTATGGTGCTGGGTTTCTGGGCAGAGAATCTGGTTATGGACCCTGCGTCTGCCAGTCATCTTGGAGACCTGTAATCTAGTTTCCTAGGCCATTTGTAGACAACACTTCAAAGGGGGTTAAATGCCTTTTGCACCGCTTTAATGGCATTGCTGTTTGCACATTCGGCGGCGTATTGCACATTAATGGCAGCTGCTGTAGGACATTCAGCGGCGTAATGCACCTTAAATGACTTGGGGCGCTGCAAAGTAAAACACCTCCGAGGCGTTTTAGTTTTCTACTCTACAGCCGCGGAGGGAAGCACCGGGCTCCATGCGGCTTGGTGACCGTGCAGGCATCTTGGCGGCAGCCCGGGAAGGCAGGCTCCACAGAAGGAGGAAAAAGAAGTGGTAAGCCTGATCTCCCCCTCCCCTCCGAGCCTGCCTAAGCTGCGTGGGGGCCCAGTGCTTCCCTCTGCGGCTGCGGTGCCCCCCGGGACCGCCCAGGCTGAGTGCCTGCGGGTGGGCGCTGCCTGGGGGGATCCACCGCTGTCATGGAGGAAAGCACCAACCCCCACCCCCTGCAGCCCAGGGATCTCTCCTCCCACTGGCATAGCCTCTCCACTAGTTGTCAGATGCTCCAGATTTCACAGAAGTTAGGGGCCCACTACTTTACTGATTTCCCCTTTGTGGACAGCACGACAGTGCAAGAGAGTAACACAGACACTCCAAAGGGATTCCTAAATCTACCCACGCTGGCGCTCTACTAGAAAACAGGAGAGACTTCGAAATCTTTACAAATAACCATAAATAACCTTGGGCAAATCCCTGTCTTCACTGCCCTCATTGTACTGGAGTTTTGCTCCATCCTTTAAGAATCCCAAGACCTTCCTCTCCTCCTACCCGGTCTTATCTTAGTGCACTGGATGATCAGAAAGAGCTACTCAGAGCAGTCTTGGACATCACATAACTTTTTAGTCTCCTTAGTCATACAACTCTCCTGCTCAGTCCTGAAATCCCCTACAAGTATGGCAAGGCCCCTCTCCTGGTGATTCATTGTTTGGTTGAAGACCACGGAAAGTCTAGACTGGAAAAAAAAAAGACTTTGTGCTGCTTGACTAACTTTTTTATCAAAGCTATTGTACTGCCAGGGCAAAATTTGTCCATGCCAGTGCCATTTTAATGTCCGCAGCTTCCAGGCCAGATGCGAGGTGTGCCATGGTTCCTGTGAACACATGGTTCATTTTAATACCTGCTGAGGTGTATTGATGCCGCTGGTTCAAAATCTATCACAATTCATACATTTTGCACAATGCAACTTTCTTCTAAACTGCCGCACAGAAATATGAGTTTGTGGGGTTTTGGGGGAGCAGGTACTCATTTCTATTCTGCTTCATCTGAGCTATGAGGAATGCCTCAGTAATAGACTCATAGATCGCAAAGATGGGAAAGAACTGATGTGTGCTCAGACATCCAGTGCCTTGCCAAGGTAGGGTTGCTTCTCATAGTCTATTTTCCTTTATTTCTGAAGTGACAAGTAAAAGAGCTGACAAATTGCAGTGCCTTTCTGGCAACTCCTATTTGATCAAATTGCTGTGAGATTTTTCCTTGAGAAAGCAGCATTGGGTGAAATGTAATGAACCCAGGTCTAAATTATAGAGAGAAAAAAGGAAAAGGCTCCCTTTATCTTTATGCCTGTTACTTCACATCAGGACTGGTACTGCCTTAATATGAGTGACTCAAGTCTGGCTGCATAATTAAATCAAGACCCTTCTGACAGCTCGGCCTTATGATAAACTTCTCGAGACCACTGTAGTCTTCTGCCTACTGGCTTAAACTCATTGACATAAGCAGATGTTGTACAATGCTCAAATCCTTGGCTTCCAGCATCAGCTTTAAGGCTGTGAGTGGGCTGTATTTACAGAGGGAACAGCAATATTTCCTCACTATGAGATTTAATTCATTCCTAAATTCCAGTTAGAAAGGCTGTTTCTGCTAAAATGTCATGTCCTTGAGATTTCTTACATTTTGATTCTTACACTTTTTCCCCCGATGCAGTTAAAAGTAAAAAGGGAAGACAGCCCCTGATGCCTTGCCTACAGAGAGCAAATGGAGCTTCTACCTCTGCTTTAGAGTGGGGGGAAACTGAGGCACGCTGAAACCAAGTGTCTTGCCCAAGGTCACACAGCAAGTCAATATGAAAGCCAAGACATGAGCCAGACTGTGTGTTACCATAAGCACTAACTATTGTTCCCTTTATGAACTGAATGGAAGTTGACTCACATGGCCTAATAGATGGGATCAGTTGTCCAGAAAAGCCTGCGTGGCTTTGACTACGTGAAACAGCATCACCTATTGAAAAGAAAATACCAGTAATCAGGTATGTTGCTTTACTTGTTTCCTGATTGGCATGTTGTCCTCAGCTGCCTCAGGACAAGACGCACAGCAACACTGATCATATATTTATAAGTCATCTTTCAACCCAAAGCATTTAACAGACTTAAAATACTCTCAGAGAAATTGTATATACAGTGATTTATACAGGGCAGGGTTGCCAACTCAAGATTTTTTAATTATTTTTCTCTTTTTTTTTTTAATAACAATCTGCAAACTTTTTACTGATAGCAAAACTTTTTTACTGATGTGGTTTACATGACCCTCCTGCCAGCCCCTGGACAACCATAACAAAGACCAGTTTAACACCAACCAAATTAAAAAAAAAAAAAAAAGTCGATAAAAAATTATCTTGGATTGGCAACCATGCTCGTTTGCAGCAATGATTTTACAACATGCTGCCCCCACCATAGGGGTCTCCTATTCACCCCCACACCCTGATTATACTGACTGCACTGCTCACCATGCTTCCTGTCCCCCAGCCTTACTCTTGCTGGTCCTACTGCCCTGTCCTGGCACGGCCTCCCACCAAACACCTCTCCTTATCTTCTGACACTGCAGCTCCATCCTGGCCTCACTACCCTCTTCCCATCCTGCCCGGGGCTGCATGGCCCTACCGATCTGCAAGTGAGCAGTGTTACAGACAGGTGATGGGATGTAGCAGCAGCACAGGGCTGGGGTAGGGGGCTGCAGAGGGCCTGCGTGCCCAGGGGACGGTGGGACACGCCACAGGCCAGATGGTGTCTGGGCCAAGCAGGACAGAGGGGCCCTCTGTGCACAAAGTCCCTTTGCGGGCCATACTGAATCAATGTCGCACACATGCAGTGGGGCCAACCTAGTCACCTGGATGGAAATACAGATACATAAGAGATCTAGATGGCTTAGCTGTATTTAGGGCATTTATGTTGGGTGAAGCAGAAAGTTTTGTGACTTAATAAATGCCACTTAGATGTCTTAGTGGCAAAGCAGAATTTCTGCAACTGGTCAGACATTGGTGTGACTTATCCCAAAGTCTGGTTAATGTTCGTCTGGGATGAATGAACTTGAGATTCCTCACAGCAGGATAGGCCCTGCATTGCATCCGTTAATGCCAAAATAGTTATACCTAGTTATGTCCATCTCTGACTATTACAATGTAATCTCCCTGCCCGCATGTGCCCAACATATGTATTTCTGGGCAGGTGAAGGCTGATCTTTGTTTTCAGTGTTCCCATTCTTGTCTGCACCCCAGATCCCGCCACTAGAGCTGTACTAGTGAAAATAGTGCAGCACATATTGGCAGAAGAGGTTTTTCTGTCAGCATGTGATACCACTTCCCTGAACGATGCGAGTGAAGTAAGCAGAAGCCATCTTCTGCTAGCAGAGTTATGTTCACCCCAGGGATTTGCTGGCCTACATACTTAGGCTAGGGGATATGATCTTTTCACAACCCGAGCAGACAGCTAAATCAGCAAAACTTTGTGTTGCGGAGTCAGGCTTCCAGCCGCCTTGGGAATGCAGGAGCTTGGCTTCCTAGGGATCCCTGGTTTCAGGTTTTGTCAGTGGGAGTTGGAATTAGGTTAATAGATGTTCATGGGCTGCAACAAAAATGAGTTGACTTCAGGGCAAGTGTGAATTAGAGGGAAGCGGCTCGTGCCAGGAAGGAACAAACTGGCTTTTAATTGTGTCTGCAGCACACAGTGCTTGGCACGCAGATAAATACAATGGGCGATGTTCCTCTCGAGGGCTCTCAGTTTTCTGTCCTTTCTAAACACTGAATTATTTATCCTGAATTCTAAGAAGCTTTCCTGGTCTTGTTTTCTCAAAAGTTTTTTTCCAGGCATGGAAGATTTCTTGGTCTTCTCTGAGTCACAGAACGATTTAAAATCTGCTTGATCATTCTCCTAATAACTTTGAAAGGCCTTTCCTTCTTCCTGGGAGTGGACTTGTGGAAAGGTCCACAGCTCTTCATCATGCTGCTGCCTGCCTAAGGAGGGAAGAGGCAGAGCCACAGCTCATGGCTTGTGGAGGAGAAATCTGGAGGAGGAAGCATAGGGTAAGCCCCAGAACAGAGTTGTAGTACTGGCTCTGTCTGACTCCTGCGTGTGGCTTCAGGCCTCGCATTTAATCTTTGTTAGTTTAGTTTCCTTGTCTGTGAATTGAGGCACCCTGATACTGTGGTGACTTGCACAGTAAAAAGCAGAGGCGTAAAGGCAGAAGTTGCTATCTCCTGAAGGGGTTAGAATAGCAGCTCTCTGCTTGGCGTTGTACTGAACTTTTTACCGAGGGTCTCAGCGTAACAGGCTTTCTCCAGGGGATTTTTGGGAGTCAAGGGTGGATTCTGTCCCTCTCCGACCCCAGCTCTGTCTGCAATAGCTCCAGGGATTGACGCTTCAGTAGGCACCTTTTCGATAGTCACATCTGTGCTTTTCTCCGTCCTTCCCAAGTTCCTACTTCTTTGTGTGGGGTGTGCAGAAAGCATCAGTGAAGGATGGACCTGGGCCATGCAGAGGTTGCAGCTTCCCTGCCTCTTCCTTTGGGCCCCCTTTGCAGAAGAACAGCACAAGTTCCCTGCAGGCTGCAGTAGGACCAGGATTTTCATGCCTGCTGGGCTCTGTGTTTTCCCCTCTGAGCTTTCAGCTCTGGCCATGTATTTCACACATAGACGGGAGAGATCCTGGTTGGCATTTATAGGTAGGCAGCCTTCTGTGCTATCAGTTTTTGCTCTGCTTATCCCTTATCTCCACCTTTCCTCTAGACAGTTCTGAGATACACAGCAGGCGGTAACACCTCTAATCTGTCTAATGAAGTGCTAATAGCACAGCAGGGATGGTGTGATTTCTTTTGGTGCAGCATTCTTAAGTGATGCCTTATGGTTTAAAATACCATATTTACTTGAATACAAGACAGGTGTCCTCCCTCCCCCCCCAACCCACATGGGTGAAGAAGCCCCTCACCTTATATTTGCATATAAGGAAACCTCCATAAATATCGTTTAACATGAAACTACCGCCAAAAGCAGCATGTGCTCATTAATGGAAACCAACTACTGTATAAAATTGATTAAATGCAGCCAACACTGAGCATGACTATAAAACACATCACCCATATTAGACAAACATACTGATTTCTTTTTTATTATTATTAAATTTTGTTTCCAGGGCCAAATCAGTTCCGAATTAAGTTCCAAGTTTTGACTGAGCAGAGCTCAGTCATTCAAGTCTGTGTGGCGCTACCACTGGCAAGTATCCTATGCCCCAGACTCATCAGTCTAGGGCTTTAGATACTCCCAAATTCATGGCAGCCATCCTATGTGCAAGCCCCAAGCCCAGAGGTCTTGGAGTTCAGATGTCCCCTAGTCTCACTTGTCTCTAGGCAAAAGGCCAAAGGAGCAAGCTAGGGGGAAAGCTTGAAGGCAGACCCCATCACCATAAAATTTTGTAGCAAAGATCATTGCATTTGGAGGCATTTGTAGACTCTCTCAAGGGTCAGCCTACCTGCAGTGCGAGGGACAGGCCTTCACCCTCTAACTACGCTCGAGTCAATTCAAGGCTGAGAAGATGGTATCTCCCTTGCCAAGGGATGGGGACCATTTTTGTGAGTGACCCTTAAAAATTGAGCGGGCGTTCCCTCCACAGGGAACTGGAATGGGGCCTGGAGGCAGTGCAATTCCAGGCTGGCACCAGAAGGGCCATAGCAAGCCCCAACACCCTCCCCTGGGTGCCAAAAATGCTACTTTTGATTTTAGCCAAAAAGGCAGAGATGCTGATGGGAACATACCACAAGGCAGTACCCATTGCACTCAGTCCCCCTCAGCACCAAATCTTTTTTAAGTCATGGTGAGCCACTACATTGAATACATTTTTACTTCCTCTTCATTCCCACAGCGGAGCCTTTGGCTTTGGACTGATGGCATGCATAATTTTACTATATACACACGTAGGTATAGAAGTGCCACTTAAAAGTGTGTTTTATGGAGTACCTGTGCTAAAACTTGCAGCAGTTTCAAAAGAGGCAAACCACATCAATTCTGGATGGGCTAAGTGTATGGGTACCTGTAGTAATTTCACTGTATGCAAGTAAGGAAGGCGGGAAGGAGCTGCAGGGGAAAGAAGTTGGGGGCAGGCAAGATTTATTTTCCCTGCAGTAGCAGTGGGAGCGAGGCAAATTCAGGGCAAATCTCCAATAATTGTATTCTATACCTGGAAAATTATATCAAATTTTTACAGTTTACATATATATACACTAATTATTGAGGGATCATCTTATCAGGGTCCTCATACATTCAAGTAAATACAGTATCTATGTCTGTTTTTTCAAAGCTTCATTAACATTATGAAATGAATCAGAACCAGGTCCCGGTCTTTTCCCCTCAGATAAATGGTTCAAAACTTACTGCCCTGGGCAAATTCCTAGAGGACTTTCCTCTTCCTGGACATAACTTTGGGTTTAGAGTATTATTGAACTGCTACCTCCTCTGCCATATGCTCTAACAATACTGGAGATCCTCGCATTATTTGTGGCCAGACAAAGCTGTCGCTATCTACCTGTGCCCAATGTGGGGATTCCTACAAACAGATAGTAATGTACAATCAGTTAAATTCTCCCCACAAAAATATAAGTGTTCTGTGTCCTTGTTGCTGTTCTGTAAAATGAGTAAATTAATTTTTATCAGCTATCAGTGGAACAGACTGTGGTCACCAGTATTAAAACCCCTGCCTCTATCATGCAGGGTCCTGGAGGATACCTTGGCCTGAGTGAAAATAGGAGGCTGCTATTCACTGGAACAAGCCACTAGTCAGAGGCTTTGACCTTCTCACATCTCTTTCTCTGTCTCTTTCTATCTCTTTTCCTCTCTTTCTCTCTCTTTCTCTCTCCATACCTAAATTGCAGTATGTGGGTAGGCTAGCAGAAAAGCGAACACCTGGCAACATTAATGCCATGATTCTGGATATTGGCAGCCCTTCTCTAATGCCTTTTTTGTCTCTTTTATGCCTTATCTCTTTCTTCAGGATCAGAGCCATACCTGCTGAAGAGCAGCAGCAGCAGTTCACTCCTAACCTGATCCACTTCAGCTGGTATATCAGGCCAGGCATGCAATGTTTCTCCTGCCACTGGTTATCCTGCAGCTATCAGCTGTGGGGAGGACACTGTGGGCAGGAGAGTGAGTACTTGTCTGCCAGACCGAATTCCTGGTGGACATCTCACTACTTGGCTCACCTGCTGTGATTGGATTTGAGTACACCTACCCTCTGCCCTTCCCGCTGTCCGATAGGATCTGGACGGTTTTCAGCAGAAACCGACAGCTTCTTTGCTTTGCGCTCTGGTGATGGCCAGGATGGCAGTTGTCATATTAGGGCTCTGAGGGGGCAGGGTGATGAAAGGTTGGAGGAACCAAGTATGTACAGTCTGAAGAAAAGAAGATTGGGGGAGACATGAGAACAGGTTTATACTATTTGAAAGACTGCCAAAATAAAAATTGAGAAAATTATGCTCCCTTGCTGCATGGGGCTTCCTCAGAGTAAGAGCAATCAGGCAGTGGAGCAAGCTGCCTAGGCGAGATGAAGAGTCTGCTTCACTGGAGGTTTCCAAGAGGCTGGAGAGGCATCCGTCCGGGATGGCTTAGGAACAGGAGATCCTGCGTGGATGCAGGGGGTTAGATCAGATGACCCTGGAGGTCCCTTTTAATCCTGTGATTCTCCTAAATACTTCTGGGATTTCCACTTCTCCCCTTCTGTATAGCAAAACCAGATAGGGATTCAGATCAGAGCACAGATTTCATTGCTTCTTCCTCAGCGCCGCCTCCTGTTGGGAACCCCAGCTGCTTGCATTTCCCTCTGCTTCTCTACACAGATTCCTGCATAAGTGACTTATTTGGCAGAAAGGAGAGACTAAAAGGGCATTTATACACGTGCTCCGGGAGTGTGAGTTGGGGAGGCACTTTAATTACAGCAGATCCAAGAGCCGCTCTAATTAAAGTGCCTGCAGCATCTCATGTATCAGCATCCCCACACTGAAAAATGGTGGCGGCGGTGTTTTAACCAAAACTTGTTCATAGATTCATAGATGCTAGGGTCGGAAGGGACCTCAATAGGTCATCGAGTCCGACCCCCTGCATAGGCAGGAAAGAGT
>NW_005842412.1:1061441-1064332 GCF_000455745.1 Alligator sinensis | reverse complement strand
TGTTGAACTGCATTCTGTTGTTTTCTGCCCAGATGTCCAACCTGTCCAGGTCTGCTTGCAGCTGTTCCCTGCCCTCTGGTGTGTCCACTTCTCCCCACAGGAGAATGTTGAATGAGCTTTAGTTAAACTACCCCTGCTGCCATTTTTCAGTGCAGGGATGCTGATACGTGAGACACTGGCATCTGCTGGAGCACGGTAATTACCACGCTCTAGCACATATTTTCTCAAACTGTTGTACACGTACTCCTGGGGGTACGCAAGACACAGGCAGTCAGTATGCGGGCACCCCAACACTTCTCTTTCTCTCTCTCTCTCTTGCCCTCTTTTCCTCTCAAAACTATGGGAAAAAGTTTGGTGCAGTTTACAAATTACATTTCCCAGTAATAATTTGGGTTCAGCCCTCCTAGCTTTGGCCAACATCACCTCTAGCCCAGGAACATATGTGAGTTGTGCACCCCTCATGTAAAAGGTGGCAACCCTACCCACACCAGATCAGATATCTGTCATATCACACCCTTATATACACAGTCCTTCTTCCAACATATGGCACACATTAGTCTGTAGATATAAAATTCCCTGGAAAGTTGAGTGTTAGGGTACTTATTAAAATTTTCAGAAGTTAGGGGGTACTTGCTACTTAAAATGTTGAGAACACTGCTCTAGCAGACTCAATTAATCCTTAATTAAATTAAGGAATTTAAGGATTAATCGAGTCTGCTCTGACACGCTGTAATTAGTGTGTTGGAGCAACCTGGCTGCATGTGTATAGGCACCCAGAGGTGTTAATCAGGACACCAGCTAAATTAGCAAGGAGCAGCTGCTGCTTTTCTAAGGTAAATGCAGGCTTACACCAGAATGTCAAAAAGAATCTCCCTCCAAGATCTTTCTGTTCTTGGAATAAACTGCTCTACTACCTATCCTTCTAACACCGAACTGGGGAAATCTAGCAAAACTGATCTGTTTTGTAATATGCTGTAGATTTTGGAAGATGGGAGGGCTTGAAGGGTGACAGTTCCAAGGCTCAGGTATTCTGGACCAATTGCTCATGTCAAGTGACATGGTGAAAGAAGCAGCAACCAAACATATTGGGGTTTTATAGGTCAAAATCAGCACCTTAAGTTTGACCTGGAAACCAGCTGGTAGCCAGGATACTTCATAGACTGTGCATGCAATGTACTTACAAGCAGTTTACTGCTCTGCAAAGTAGGCCAGCTGCATTCTACTATTGGTGCAGTGTCTAAATGGTTTCCAGGCGTGGCTCTGTGTAGACATTATTGTTGTGCAACAATATGACCTCCTAGTGCAAAGGCACGGCTAATTGAAATGAGGACAGAACCAAAAGGAGAGAGCTTTTTCTTTGCAGTAAGCCATTTTTATAGTATGCGCTCACTGGCATTTAAGGAATAGCTGACTATCATGATAGTGTGAGGGAGGTGCATGGCAAATATTTTTTACGTAAATAAGTTTGTATATGAAGTGCGTTTAGTAAAACATGAGGGCACAGTTCCTTGTGCAGATGGGGAGAATCTTTCTCAACGGGAGCCAAACACATGCAGCCAAACAAATTTCTGATCTGTCTTTGGTAACTGTACACATTAAAATGAGACCTTGTGCTTAGGGAGCATTACGGTCTGATTCATGATGCAAGTGTAGTTTAAGAATAGAAGGAGAGACACTGCATGTGGATCATGGCGTACTAGGCATAGAAACGATCATTAGCTGTTTTTCCGAGCGGGGACTGTGTTGTAAGACAGAGCTGAGTGAAAATCCAGCATTAGGAAGTTTGTAAGAACAGTCTGTTTAGTCGGTAAGAATCAGATGGGAGACATGCAGAGTGATGAAGAGCAGTATGTTGTCTAGGTGGTGGCTAAGGTTGCATTATCGCATAATGAAGTGGCCTTAAAACGATGCCTGGGATCCAGAGGGAGAGGGGTTTTTTCCTTTAGAGGGAGAGGGGTTTTGTCCTTTTGCGGAACCGTCGTGTGCATGAGATGTTTATACTGACCGCATTTTCTGCTTCTTTTAGCTCTGTAAAATAAATTTTGAATAAAGGAATTTGAAAACTGTGGCTGGTTAAAATTTAGCATGGCAACTTTACTTTCCCTGTGGATGTGCATCTTTCAGATATTGCTTATCCAAGCAAACATTGCCAGCGTAGTTGATCCGGAGTAGATCCAGGGCAACGAGCAGCTTTTAAAGCAATGTATTGTTTCTATTCTTTGTCACTGAAAGTCTTCTTGCTAGCATGGGCTGGCGCACAAAATCTGCTTCTTGAGAGAAACTCAAAGAATGACCCTTTGTCAAGATATCTGTCATCTCACGTTGTTCTTAATGGATCAGAGGCCATGGGCTGTCATGTCCTTAGAGCCTAAGTTTACATGTCCAACAGAGAGGCTCTGAGGTTCACATGTTTCTGGGCCAGTGCAGTTGACTTTTGAAGCTGTAATGCTGAGGGTCAGATGGACTTGCTACGTGGCTTGTTTCAGTGTGTCATGCAATGGAAAAACATAAGGTGCAGGAGGTGGCTTAGTAAGGAAGCTCTGCGTGCTGGGTACCATCCTCACTTTCCCTTTCCGCTGCATGTCTCAGGCTGTAAACCTGGTCTGTGTAACATGGGGATTTTTGCTCATAATTAAGAATGATTAAGAGCAGATAGCTATTTACCCCAGGGCAAAAAAGTGCAGTTCTACCCTGCATTACTTCTCCACAGTAGCTTTTACTCTGCAAACTTCTACCTTGCAATACCCCAGTGTAGCTTGCACTGCAGGCTCTTGTACTGAAGGCTGCGTTCAGCTGGTCCTGCCCAGAATTTACCGTTCTGTATGGGCCACGAGTGGCTCTGGCCTGTGGTCACCAGCTACACACTTCTCATGTTGTAGCTATATTAACTA
>NW_005842412.1:1057481-1061410 GCF_000455745.1 Alligator sinensis | reverse complement strand
ACTCTTTCCATCAGACAGAGAGCAAACCTGTTGGCACTCATAGGATTTCGTTACATGATTATGTTATCTGTATTATTATGTTGCATGCAAATCTGGCAAGTCCCATTTTTTTAATGTAGACTTTTTGAATATTCATGAGAGCAGCAGAAAGAACAGACCTGTGAGCTGGAGAAGAGGATTAATGAGTTCATGTTGTAAAGAGCTCTGTAGATGAAAATTGCTATGTAAGTGCAACATATTATTTTAAATTAAAATCCAAATGTTAGACTTGTCAATGAGTGGGTGGTTGGCAGTGTTAACACGCACCAGAGCTGCTGTTTGGGTTTGGCTACATGGCATTCATTTGGGGGATTTACAAGGATATAGAGCAGTGGTTCTCAACCTTTTTAGACTCAAGGCACCCCTGGATAGGCTTGGGGCACCTCTCAGAAAATGCCAGCTCTTAATTTGTCTACAGAAAAATAATAGAGCAGTTTTTCTATTGCAAAGAACTCAGAAAGACCACAACTATGGATTTATATTTGAAATCTCTGAGTTTTATCTTGTGAATCATGATTGCCAACATTGTGTGGCAACCTGTGGCACCCTTGAAAGGATCTCAAGGCATCCCAGGGTGCCATGGCATCCTGGTTGAAAATCTCTGATATGGAGCAAGTTTAGGATTCGTGCCCGGAGTGAGTGTCATCCCACTTGCCAGTCTCTTGTATGTCTTGTCCATCCACCCAACCTCCCACTGTGTGTCCCTAGCCTGGTGGGGAGTGCAGGATTTCAGGGGTTAGAGAAGTAGCTGCAGAGCAGACGCTGCAAGTGAGGGGCATCAAGGTGAGGAGTTATTTGTGTAAGTGAGAGAAAGCTGGAGAGCTGGAAGAAGGACTGGTCTCTTGTGAAGACAGCAGGGAGCATGTTGGAAAGGAGGATGGATTCATTTACTTTTGGGTCAGCTTGGTGTGCGGCAGGGAGGAGGAGCAGGGAATGTTTTGCCACAGTGACATCCTTCCTTATCTGGCCAAGAAGCCGCTCAGCTCCTGCATTCAAGTGGTTAGAGCCAGTTACTAAACTATTTTTCCCCAGGACAAAAAATCCTTCACCCAGGAATCCCTGCAGTCCAGTGCTATGGTGGAAGCATGAGCAACCTTTCAGTGACTTCTGCTCCTGAAGGCTCCCACCTCCTTTTTATCATGTTGTCCCCATTAACATCTTTTTCAGAGTGACTCTCTTTGCACGTTCTTTCAGCACCCGCATGTCCTTGCTTTTTGTCTGTCAGCACCATTTTTTAGGATTTGAGGATGACCCAGCTTGCCTTGTAGCCTGCACAGGAAATGAATCTGAAGCTAGCTCTTCTTTCATGTTTTATCATGAAATGACTTTGTTAAAAATGCCCAATTACTAGAAATGCCGTGGAGAAATGCTAATGGGGTAATGGAGACATTTGTCTCTAGCTGGATGATTTGAGTCCTTCATGAGTAGGCTGAGGCTGATATTTGTCACCCACGAGAGTCTGTTCAGTGGCACCTTGGTAACGTTGGTGTAAATCTGCAATCATTCAATTGAAGTAACACTACAAACTGTCTCAGCCCCTGTGCCCACAGAAGTAGCAGCCTGGCATATGGTGCTAATGAATGCAAACACAGGTCTCTTTAATATCGAATCTATTAAATGTGAAGGTGCCAGTTTTATATGTAAGCATTAAAAGAGGCTGATAACTTGTGATGGTGACAAATACGGTATACAGCAGAGCCGAGTCATAGAGGCTATGAGTTCGTCGATCCAAAAATTGGATTTCTAAAGTTATATTCATGATATGTGTTTAATCAGTTCATTGCATTTGGGCTATGTGTTAGTTTACGTGATAACCTACTATAGGCAATTAATCCCTCCATTTCTTTTACATCTTTTTTTCCAATCAACCACATTTGCTGGCTCAGATAGCTCTGGTATACACCTAACTTTAAGAATGTGAGTTCCTAGGACCAGAGGACGAGGGATCTCCGACGTCACCACATCTAGTCCCCTTTTATCATGGGGATAAAGCCATACTATATAACCTAATTAATAAATTGATGAATAGACATCTTAAAAACCAGTTCAGAAGTCTACACTGAAGTCAGTGAGACAGTTCTCAAGCCTTAAGTTAAATTTCTCTTAAATAATTTCTTACCTGGCTATAGTTTAGAAAGATGATTTTCTAGCTCAATTTGTTATGAATTTGGTGAGGATATATCTCCAGAAAGAATTCTCTTATCTGATTTCTAATATGAAAAAGATGCCTTTCATTTTATGGCAATCTCATAGAATACAATGTAGAAAAATTACTCTCCTGGCATCTTCTACAATTTGATGTGCAATTTTTCTTTCTTTCAAGGCTTGTGTTTGAAAATGTAAATCCTGATTCTTTATTAGAATATTACTTTCTCTTAAGTGGAAATTGAATTAAGTGTAGATGTGTTTATTCGCTGTCAAGTAAAAATGGAATTAAGTTTAGACGCATTTATTTACTCTTCCTTAATGCTGTTTGACAGAGAAACAAGTTTTAATGCACCTGTTTCGAATTCTTTTTCTCTTCTGTGAAAGCTTTCCAGTACTTGCTGGCATCCTGAATATCTCGTATATCAGAGGTACGGTTGCTGCCTGTGCAATCGATTTCTGACCTCGGGTTACAGGCTTTCCAAGCCAGCTCTCCAGTATGTTGAGTTTTTTCCCTTATGGCACGCGTGTTCTCTGTTGATCTGAAGATGTTTCCATCTGTGACCTTAAGACACGCAACTCTGTAAACTCATAAACAGACCTTTAAACATTGAAGCGATGAAAACCCAAGCTCTTCTCTTCTCCCGGCTTGTTTCTTTGCTTCTGCTTCTGTGCTTTCTGGACCAAATGAGATTATTCTTCCTTCTGGAGGAAGGAAGCCTCATGCAGCTTCACGTGGCAGACCACCTTGTACCTCTTGCAGTTGGCTCATAAATGTTTTTTCCTTCATCCCAGCTTGGCCATGTGATGTGCTTTGTTACCTTTACTATTTCTCAGACATGGAGTGGCACGGTGCACTCAATGGCTTTCTACCAAATTGCAGAAATCAGGTAAATCCCAGGTGCCCAACACATTGGGAATATCTCAGAAGTTACACTTTTGCAGGGTTGCAGGGCTGCCGTCATTGGTATAAAGTCTGAGACCAGAGACCACAGCAACTGCACCACTGCACCCTGGCATCCGCCGTTGGGTGTGAACATACCTGAGCTAGCTCATGCACTGCTCTCCGCATAGCCTCAGCACCTTGCAGGCCCTTGTGGCTAGCCATGCAGGCATTCACTCGGCCTCATCAATGGTTTTGCTGAGCTCCTGCGTAAAGTTGTGGCTAGGCAGGCACTGGCACCTGAGCTGGTTCATTTAAAGCAGCTAGAGATGCCAGCACTGCACTGCAGTCAAAGGCACGGCTGCTGTGGTGACATCCAAAATGTTAGCGGCATTTAAGCAGTGTACCATTTGTTTAAGCTCACTCTTCAGGCATGGGGCATGAACACTGAAGGAGTACATTTGCTACCCCTCTTTGCATAGATGCAGCCATATAAGAATACTTATTTCAGGAGAAATTTTCTTCCCACACGAGAGAGACGATGAACTACACAAAGAAAAGGCGCCTTTACACTGGTACAGCTGCATTCCCCCTAATGAAGTCGGTAAGAAATCATACCCTTAACTGACCTCGTTACACAGGCACAAAAACCATGTAGACCAAAGGTTAATGATGGGAACCTGAGCCTTGGGTATGAATAACAGTCACGGCACAGCCTGCCGTGTCCACTCAACTCCTAGGAAAAGGGCAGCATGACTTTTACCTTTAAATCATGGCAGGGCATCAGTGAGTTGAGATGTGCATAGCCCTGATTAGTACTTACGAGCCCTCTTTAACACGTTGGCTCTTGTCATACCGCTCT
>NW_005842412.1:1024638-1057450 GCF_000455745.1 Alligator sinensis | reverse complement strand
CAGTTTCCAGTGCTACAGTTCACCCTTCTGTGCTGTATCTTTTTTTGTATCTTTGACCACTTCAGAGGTCTTCTCTGAGTTTCAGAGCAAAGCTTGTGAAACTCCTCAGGCTTGAGGCAGACAAACACCCTTGCACCCCAACCACCTCCAGGGCTGCTTTTGTGTGACTGAGCAAATCAGGTATTTTAGTTTTATAGGGACTCCCCGGGAGGCCCCGGAAACACTGAACAAGAAACCCATGGTTTCTTGAACAGGTGTAATGAGGACGAAGGCAGAGCATTCACAACAATTGTTTTGTGGACAAGGATAGCTACAGTTGCTTGGAGCTTAAAGATTTCCAAGGTGTGTGAATAGATGCCGTTTGACTTCACGAGGAGGAAGATCCACTAAATGAGTTGAATTTTATTTTCTTTTGTGACTAACTAGTATACTTAGCACTGAGTGATGTGCACCATATTACCGAGTCAACCTCAGTCCTCACATCATTAAGGGAGGTAAGTATTATTATTGCTCACTTATAGATGAGGAACGTGAGGTCAAAAGGACCAAAACCTGCCTTGACTTACAATCCCATTCCTACGATGCCATTTTAGGCAGTTGGGTCACAAATGTTTAAAAAAGGCATTATTTGGTCTAGATATGTTGAGCACCCTACCCAAACAGCTGAGGATGTAGACGGATATAACAGTTGTGCCTTGTATCCAGTGATAGTGGTATAAACTAGGGCTGTCAAATGATTTGAAAAAATTATCGCGATTAGTTGCACAATTAAAAAAAATTAATTGCAGTTAATCACAGTTTTAATTGCACAGCTGAAAACTTAAAAAAATATGCACAGAAAAACTCCAAATAATGCAAAAGTGTGGAGGTACTTTGTATGGTGGGGGGGTGGGGGGTGGGTATCTGTCGGGGGAATTTGTGAAGGTCATGGGGGCTGTGGGTGTGTGTGTAGGGTTTGGAGCCGGGGGGCGGTCCCCACACACCCTAGCAGGATGCAGGGTACTGTGGGTCAGGAGTGAGGAGCAGCAGCAGGGCTGGGGGGGCTGTGGCTTGGGAGTGGGGGGCAAACAGGCACAGACAGTGCCATGCTGGTAAATCTGTGGAGGGGAAGGGGCAGGGGGAGAGGGCAGGGGCATGGGGTGCAGACTGAGGACCCCACAGTCAGGTAGGAAGTAGAGCAGGGGCAGGCGCTGGGATGAATGGGACCTGGGGCTGGGACAGGTTGTGAAACAGATGCAGGCCCCTTTTCCACGGGTGCAATGGGGGGGGCATCTCCCCGCCTCTGCCCGCACCCCCAGGGGAGGCATGGGGGGTACATGCCCCCCATATTTGTGTGTGGGGTGGAGGCGGACTGCCCGCTGTGGGCTGGGACTCTGCGCCCTGCTGCCTTTGCCCCAGGAGCCATGCAATGCCATGTTGTGCCTCCCACCACCAGGCAGGCAGGGGACAAAGGCGAAGGCAACAGGGCGCAGAGCCCCAGCCCACAGCGGGCACCCCACCTCCACCCCACACACAAATCTGGGGGAGCACGTGCCCCCCATGCCTCCTCCAGGGGTCTGTGCAGTGGCGGGGAGCCCCCTCCCCCCGCACCTCCGGATGAGTCTCCCACAGCTTTGTCCCATGACCCACCCTGGCCCTGGGGCCCCTTTTGCCCCTGTGCATGCCCCTGCCCCACTCCCTCCTCACCGTGGGGGCCTCAATCTGCTCCTCCCATCCCTTCCCTCTTCCCCTGTCCCTCCCCCTCCACAGACTTCCTGGCGCAGTGCTACTCTACACGCAACATGCAGGCTGTGGCTGCTCATGGGCATCTGTGTCTGCACATGCCCCCCCACCTCTGGCTGCAGCCGCCGCAGCCCGCACCCAGGCTGCCCTGTGGCCCTCTACACTGCCATTGCTGCCCCACTGGGTGGCCTGGAGGTGGCAGAGCAGAGCCTGGGTGCAGGTTCCAAAATCATGTGTGCGATTAATGCATTAAAAAAATTAACTCAAGAACCAATTAACGTGTTAATCACACAGGTTAACTGATTAATTGACAGCCGAGTATAAACTCTTAGAACACAAGCTCTTGTAGCCAAACAAGTGTAGCAAAGCTGTTGTAACTTTAACCTTGATTCATTCAAAGGTTTAGTTCACATATGCCACTAAAGGAGACTGCAGATATAACCTTTATGTTGGAACAGCAAATGCTTGTCCTTCCTACTCCCCATTTTTTAAAGCGATTAAAACTGATTTCTGTCCACAGCCAGAGTAAATCTTTGGCAGAGCCAAGTTTAGCATTTGGGAGTGCTTGGCTGCTAACACGCATGTGCACGTATGATCCTGGACCACCCATCCTCTCTAGCGTTTTAAATTGGTATTTTCATTAGGTTAGGAATTAAGTTGCATTTGACTAAAGTGAGCTGTTTGTTGTTTCTAGGAAGAGTGGGATCACAGCAGCAGTGGGAGTTCAGGATCCCGGCCTAGTTCAGGCTCCAGGCATGGGTCTGGATCAAGGTCTGGCAGCCGAGGCAGAAGCAGCCAGTTCAGTCAATCAACCAAGGTATAATCTAGTAGTGATGGTGAGAGCTGATTGAGGAATGCTGAAATCATATCCTTCGCTTGCTGCTAATCATAGGCTTGTTCTTTCAATGACATGATCTGTGTGTGTGTGTCTGCGTGCACGTGTATACGTATGTCTAGATGTGGGGAAATTATGAAGTATACTTAAGAAACTAATTTTTCTGCACAATGCACCCATCGGGGCCAGGTTAGTACGTAGCTATTGTGTCTATGTTTTGCAAAGCCTTTTTAGAAGAGTGGAGTGTTTTAAGATGGGGAAGGAAGCTTGGTGCAGGTCAGTTTAGTCTAGCAAGAATTTTTTTGTGTTTGAAGTCTTGGAGTGCTTCAGTTTGGGGATATGACAAACAATAAAATATCTTTTGCAGGTCACCTTTGAAAGCTAAACCATGGGACCGACTCAGCACTTTAAATATTGCAACACAGTCCCAAGCCTAGCTGCGGTCTCTCCTGGGAGCTGTCAGGAGAGAAAATGGTTTTCTTGTCTTGGAAAATTCCAGGTTTTTCTTCTTTTCAGTCAAGGTGAACATGAGACCTTTCAAAATGTTTCAGGAACAGAGAGACAGTCAAGGTGAACATGAGACCTTTCAAAATGGGTCAGGAACAGAGAGCCCCCTCTGCTTGTCCTAGAGTAGCCAGTATCCCCATGGCCAGGACACTTGCATGGGATGCTGGGAGACTAAGATCAAGTCCTTGCTCTGCCTCAGTCTGACTGGGACTTTAATATCAGTCTTCCACAACCCTGGTGAACACCCCGACTACTAGAGTAGAGTTGTGCACTCTGCCCTGGTGCCTAAATACCTCCAGCTGGAGCTGCTCCATGTTGTATACATACTATTCTTGGGCTGGAGAATGGGAGCAATCTACTGGATAGCCCAGTGTTTGTAGCACTCATCTGACATGTGAGAGACTAATGTTTAAATTCCTGATGGTATTATTATTATTAAAGTGGAACCTGAGAGAGACTCCCCTTGCCCTCAAGAGCACTCACCTGGGAGATGGGAATTTGAGGATTAGGACTTGCTCCACCTGAACCAGCATTTTGAACCTTTTTCTTCTGCATCCCTGTGCCTTAACCACTGGGCCGCTGGCTATTCTGGGGGAAGTGAGGAAGCCACCCCTTTCTCCTTCTGCCTAGACAAGTCCGCTTTTGTTGACACTGGCATGTATCTTCTTCTGGAAAACTTAGGTTTTGATGAACAGGCATTTTTGGATGATACATGCAGTTGAATCGGAAAATTCCTGGACAACCCTAGCTGTGAGTACTGGTAGCTGACTGTTTGCTACCTGCATAGTATGGGCAAGATGCAGTAGTAAGGACTCCAGTGGAGATTTGCCAGGCATTAGGCACTTAAGAGTCCCCACAGTATGCAGGAATTATAAAGATTCAGGCAGCTGTTCACATTATTATTTGCCATAATGGTGAGCACATTGACTTTTAGACGTAGCAGAAATAGTGCAATGGAGAGCATGTTGAATGCAGATTGATTTTTCTGTAGAGTAGAAGGCAAGGAAATGGCCTGTCATAACTTTGTGCGGAGTATACTGTAGCTGTTTGTATAATTACCCAGCTTGACTCATAGCTCTTCGTCTTGCTTGTGCCATTGCTACAGTTGTGGGTGCAGTCACAATACTTGCACACGCAAATTAAGCTTGTGAGATTTGTGTTTGTAGGTTTTGTCCATCTGCATTTGCGTCCTCAGGATTTTGGAAGCTAAGTCCATGTGTCATGTCCCATAATATGTATAGGATCTGTTTGATCAAACCGTGTCTAATCTAAGTATTTATTATGCTCATCATGGGGACTTTCAATAATTGCTCATAATGGCTTAATTTTCAAGAGCAAGACTCTAACCCCGCTTATGTGCAAGTTATTATCTAAACCTATGGGTTGTGCCATTGGGCTCTTGAAGTTTAAAGCTGATTACCATCAAAATTGCAGTGCCAGGGACCTGTTTTAAAATGCTGTTTTTGCATCAGGATTTGAGAATCAGCTGCTTTGATTACTAAAGCTCAGTACCATGCTGAGACATGCTGTAACAGGCACATTTATGCCTTGTGTAGGATTACACTGTGTTGCAGATGTTATCCCAGTGTACCTTTAATTTACCTAGACTCTGCAAGTGACCACATGGGCTTTTAAACGGTGATTGAAGCTTGGTTAGAAATATAATGGGAAATTTCAGAGGAAATTGATCATGTACTTAAATCCCTGAACTAAAATACATCTTTTACAGATCTATTTTATCTTCATAGTAACTCGAGGCATGTTACAACCCTTCCTCCCTGATAAGCAATTATTATACTTGTGCTCTGAGGAAATGCTTTAATAGGTGGCTTAATGAGGATACCCAAACTTCTTACATCTATAGGAGAGTATTGTGAAGAGAAATGTATCTGTCTGCAAGAAAGATCTTCTTCTGCATGATAATTAATCATAATAGTGTATTTGTGACAGGAACTGCATCTGCATTTCATTATGTTGCATGGGAATGACAACAACTAATTAAATAAGGATTATTTTTTCCTTTGACAATGTACGTCTTCCTAAAATCAAGAACTCTGCTTCCATGATTGGCCGTCAGACTATTAGGCAGTGACATTCCTGACAGCTTTGTTGCAAGCTGCAGCTTCTGTATGGAGAATTCTTCATCTGAAAACCCAAAGGACTTAAAATCACAGTCAATAGACACCCCTAAGAAAAGCAGTCCATTGCATCTCTGTTCAGTACAATGTTGCCTGAATTGCCAGCTGGTCTTAGGGGTAGTACTGAAATCTATCCATCTGGGATGCATACTGAAGATCCAGTCTTTCCTTTGGAGAAGTATTGCTTCCATTGTTCTCCCACTGTTTCCAATTTCTGATCTATGATTTGATTGAGAAATTGTCACGTGTTGATAGGAAGGTTATAATATTTGGAATGTAATCAGCAGCCTTTCCAGATGGGTGCTGGATGTGGACATAACTAGAAGAAAGGAATTCATCATCTGGTCCACAAATCATGACTTGAATGCAAGATTTGGGTGATTCAATGAACAGCTGAACTCGTCTGTTCTGAAACCTAGCTACAAACATCTAAACGAATGTATTATCAGAAAAAAAATGTAGTAGACTACAAATAGTTAATAGTCTCCTGTAGTATAGATCATCTCAGAACAGATCAACCACTACCTGTAAAGGCAGATAACCCTGTCGTAATGATCAGTATTATTTTATTAATGTTCTGCCTATAGACTGAAACAGGTTCTATTTTTTTTTCTAATTCTATTTTTTTAATTCTCTTCTTTTTTTTAATTCTCACTGGTCTAATTTTATCCTTTAGGTTGTAGACACAAACCCAAGTGTTGGTCGAGCTGCATTATATTCACATGTAGTATTACTCCACCTACGTGTCTATCTAGTAAGTGCATATTGCACGCCTGACTACAAGCTACAATGCCAATCCCAATTTTTTGCCAGTTGCTTACGTTGTAACAAATAGCAATTAAATGCATAAATTACTTAAGCAAATAAGAACTTTTCAGCTTCTCTGTCGACTCTGTTATGTAACTGTCCGATGAGGGCAAAATGGGTGACACTGGCTAGAATCCACCATTTTCAAGGTTTCCGAAACAGCCTTGAAGGGAGTAGGGCCTGTTCATTTCGAGGGTGAGATTGCAGGCATAAGGCACTCTGAAAAAGAAGTAACAGGCTTCAACAAGGTACAACATTTTAGCACAGGCTGTTCCTTGTAGTTCACGAGCAACGTTTGTCTACGCTGATGCTGGATAATACAGACATACTCTGGGTCAGTGCATCATGTTTCTTCAGTCCCCACATTATTCACGGTATTACTAGGGAATACAGTATTACTAGGGACCTGCTGAAATCAAGGAGGCAGGCGGGCAATTTTGCAGGCTGAGCACAGCAAATGCTGCCATTTTCATGGTTTTTTGCAGTGAGGTCCCCCGTCACTGCTGATTGGCCCAGGGGCCCCAGCGGCAGCCCTGTCCCGTGCCATTGATTGGCTGAGACGGCTCCCGTTCATGTGGTTCCGCCTCTCGCTATTAATTGGTGGAGAGGGGTGGGGGCCGCACGATGGGCAGCCCTCTCAGCCAGTCGGTGGAGGGAGGAGAGGGCAGCCACCGTCTTGGCTCCCTTTCTGCGTGGCGGTGGCCGGTAGAGCTCCCACTGGGGAGCTAGCAAGCTAGCATTTTATTTTCAGTAAGGTTCCTTCCCCCACAGTGATTCTGCTGAAAATCACAAGGAACGCTGCCTTTTGCAGAAACTATCTCAAATCGCAGTTTCCATGAAAAACACAAAATCACAATTTGACTAAGTCCCTAAATATTATCCACCGAAAACTGTATTGAAAGAACATTATTAAAGGCATAAAAGCCCTGTGCAACCCTATTTTGACTCCCTCTCTGCATATGCTCTGATCCAATCTATTTGCTGTACAAGTTGGACCTCTCTGTGGCTAAAGGGAGATCATCCCCATGTCACAGACGGAGAGCTGGGGCACAGAGATAAAGGTCAAAAGTTTGTGTGCCCAAGTTGAGACATCAGGAACCATATCTTTTCAGAGCACGCGGGACGATCTAGCACGTTGTACATTCAAAATGCGGCAGCCGTGGGATTCAGACATGGCTGTGAGCGTTTAACCGTTCTGTTATGCCGGTATCGCAGGTCAGGCACCCAGAGACGGAGGAGCACACAGCTCTTGGCCACTTGTGGTTTAAAGGACTTGCTTAGGAGAATACAGGAACACTGGCAGAAGCAGGGAGAGCTAAAACTCAGTTCTCCTGGACAGCATCCAGTTGCATTAACCATGGCACACAGTCCTTTCTTGTCCTGAAGTTACCTGCCTCATTCCACACCCACCTTCCAGCTTCTGCAATAAATGAATCAGGGTCCATAAACCGCAGCCTCCTTTGCTGTGCAGCTGTGATTCACCCCCTGTGCAGATCCATACTGCATAGTGAGTGAGGGGATAGGGTAAGGAGGGGAGGGGGATAGGACATAATGGTGTCATTCAAGCAGTTGCAGACTGTATGTACATAGAGTGCATAGGTAACCTTAAATCTGGTGTTGCCTAATACATGAGCACTTGAGTGCGTTTGTGTGTGTGTGTATACTTCCTTGTCCTAGACCCACTTGTTTGCAGTCTTGCCATCCTCTGGACCCGCTCCCCCTCAAATTTTAAGTATTGAGCGGCTTAGGAAATGCAGAGCTCTAGAGATATCTCCTTTTAAGTTGATGGTTCAAATCCTACTCAAGGCAATAGTGACCAAAAGCTGTTTCTTTTTTGATAGCCATTTCCTGGCTGTTATGAAGTAGCTCCAGTTGAGGTGCATCAGTAAGGCAAATTCGAGGGGCTTGCACTGCTGTTGCATGTGTTGTAACAGTCCTGAGGGCAAGCAAGCAGCAGACTAAAGACTCTGGGGCTGTCAGGCCCACACATTGGAAAGAAAATGTCATGAGTTCAGTTTGACTTTGGAGGAAAAGTGCAGTATTAGACAGGTGTGTCGGTAACACAAGAGGTTCAGTCCATACCAAGGAGAATGAAATAGTGCCCACTGACCTACAACGTACCTTGCTCGCACATCCTTTTTGTGTTGCGAGTCAGATCACAGCAGGAGATGCCACTGTCAGATCATCATCTCAGCAATGTGCTTGGCTTTTTATGTGCGTGTTGGCTGTCTGTCTCCTGTGGCTTTGTAGGACATGACATGTGGTGGCTTCGCCTTTGATGCAACAGAACTTCTCAAAGGTCCTTCCCAGATGTGTTTTGGACAAAAACCATATGGTTTTTGGCACTTCATTCTGAGCTAGTGAAAGAAAAAGGCAAAGCCTTCATCCCTCCAAACCCAACACTGGCTGTAGGTTATCAAATGCTCTTGGAAAGAACTAAACTGTGCTTCAGAGAAATAAGCCTGACACTGTTGGGAGCTGTCTAATGATAACCCTTACCGTACCAAGGTTGGGACTGGTCCTATCTCACCTTGTTTTTGGCTCGTCCTTAAATCTGGAGCTGAGCTGACTGGTCAGGATATGTTAAACCTGTCAAGTTGCCTGACCCTCGAGAACCTTTCATAGGCCTCACAAGCCTCAGTTGTCGGAGGGTGAAATATCAGACTGGGATCATATAACCCCCTCCAATGTCAGGTGAAATCCTGGGGCAAAATCAAAGTCTTCTCCTTCAAAATGTTCCTTGCTGGTGACTGGGATGGACATTAGGCCCCTCTTCCAGCGGCCTGCCATCTTCCAGTGGTTATCCCCAATGCAACCCTTCGTTTCTGCCTTGCTCTCGTCAGTCTCGTTCCACTTGTTGTAGCTCTTCTGCTGCTCAAAGTTGAGTTTTTTACTAAATTAGTGACAATTTGTGTATGTGAGTTTGTCAACCTCTTAAAACATGGATCAAACACAGGATGGGCAACAATCCTCTGAATCAATGGGGGAACCATGAGAGAAAATGTTGCAGCATCTCTATTTTATTCAGAGAGTCTTGTTAACACTCAGTGGCACAGTTGTACATTGGCTCAGTCATCCAGAAAGCATGTTGTAACACCTGTAGAATAACAGCTTTTCCCCTTCCTTCTTAGAACGGCAACAAAGACAGCTCCCTTGACATGCTGGGCACAGATATCTGGGCAGCCAATACCCTTGAGTCTTTCAGGTAAGCTCACTTAAAAACTCTTTTAAAACACAGATGGGATATGACCTCTTCTAGCCGTACCCTGCATTTCTGTCCTCAGGGTTTTCAGCACCACGGAAGCGACTCTCACTCTTCCTTGCCTCCCCCCTGCCCAGTCGATTGTACTGAGCCCAGTACCCGTGACCCTATTAATGGTGAATACAAGCTAGAGAAGGTCAGCAGAATGACTTGCATGCCAGACTTTGAAAGGGAGCACTAGTTTGACTATTTTTGATCTGTTGAGGAAACTTGATGTGTAGGACTGAAGTGGCTCTGAACTCTCCTACTAGGACTTGAGATAATCCAATTCATTTCCTTCCGTTAATTTGCAGTGTGTGCATGCATTTTACTTCAGCGCTTACGGCACACAGTTTGAGTTGCCGTGCCACCCTGAGACACCACGGGTACCAGCCCTGAAAAAACTGAATGCATAAAATAAGTCTTTTCCCAGTTCTGTGCATCATTCTGTATCCTCTCTAGAACAAGCATGAAACGGGCTTCTCAGGGAAAGATCCACCATGGCACTGCTGTTCCAGTACCACTGGTAACTCAGTAGGCCTTCCAACAGGGTACCAGCACTTAGTTTTTTCTGGAGTAGCAGTCACAGCAAAAACGGCTATTTCCAAAGCACCTTAAATTAAAGAGCCAATGCAGCTAAGGAGGTTAATGGTGCTGCATCTAGAGGACCTCTTTAGAGCAGTCACTGGGAACATGGCACTTATGAGCATGGCACTTTAGAGTAGGCACTAGGAACATGGCACACATGGCTCATGGATGTGCTGGTCAGGTTATGCTGAATGCAAAAGCTGCCTCTAGAAATCACGGCCTTTTTTGCCAAAGGTTGAGTGCTTAAAATATGCTCCTTCCACTCCGAACACATTTAATTAGTAGCATGCTCTTTGTCTCTCTCTTTCTCCTAGTGGTGCAACCTGGGATCTGCAGCCTGAAAAGCTGGATTTCACACAGTTTCACCGGAAGCTGAGGAACACCTCCAAACACCCTCTCCCCCACATAGACAGAGAAGGGTAAGTGCCCTGTTTGTACAGCACCGAGCACAGTGGGATCTTGGCCCATTATGAGTGCTCCTAGGCATGGTAATGACTTTTTTTTTTAGCGGTGTAGGTGTGGGTGTGTCTCTTTACAATGAAAGCTCTGTTGCGGTGGCATGGTCCCTTTGATGTGGGTCACACTGGGGACGTAAGAACTATAGAAAGTAGAGGTGGGAACCTTGGTGATTTACAATGGCATCAGTACAGAACAGTTTCCTCTTGGAGTTTTTCTGTTGCTTTGTGCGGTTCAGGTATTTTTTTAACAAAGATGGACCCGAACCAAGTCGTTTGGAGACGTTGTGGAATCCCCGTCACTGGAAGCATTGAAGTGCAGGTTGGACAAACACTTGGCTGCAGCGGGCTAGATAGGGATGGTCCTGCCTTGAGCAGGAGTTTGACTAGATGACATACTGAGGCCCCATTTGTCCCTTTGGTGCAATGATATTTGAGTAAAGCTTGGATCCAGTGTAGATTCATAGATGTAGGGTCAGAAGGGACCTTGTAGATCTTCTAGTCCAACCCCCTGCCCTGGGCAGGAGAGAAAACTGGGCTCAAATGACCCCAGCCAGGTAACTGTCAAGCCTCTTCTTAAAGACCCCCAAGGTAGGAGCCAGCATGACTTCCCCTGGAAGTTGGCTGCAGATCCTAGCTGCCTTAACTGTGAAGTAGTGTCTTCTTATGTCCAGGCTGAACCTACTCTCTAACAACTTATGGCCGTTATTCCTTTTTACTCCGGGAGGCGCTCGGGGGACAAGGTCTCTTCCATTTCCTGCTGGTCCCCCCTGGTAAGTTTATAGATGGCCACCAAGTCCCCCTCAGCCTTCTCTTGTGGAGGCTGAACAGGTTCAGGTCCCGTAGCCTCTCCTCACAGGGTCTGCCCTGCTGTCCCCAGATCATGCGGGTGGCCCTCCTCTGGACCCTCGATGCTGGCCACATCCCTCCTGAAGTGCAGCACCCAGAACTGGACACAGTACTCCAACTGCGGTCTGACCAGTGTCGCATAGAGGGGGAGGATCACCTCCTTGGCCCTGCTTGTGATGCATCTGTGGATGCACGACAAGGTGCAGTTAGCCTTCCTGACCGTGACCTCGCATTGGTGGCCCATGTTCATCTTGAAATCGATAATGACACCAAGATCTCTTTCTGCCTCTCTGCTTTCGAGAAGGGAGTTCCCCAACTTGTAGGTATGCTGCTGGTTCTTACTGCCCAAGTGCAGTACCCTGCACTTGTCAGCATTGAATCCCATCCTATTCTCATTTGCCCACCCCTGTAACCTGTCCAGGTCCAGCTGTATCCTGTCCCTCCCTTCTAGCATGCCCACCTCACCCCAGATCTTGGTGTCATCCACGAATTTAAACAGGTTGCTTTTCACCCCCTCGTCCAAGTCGCTAATAAAGAAGTTGAACAGTGCGGGCCCAAGGACCGAGCCCTGGGGGACTCCGCTGCTCACATTCCTTCAGGTCGAAAGTGACCTGTCCACCAGGTCGAATGTGACCTGTTATGTTGGTATGTGTCCAAACTGAGTTCTGTTCTGGTTCCCAGTCTTAAGTGAGGATGCTGCTGTTGCCTTGTCGGGGCTTTCACAGTGCAAGAGTGGGACACAGAAGTATTTTTCACAGCCTAAAGGTTCTCTTCTGTGGGTTCCTCCTGACAACCCATGTGTATCCTTGAACACTACCTTTCCCCCCTTGGTGTTTGCAGCAATCAGATGCTTGCATGCTGTTGCCAGCTTCCTTCTGAGCTGTTTGACCAGCCTGTTCATAATTACTGGCAGCTCCTTCAGGCCTGTCAATCAGTGGCTGATTCTTCCTCATCATACTCTTCACATTTCCCTCCAGTTTATCAGCCTCCGGCTGGAACTGAGGTGTGAAGAACTGTGCACAGTAATCTTGGTGCAGCTCAGCCATAGGATCCTCCGCCTCATTATTTTGGGGAGTTTGCAAGTGGAGCAGTTTCACAGAGTCACAGAAGTTTAGGGTTGGAAGGGACTGCATGAGATCAGCCCCACTGCTCTGGGCGGGAAAGACTGGTGGGGTCGAATAACCCCAGCAAGGTTGTCTGGTTCTCATTCAGGAAGTCTCTCTTTCCACATTCACTCAGTCCTGGTACGTAGACACTGGAATGCCTGCTTGATCGTGGAGGCAACTGCAGGCTCTGAGCTAAATCCTTTTTCATTTTTAAGCATCTAAGTGACACTTGGGGAGCTGCGTAGTTGCCATTGTTAGCACTTTTGCAGAGTGTGAATTTGATGTAACTACGTTTGCTGTATGCTTCCCAAGTGATCATTCTCTGAAGGCTGCTCTGTGGCTGTGTAGGTGCCTGCGTAGAACAAAATCACCTGGGAAGATGTGTAACACTGGTTTAGCCCTGAAACTTTAGCAGGAGAAAAAGCACAACCAGCAGGTGTTTGATGCCAGAGGAGGGTCCTCCTGTCTTCCAGCCCAGGAGCCTAGCATCTGGGGTACCTGCCCAAGGAGCACACAGCCCAGATGTTAGGCCCTTTCACCCAGAGGGGGTTTGAACTTGCACCTTCAACTTCCCAGCAAAGTGCTTGAACCACCAGGCAATGGGCTAGGCATCGTCTAGAGCTCTGTTCTCCAGCCCTGCTCTTGACACTGGCCTGCTGGACAGCTGTGAAGAGAAGATAAGTGGGACCAGGAGGAGGAGGACAAGCCAGACAGAAGGCTGCTTAGTGTGATGGATGCTGCCCCCAACTTCGAGAAGAGGTCTGGAGAGTGCTTTGGGAAAGAGGAGCAGGACATGCAGATTCACCACATCTGGGTCTCTCATTGCCTGGGTGAGTGCCTTAACCAGTAGGCCGTTGGGGGCTTTGCAGCGCATGTGTTCACAGGCTGATCCTATTGTACCAGAAATGGATGCAGGATTCAGACTGCCTACAAGTGCCAGAAATGGTGGTTATGCATCTGTGTCGATGCCACTTAGACACACAAAGATTCAATAGTATGGAAAAGGGATAGTGACTCCAGGGGTGAAGTTGGCCTAAGGTGCTCACCTTCAGATGATGAGGAATGAAAATGTCAGCACATTTTTAGACAGGGGGACTAAAGGGATTAGCAGTTACATTTACCTAGTGAAAGCTCTGCTAAAATCTGCATTTTTCAATGATAAAATGAAATGCCACTATATATATATATATAGTGTGTGTGTGTGTGTATAGTGCCGCCACTCCCATTGCTGCCAGACAGTAGGTGCCTCGCTGTAGCAGTGCAGGGTTTGTAGCAGTGGCACCGAGTTTCCCTACCCTGCTGTGCCAGGTCTCACGTGCTGGGCTGCAAAGACTCCAGGAGGAGGGCAGCAGGGTGGGGAGCCTGAGCCCGCAGAAGGCAGCCCATCCTGCCCCATGCACAAATCCAGCATGCATGTGCCCCCATGTCTCCCGCAGGGGTGTGCGCCCCCAGCCCTGCCTCCAGATGAGCCACCTGCAGCTCCACCCTGCTCCCCGCCTGCAGCCGTGCACTCTGGCCTCAGGCCCCAGGTGCCAACCCCCACACACCTTCCTGGCTGTGCAGCATCTTCAACCCAGCCCAACTCCCTCCCTCCCTCACTATGGGAGCCTCTATTCCTCCTGGCCACCAGACTTACCTGCAGGAGCTGCTCTCCAGGCTGCCTGGTGGCTGTGTGCATGTGTACGTGTGCACATGCACATGGTGCCCCTGCCTGACCGCCCTCCTCCCGCTCCCCCCAGCCCCTCGCAGGCTGCATCTCTGCTAACCTGCAAGGGGAAACCCATTGTTTCCCGTGTTGCTCTCCTTTAAAAAAGAAAATCTGGGTTTACCACATTTTTCCATGGCGAACAGAAAACCCTGGTCTGTGGTAATCAAGCCTTCTCTCAAATCTCTCAATTCTTTTTTCTTTTCCCATAAACTCAACAGATTTGGCTATTTAATTCTCCCACTTCTCCAGCCCTTAGGTAATTTCTTGTGGCTCTTTCCTTCGCCATTTTCCATTTTTCAGCATCTTGTCTGAAACAGCTCCGTGCAGTCTTCCAGTCCTGGTCTTTCTCAGGTAAAGTCCTCTTTCTGTCCCTACTCGTTATCCCTCTGCTTACAGCCAAGGCTCACAGCACCACTACTGAGACCTCCTGTTGACTTCCTTATGGACTTGGCCTCTTAAATCCTTTTCAGAGCAGCTCTCTTCCAGGGTATAGTCTTGCTGTTCTTCACATATGGCCTACATTGCTCCTTACTAGATAGAAACCCTTGGATTTGGTTGCGTTAGAACGTGTTTTGTTTGAATGGGCCTGTCACGCCAGTTAATCCAGATAGCTCTGTATAAGTGTGCCGCCTGAGTCACTGTTTGCCAGCCTGTGACATTTCCAGATTTCATCGGCGCTGGCTTAACATTGATGTCATTGGGAACAAATATTGTGTTGCTCCTTGCAGAACCCCACTAGAAATGTGATGAACGTTTCATCTGAGACTGTGAATGTGAGATCTGTCAATTAGTTCATAATCCAGTGAACAGCCAGTTCATAATCCAGCCACCTACCTTGATGTTGCAGAGTGCTCATTTTTTGGTCAGAGTGTTTGGCAGTGCCAAGTCAAATGCCTTTCTGAAGACTGTTACACCCACACATCTACCTTTACCAGCCAAACTCCGTATCTCATTAAAGAATGCAAGCAGATTTGTCTGCCATGCTTTCTTTTCTGTAAAGCTCTGCTTTTCTTTGAATTATACCCCTGTCTCTCAGGGGGGTTAGAATCTCATATCATCTCTCCAATGCCTCACCCAGGGCTAATATCTGACTAACCAGACTAACAAGTTCTCTGTATCTGATCAAGTAAGCTGCTGCTTATGAAAACTTAGGCATCTTTATTTTAGTTAGTCTATATGGTGCAAATCTACCCTCCCTTCTGCCTGACTTCAGACAGGTAACTTCCTTTCTCTAACCAGACTATAACTACCCAGGTCATCCTACTTGCCCTTTTTTGAGTAGTGACAATACTAGCACTCCCCAGGCTTCTGGAATCGCCCTGATATTGCATGATTTACTATCAAATTGCCATCACTGGACCAGTTATCTACTCAGCCAATCCTTTTAGGACTCCTAAGTGCAGGTTATTCAGTCTTCTCATTTAGGCACTGTCTTGCATGCTCCTTGGTTATTAATGGACTGAAAAGTAGTTCATCATCCTTGTATGACACAAATAGATCATCCTGCCTCTTTCTAACTGCAGAATAGTAATATGGGGTAAATGTATCTGCCTTTTCAACATCAGTATTAGCAATTTCACCATATCTGTCTAGTAATGGGTCTCTAGAATTTCTTTTTTGTTGTTGTTCCTGATATAATAGAAGCTTGTAAATACCCTTATCCTTCCAACCGTGGATTTTTTTCCTTGATATCTCTAGCTTCTGTTAAAATTTTCTACACTCCATAACTTCTAATTACTATTGATTGCCTTTTTCTGCCTTTTTCATGTGTACTATTATTTTATTCTAATTGCAGCTCTCTTTTCCCTCTTAGTCAGGAAGAGCAGCCCTCTTTCTCAGTTACAGGATCTTAGCGTTTTGATCCTCTTATTTTTAACAACTCTCAAATTTCAGTCATGGTTTTTCTGTCTGTTTTTCCTCCTAATCTGTTTTGCTCTAAATTTTTCCTTAGCTTTGGGAAATTAACTTTTTTTTTTTTGTTTACACATGAGTTAAACTCACTTCTTTGGGAGTGTCTTTATTTTGCCTCTATGAAGTGGGCTCAAGTCATCATCACTAGTCCCTTCAAAATGCATCAGATATGTTTGACTGCATTTGAATATCTGTCATGTTGGGTTGTAGGTGGCTAGGTCTAGCAATTACCCGGGGCATGGAGAAGCAATGGAGATCTGAAGGAGCATGCAGCGTCTCTGTGTAGGGGAGCTGGGAAGCCAGAAGCCAGGAGGTCCATCTGTCAGAGATCTGGAGGGTTGAGCAGAGTTGCAGGGTCAGAAGGCCAGCTGGGTCAGGTACCCAAAGGATTAATCCAGGAGTTGGGTTAAGGAGCTGAAGGGTCAGGCCAAACTTGGGTAGTTGGAGAATCTGTCAGAGAGCCAGCAGAGGCACGAGCCAAAGGCAGAGTGGTCTGGGTACAAGGTGGATCCCTGTTACTCAGACACTTCCTCTTCCAGACCAGGGATTTTTATAGGAAGTGGCCAGCCACTCTGGTGCCAGGGAGTGGACCAGTGCCTAGGTGAAGGTGAAAGGGTCCAACCACCTGGGTCCTGCCTGGATGTTCAGCTGGGGACATGGTGAACCAGGATGGGTGGTCATGCCAGGCAGGCTGAGGCCATGGCCTGACAATACCCTGTAAAGGAAAGGGCTTTATACCTTATTTTCATTAATGTGTATAGGTACAAGCCCATGTAAATGGAAGACGGCAGGGATGAACAATGTAAAAAAAACAGCTGGACATCAAACATATTAACATGGCATTATAATGTTTGTGCAACATCCTAATGCTCTGTGAGGAGGAGAGGCTGAAACTTTTACTTTTTTGCAGTCACGGACTCTGAATACGTTTCTTTATGAAAGCTCCATGAAATGTAACTTCCTTGCAAAGGAGGTATTTTCACAAACCTGTCGGTAGGCAAGAGGGAATACACTGTGTGGCAAACCTGCTTGAGCAGCGTTGTCGCTCAATAAAGCAGGTTTCATGGGTTTTTGCTTGTCTTAAGAAAAATCCCCCAAGACTACCATTCTGCGTGCGGGCACACACACACATACACACACACCAATATAAATAACAATTGCAAATGCAATAATAAGTAACAATGGACAGTTTGATTTTTAGTCTTTCCCAGCAGGTCTGATGGCTGGCTCTTATAAGGGTAGCATAGGACACAATTCTGCAGTTCACAGTATTCAGGTAGACTGCTACACCCATGCAGAGTCCTGTTGACCGTATTGGGACTTCGCCCAGGTACAGCAGTCTTTCCACATGCCATCAGTTGCTGGGTTTAGGCTTTGCTTCTTTAACTCAAGGGATTAATGTTACCCCATTAGGGAAGGATGTTGCATCGGTCTGCTTTGCTTAAGGGTAAGAGTATGTCTAAATAGCAGACTGCAGTGCTGTAAAGCATTGCCCATCTAATGCATTAGCATGGAGCTCTATGTAGGCTGGCATACCTTGCTGAGCTCCATACTGACCCAGCTATATGGTCCCAGTCCCAAGTTAGCTGGGGTACCTGTACGCTGCACTACATCCTAAAACTAAGTCTTAGATCTGTTTTCAAGTTAGGTGGTCCAAGGCATGGCTGCAGCAAGAGCAGCTCTTCTGCATGAGGTCCACATTCATCCAGGATGTGGTACAGCCAGACTAACTCCCCCTGCTGCCTCGAGCCCTCATCTCCCACCTCCCTGACTATCAAGCTCTTGACTGTTGTGGGGGGCAGCATGAGGGCAGTCTCCACTCCTACTGTTGCAGCTATTCCACTTTGCAAAAGGGAATTTAAGATAAATTGGAAGAGAAGGAGCAAGTTACTATAGTCTAGTGGTTGAGACATTCCCTGGGGAAGGGGAGGTTTCATTAAGATGGTTTATGCATTTTGTCCAGTGGCTGCCACTTGTAAAATACATAAATAATCCTTGGAGCAAGGTACTGAGTGCCACAAAGTCCACATCTCTTTATGGGTCTAGCTCAAGGGTGTCAAACTCATCTGGCTCCATGTACTGAGTGAGTGGCATGTGGCCAGTCTGCGGGCCAGATCAAGCCCACAGACTCCCTATCCTTCCCCTTCTACCTCCTCCTTCTCCAGCTCCATGCCCCATGTGTGTCTGATCCCATGGGCCATGGGGCAGCACTGCGGGCTGGAAGGCAGGCCATGGGCCAGATCCAGCATGTGAGCCATATGTTTGACACCCCTGGTGTAGCCCTAAGCTCCCTAGCTGTAGCTGATTCTAAACTTCTTACAGAGACCAGCCACTGGAGGGAGACGAAGATCCACACGATCTTTTGGGTTGGAAAGCCAAAACTCTTTCCAGTGAGTGAACAAGGATTTAAGAAAACTGTGGAGGCAACCCTGGTGGAAGAGTAGCCTCAGTCACTATGCTAGTGCTGTGCATCTGGATCTGGGAGTCCAGGCTTAGGATTCTGGGTTTTTTCACCCCCTTCTTTACCTAGACCCAAGCATCTGGTGGATTGTAGAGGTTGCACTGAACTGCTATTGCAACTCTTAAGTCAGATGTGGGTAATGTTGTTCTGACCTACATTTATATAGAAAATGGACACTCAAGAAGAGTTAAAGATGTTGGATGGGCAAATCTCCCATTCGTACTTGCCCCAGAGATTGTCCCCACTTACATGTGTGTGCACGTGCATGTGTGCACGTGTTTATATGTGCACCCCCACCAGTCCTCCCATTCAAGGCAGGAAACTACCCCTCCTCCTTTCTTGTGCTGTGGCAGAAGTTTAACTGTGGAAACGTTAAGTGATCTTCTTGTTTTGTTTTTGTTTTAGGCTTGGGAAAGGGAAGTATGAGGATGGAGACGGGATCAACCTGAACGACATAGAGAAGGTCCTTCCAGTCTGGCAGGTATGTGTCAGAAGCATTGTCTAGCCATGCTGTGGCTGCTGTGTTATTAGTCTCCATATGTTAGCATGAGTCAGGAAGGTGGACTCCCTCTTTCCTTTAACTGTACATGATGAGAGGTTTACCAGGCTAGTCAAATGCAAATCAGACTGCTGTGTAGCAGCAGCCTCACTAGGGGAACCACTTAGCTGACTTAGTTCATTGGGTGGCTGACCAAATGTAAGAGCTTTGAGTCTGACACCACCTCCAGTTGAGAAACTCAAGCCCAGGTTCTCCAAGGCAGGGGTCAGCAGCATGCAGCCCATGGCTGAATCTGGCCCATGGAGCCAGAGCGGGGCTTTGCCTCTGCCTGTGGCCTGTCCTAGTGTTATGCAGCAAGGAGTGCACTGGAGCCTGGCAAATGGAAATTGTGCCCACATCACATCTGCTTTTCCCCATTCCCCCCACTTCTACCTCCTTGCTGCACCTCAGGCACAGCTTCCAGCTGATGAAAAACTGAGCCAGGGTTGGGGCTGGGCACCTTCTCCCACTGCCAGCTGCTCACTGCCATGGCCCAGCCACTGCTGCCACTCCCCTCAGTCCACGGCTTTACCCCGGAGTGGAGATGGGGTGGTAAGCAGTGCAGGCAGCCTGTGGGATGCAGCAGTGGCAGCTGGGTTATGGAAGTGCACGAGCAGCTGGCAGCAGGAGGTGAGGGCAGCATGCCCCCTCCCCACCTCATGCTGTTGGCATTGTGGGTGGCACAGGGGTCCTGCTGTTGGGAACGGCAACAACAAGACTCGCAACCCCGCTCCACCATCCCACTATGGGTCCTGCCTGCTGGACCACAGAGCTGGCTCCTGCCCATGCCAGTCCAGCCAGGCTGCAGCCCTGTGCCCACTGTGGGCACACACATCTGGAGGGTCTTGTGCCCCCCTGCCTCACACACCCACACCCTGCCCCACACATGCAGGGGGCAGCAGTTTGAGAGTGAGGGGCACAAGCAGGGCTGTGGGTTGGCAGTGAAAGGCACCAGCAGGGCCAGGGGGCTGTTTTCTACTTACACTATTACTAGGGCAAGACTGACCATCCGTGTTTACTGCTGGTTCCTGGTACAAAAAAGGTTGAGACCCACTGGTCTAGAACACAGGGCTTCTTCTCCCTCAGCAAGTGCCCCAGCCACTGACCTACTGAGCTAAAAGGCAAGGCAGCCCCTGCTCCTTTGGCATCTAACACCAACTCGTCATGAATTTTCTGCAGCTAAATGTTCAGAGCTTTCCCAGCATTACACATGTCCTAGGGTACCTACACAGCCAAAGTGCAAACAACTGAGCATTTGCAGTAAGGAAGCACAGGGCAAATCCCTAACTCTGTAAGTGCCAAAAACTGTCATTTGGCAGCTATGCAAGTGCTGCTTAGGCGCTTGAAGTGGGAATAGAGAATCTGGCCCCGAGTGGGTGGTCTAAGGTCATACAAGGGGATGTGCAAGAGAGCTGAGACCTGAACTCATGTATCCTCGGTTGCGCTTCAGTACCTTGTCCACAAGACAGTGCTTCCTCTCAATTGCATCGGAAATGCACCCATCTCTGGGGTGGAGAGCAGGTGACAGCCAGGTGGAAACTACATCTATAACAACACTCACTGTATAGTAGTAGAGGAGGCAAAATAATGGCAAAGGACGATGGGTCAAACCCCTACTCTTTAAGTATTCTTAAGACTTTGAAGTCTGTGTGACGATAGCAGGGCTTTGGTTTGTAAGGTCAGATGTGCTTCAAACGGAGCGATAGCCAACATATTTAAGTTAGAAGAATGAAGGGCAGTATAGCCTATGCCATTGTTTGAACCTCTTCACCAGGGGAGCTTGGCTTCTTTCACACGGGATGTGAAAGCCATAGCCTTCATTGAAAACTATGAACCTAATTATCCTCTTTCACTGATCTTACACCTGTTTAAGTCCACTGACTTCAGTGTGGTAATCCTGATTTATACCAGGATGAAGGAGAGCCTGATTTTCCTGTGTTGTGTTGAGCCTTTGATAATGGCTTTGCTTTGAGACAAGAGCATAGTCACGTGTTACTCAAGGTCCTTAATTGTCAGTCAGGCAGACTTAAACTCCATCTTGAAGACCTAGTGAAAATGTTTAATTTGGTATTTCAACCCTGTCTGTAGGCAGATTAGTAGAATGCTTCATTTATTTCTGAGACTTGCTTATATACTCATGTATTATCACATGTGTATGTGGAAGCTAAATGCCACACAATTACTGCCATGGGTTTATCTTGTGCAATGCTGACAAGTGAAACACTTCCTGACAGCTGGCTTAATCCTGATGTATCATTGTTAACTAGATTTGAATGTAGTCATGCAGTGCTGGCAATGACTGTTTTGCTGTTTTGCATTACCTTGGTTTCAGTGAATCTTAGGGATATTCAGAAAGGTATCAGTGCGAGAGTGTTAAAAGAGCCCCCTTCTTATTTCACATCCGTTCATTTTTCCCAGATTGATGCTATTTTTATCTCAAAGCCCCCAAAACATCTTTTCAGCTCAGAAGGGTACGAGGTCTTCCCCTGTCTCAGTGTTGAAAAATCTTACTGCTATCAAAGATCATCATTATCCTAAAACAGTATCATTATCCAGCTTATAAAAAACCATTAATAACAACTTTTTGCTTTCTAACTGGACAGTTCCTGTCCTGTTCTCTTGCCAAGGCTTGCTAAGCGTGTGTTGACAGTTCCCTGTAAGTGAGGGAACAAACCAGTAGGAGGAGAAAATTAGACCAGATGCTTGACTATGTTTCTGCTACAGTTCCATGACATATATAATATAATATAATATAATATAATATAATATAATATAATATAATGTGTGTGAATATGGGTATATGTGTGTGTATGTATATGTGTGTGTGTGTGTATATAATGTATGTATGTATGTGTGTGTGTGTGTATATGTGTGTGTGTGTGTGTGTGTATATAATGTATGTGTGTATATAATGTATGTATTATGTGTATGTGTGTGCATATCATATATATATTAACTGGTTAAGAATTTGGAGGCATTCCTAGGCCACAGCGCGTTAATTAGGAGCACCGAGATTGGGAGAAGGGGAGCCTCCTTAGCTGTTCCAGGTTGCCTTGGAAATTTGGTTTCCTTTTATTTGGGTTTACACCAGAGATGGGGTCTGTATCTAACTCTGTTCCTGGACACACACGTCTTTGGACTGAGATGTGTAGCTGATGTTTGCTGTGGGATGTATGATGGATCAAGCAGAAACTTAAAATCTGAGCCCCTTTGAACTTTTGCAATACTCAGGGTCATAATCAAGAGTTTTCTTGCTAGAGCCCAGCTGTAGCTTTTAGAGAAAATGTCTTTATTCATTAACATCAACACTGTAACGGGGTGAACGAAGAAATATCTTCACTGACAGTTTGTTCTGGGTAATAACTCTTGTCCCAGGCTTTGGTTTGGAAACTGAAATCTTTAGACCATTTTTTACTAAGAGTAGGGTAGATTACGCTTTACGTGGCGCGGTGCATTCTGCCATCTTGTGGGCACGTGCATTAGGACATCTGCAAAGCAAAATCTTGTTTCTGATGCTGTTGCTGGATATCAAATTTTGATTGCTGCTTTGCTTTCTGTGTTTTCAATCCAGGCCCAAATTGTTTTGTTGTATTTGGTAACAACCCCCCATTGTTTCGAAGGGAATTACAGAGATGTCTGTGATAAATAAAAGAACTGGGGTGAAGCAGTTTGCAGCGGGGCCTGTGCTTCTCTTCATATTGGCACGGGGCCTCTCAGATTGGAGAGCCTCCTGAAAAGAAATAGCGACACATGGCATGCAGTACATTGTAGGACTCTAGCTGCCTGTGAATAGTACTCAATTCATGATGACAAAGTGTAACATGTGCAGATGCATTTAAGTTGCATGGGTGCCTAAGTCTCATTAAAAAAAAACGGGAATTAGACAGCTAAGTCACTTAGGGCTTCTTTACATGTGCTCCGGGTGTGCAGTGGGAGGGAGGAGCGGGATGCTTTAATTCGAGCCGCTCTAGTTAAAGCACCCGCAGTGTCTCATGTATTCAGCATCCCACGCTTCAAAATGGTGGTGGGCGCGCTTTGACTGCAGCTTGTTCAATGGGGGTGCCAGATGCATGAGACGGGGAGCACGCTAATTATCACGCTCTAGCAGACTCAATTAATCAAGTCTGCTCCAACACACTGTAATTACAGCACATTGGAGCAGTGTCCCCGCATGTCTACAGGTACCCTTACATGCTTTTGAAAATCTTACCCAAACAGACTGCTACTTGGGGGTTTTTCAAGGACATAGGGAAGGGAGAAATAACTCTTGAAGGTCAGTATTCTTTGCTCATAGTACCTGTTCTTTCTTTCATGGATTTTTGTTACAATACTAGCGCAGAGAAGCTCAGCTCAAATGCAGCAGCATCTTTTCATTATCCTCTTAGTTTTTTCCTGGTTGACCACGTGGTTTGACAGAGGCACAGAAGACGAATTCACAGGCATGACATTAGGTTCATTTCCTCTCTCTAATCTCTTCCGAGTTAGAATATCCCAGATCACCCTTAAATTATAAGGAGGCCCCAAAGCGCTACAAATGTCAATTCAGAATCCCGGCGCCCTCTTTACATCGAGCATTAGTAACTGAATACGCATGTGCCTGATGTAAGATAAATATTCCCAAATGATGCTAGCCCCTTTGTGCAGATAGGAAGTCTGCATCACAGAGGTGAGATGATTGTCTGTGGTCACAACCCGGAAGTGGGTTGCAAAGATGCAGTGAAAACCCAGTCGTTCACCTGTTTCTGGTTCCCATTTTGGAATTATAAAAAGCACGAGAGAAAAGTACACAAGTAGCTACGAGAAATGAAATGCTACCATCATCAGCTTGTGCCTTCCCAGTAATCATGGAAGACAACCTTGAAAGAATGTCGTTGGTGTGTTGAGATATCCACCTCCTCTTCTGTCTTTCTTGTGTGTCGTTCTTTCAGCGATGCCGGCTCTTGCAAAATGATCACGAGAGTTGCGATTTCTAAGTAAAATTAAGTCTGACTCACGATCCCGCGACAGAACTCTCAGATCTCGGGGTTTTTCTTCTGGTGCGTGTAGAGCCATGCCCAGCAGGTAAGTCTGTGCAGGGGAGGGGGCAGGGGGGCAGATCGAGGCCCCCACAGTGAGGGAGGGAGTGGGGCAGGGGCAGGAGCAGGAGTTGGGTTGAATGGTGCCCCGGGGCCAGTGCAGGTCGTGCGGCTTGTCTAGAAGCATGGGGGGTAAGGCGGAGCGTGGCTCCCCGCCGCTGCACACACCCCAGGGGAGGCATGGGGGGCATGTGCCCCCTGGATTTATGCGTGGGGCAGAGGTGGGCTGCCCGCTGTGGGCTGGGGCTCTGCACCCTGCTGCCTTTGCCTCGGGAGCTGCGCACTGGCCATGCTGCACGTCCCCTGCCCACCCAGTGACAGGAGCCACAACGTGGCCTCGTGCGAGGCTTCCAGGACAAAGGCACCATGGTGCAGAGCCCTAGCCTGCAGCAGGCAGCCTGCCTGTGCCCCACGCACAAATCCACAGGGCGCATGCCCCCCGTGCCTCCCCTGGGGTGTGCGCAGTGGCCGCACTCCCCGTCAACCCCCATGCTTCTGGATGAGCCGCCTGTGGCTCTGTCGCACAACACACACCAGCCCTGGGGCCCCATTCACCCCGGCCCCTACCCCTGCTCCACTCCTTCCCTCACTGTGCGGGCCTCGATCTGCCCCCCGCCCCTTCCCCTCCACATACTTACCTGCTGAGTGCTGTCGGGAAAGTGCTAAACGCACAACAGTCCAGCAGATGTCATCTCAGTCATAGCAGGTAGGAATTTTTAATTTAATTTTTCTAAAGCATTATCAGTTGTAGTAATATAGTTTTTGTATAAATCTCCAACCAAATAGAAGTTAAGTGACTAATGGCATTTATAAACCAACAGTCAATAATACCTATATTGGTTTAAACTTCAAAAATAGCATCTCATGATTTACATACCAAATCTCATGATTTTTAAGAGTTTGTCTCTTGAGTTTTGACACAGCTGGGTTGGCAATACTGTTCTTTAGACAGAAGCAAACGCTTCTCGAAGATGGTTAGGCTGTATGTTGCACTGACATGACCAGTTATGTCGTTGTACAGTATCGCTAATTAAATGTAATGAATATTTTTCTATCCTGTAGAGGGAGCATTGTCATAAACATTAGACCTCTGCTTCTCCGTGTCCCCATACCCTCCCTGCCACTCGGAATGGCTGACTGCAAAACATGTAAGGTAGTGGAGGAGCCAGCATTAGGATTTTTTCATCTTAAAAACTAGCTTAGGCCAAAACCTATCGTTATTTTGGAAAAGGGCAAACTTGAAAAAAAAGAGTGGCTTTAGAAATCTTTAATCAAGAATAGACATACCTGCACCAAAGGACCTTCTTCTAGTCAACTTGAAGCCTCTGGACTTCAAAGCAGTCTTGGATGGCATCCGCTGGTGAAGGGTTTGGAGGTGTCAGCATCATGGAAGAAGTCTAAGAGGAATCCTACTTCCATAAATGCTCTGGGAAATTTTATTGATAGCTTCAGTGGCAGCAGGATGTGTCAAGGTATTTTGAAAGGACACTGCAAATAGTAACTAGTGACTAAATCTCTGCCTGGAGCATTGTTACCCTTAAAGGTAATATTTTGCAGCTTTTGTGCTAGGGGAAAAAGTCAGCACGTAATGCTACTATGCATCCACAAAGCAGCATATCAACATTGCAGTAATGTGTTATTCTCCATTCTTACAATCTAGAAACTGTGGCACAAAGATAAAGTGATTTGCCTCACATCATGTAAGTTAGTGATAGCGCTGGAATCAGATCAGAGGCGTTTCTGGCTCTCATCCCTATACTGATTCTCTTTGCTTCCAAATTTAAATGCCTCAAAGCACAGAGCTCCAATTCCAGCAGAGAGATGACATGACAATATTTCGCTGACAGTGGATGGCAGTGGATTTTTAGCCATGTCATTGAGTGCATGGTATATTTGTACAGACACGCTGACAGATTTTACAGAGTCGCATAACTGCACACACTTTAAAAATAATTCTGCAAGAAGCAAATTTCCTACTGTTCCCTTTTCTCAGTAAACTGGAAACTGCATTGTCAGTCATGGTCTAGACAAAGAGGCTTATAAAGAAGCTGTCTCAGGAGAGTCATGAAGCAAAGACTTGCACCCAAAATTAGTATTGGAAAGAAATACCCCCAATGAAGAAGGATCATCTCTATTTTAGAACAGAATGGCTTGTTGATGCAAAGTCCCTACAAGGAGAGATTGATACTGGTTCCCGGCCTGTTGTATGTGTGTATGTCTGTCGGTGCACTTATCTCCCTCCTCAATGAAGGTTTCTCCCATTCGAAACACTACAAGAAAACTTTTGAAATTTAATCTTACCTTGAAAAACTCTACTGCTGAGGAGCTGGTAGCTGCACATGCATGTTGCCAGTAGAGATCCTATGTTATTTGATAGGTGAAAGCAAAAAAATCTGTGACAGCCGTTTTGCATGGAGGGTCTGGAAGGCGTTATAAGAAGTTCCTCAATCAAGGTTGTCCCTCAACATCTTGAAAGTTTGTTGGGTGAACGCTTGGACTCCTACTTCCAGGCCGTTCCAAACCATCCCCATGGGCCATTAAATCTCTCCTCATTTATTTGCTCGTGTACCTCTTAGAGCATGAAATGGTCCTTTGCAGAACAAACTGGACACGGATGCCCTGAAAGAGGCATACATTAAACACAGGTCACCAAGTCAATATGCTGTCACTTGGATTGGATTTGAATGAATAGTCATAAGATACAGCCTGATGTAGTTAGTTCGACCCTTGTTTTCTTCTTTGTTAGATTTAAAAAACAGAAGGAAAAGAAAAGCTCTGGTTGAGATTGTGTTTTTCCTTAACAATGGAAAAAAAGGACATTTTTCCTTAACAGTGGAGCTTTGATTAGTACAGCTGGCTGGACTGCCTTCTCCCAAACCTGTTTGCAGTGTACGTTTGATGCTTGGCTCTTTTTGTAAGTCCTCTAGAATATGGGCAATCCCCACTTAACACTGTTTCACTGAGCGCTATTTCGCTACAATGCTCATTTTAAATTGACACCGGATTTCACTTAGCGCTCAGCAAGTTTCATTATAACGCTCATGGTCGTCATCTTGGGTCATTAAAAAGAATTGTGTTCGCCATCTTAGGTTGTCAAATGCTTTCAGTTTTGCTTAATGCTCGGTATTTCAGAAACCAATGAAGAGTGATGAGGATTGCTTCACTTTTGTGCAGACAGTTAATGAGCACAGCCGCCATGCGACTTCCTCCCAAGGCAGGGAGCTCTGCTGCAGGTGGCAGAGAAAGGGGGAGTTCCTTAAGCTTGCAACGTTCTCTCTAGTGAATTTTAGCATGTGTGATTGGCACCAAACAAATAGCCTTTGCATCCCTGGAAGAGGACAGCAGTGGGAGTGCGAGTCTTCATCACTCTATAGGCCTCAACCCTAACATGGAGATGTGTCTCCATAATTCATCTAACCGTTGACCTCTCTGCAGAGGCTGCCAGTTGAGATTGAACTGTTGTGATGGTGGGTTTGGGGACATGGTCTCCAGTCTAGTGGCGTTGTCTAGAGAGCTCCAAAATCATATGGTGTGAAGCTGCAAAGTCATTTGGTGGTAATAACAACATGCCATTGAAGTAGTTAGCTAAGGCCTGTACTTGGATTTCCCTCTGATTTCCCATAGTTGCTAGCACTGGTCTAGCTGAGGTAACTGGTGGTAGTGGTAGGATTCCTAGTGTAGATCATATGCAGTTGTCATGTTAATCTCTACGCTATCCAGACCGGTGCTACACAACACGGTAGTTAAAAGCACCTGGATTCCTGGCCAAGCTAAGTCATTCCCCTGCTGCCTTGTACCTGTGATCCCATCGCTAGAGGGGGAAAGTCTGCATGTTGAGTTCTCTCCCAAGCTATGCAGTTGCAAGCTGCTATGCAGATGGATTGGGCACAGAGGTACTTGGAGCTGATAGATGATGCTCTTGAAAATGTCATTGTTGTTTTATTAGCCTTATCAGTCCAGCGTCGGGTGCTGCTGAAGCCTTGAGACCCAGCTGTTTGGTACGGTGCCCATTACTTGGAGTAGTTCCCCTGGCACCTTCCCCACTGTTCCTTTGGGCTTCCAAATTACTTAGTTGCATCTCTGCTCGCTGTTTGCAATGCTGCAAACTCTCTAGCCCACCCATGCCCCTACCCCTTCAAAACTGGATTTTTCCAGAGGATATATCCTGGCTGCTTCTGGTTGCTAAGCAACTATCTGCCATTCAGCACTCTCTGGCAAGCGAGCGAGCATGCTTCACCCTGTTGAGCCAGTAATTACCATCAGCAATCCCTTCCAGCATTGCAGCCAGCGCCCGCTTTGCACCTGCCTAAGATGTCGGGTGGAAGAGAGGCAGGCCCTAGGATGGGACGGTCATGCTGCTGCAGAGCCCAGTTACTCATAACCAGCTCCTTGGGGTTATGAGTAACCCACGTGTCCATAGATGTCACGATGCACGACTGTTGGTATGGGCAGGGAGTCCAGCCTCAGACACCGCAAGCCTCTGGCACGTGAGCTAAAGGCATAATCGTATTAGCTGTCTAATAGGCTCTAAACCTCACTGGAGATGGCCGCTAGGGGCAAGTGTGATCACATGTGCTGAGCTAGATCCGGACTTAGTTGCTGGGGGTTGCATTAGCAGAGGCCGTGATGCTCTGAACTCATCGTCGTCGGTCATGGCTGCAACAGCATTCTTAAACAATGGAGAAGGAGCATCAGAGCATCACTAAGATCTGTACCAAGCATGGTAAATGTGTTTTGGGCGACATCTGTGTGCTGGTTTGTGTTCTAACTTATAAAGGAGAAAAAAGAGAGAAAAAATATTTGGTATCTTGCCAAACTGAGCTCAGTGTCAGCAGGTGCATCTCTTCTGTAATCACTAAAGCAATCCCCTCCCATGTCTGTTGATCATTTTGTTTCCTCCAAGCAGGTCAGCACATAATAGTATGCAACTGGGGAATATATTGCTCCCCTCAAGTATCTGGTAATTGTTCAGGTTGGAAATGGGATGCTATAACTAAATGGATCACTGAGGCAATCCAATGTGGTACCATCCAGGTTGCTAATAGAAATGCTCTTCCAGTGCTCTACCTCCCTACCCTTGGCATTGAAATCATATTGGTTTTCCCACCCTCGACATGAACAGGCAAGCAGCTGTACCATTTTCAAGAAGGTGAGTGTTACTTCTTCTCAGAGCGCATCCACTGTAATTGTTCAGTCTGTCCACACTTACCCCGCAGTAAGGTAAACTGGTAATTTAGTCCAGTTGCACTCAGACTAAAGCCCCCCGATTCAGCAGTAGGCCAGGGCCGAGTGGGGGAGGCAAACAGCCGCAGCAGTAATCCCCGGGTGCTGGAGCTATGCTGATACAGCAGCACCAGCAGCTGCGACATCCAGCCCCAGAGGCCAAATCCAGCTACAGAGGTGGGTTCTCGTCTAACAAGTCTGCAGGCTGCATGACCCACCTCTGCAGATTGGATCTGGCCCATGGACCATATGTTTGACACCCCTGGTTTACACTTACTATAACATTTGTGGTAGTGTAAGATTGATGTAGCTATATGATGGTCCAGAAATTATGCAAGATGCAAGGATTTTTTAGGATGATATCTTTTATTGGGCCAATGATGTAGCTGGGATAAGGTTAGACAAGGTTTCAAATGCAAGACATCCTTGCCTATAAAATTGATGTTAGTTTATGTACCCACTGAATTTAATCCACTGCATTTTCGTGTGTGCCATTTTTCAGAGATGCCATTTCAATGTAACAGGCTAGCTTCCCATTTCCCAAGGGTCTTTGCAGTATGTAACCACTACAACTGCTGTGGAAAGTCCCTGTCTGGAAGCCAAGGTTCACTTGCAGATAGGTCACAAGGTGGCTCACAGGAAGACTATATTGAAGCTCCACTGTTGAGTGAAATGAGCTTGGTCTTTTTGTCCTGTGGCTTGCAGTTAGGTGTGATCTTTTCACAGCATCTTCTATAGGCCGTTCACCTTAATTGATAATGACAGTCTTTTTGGGAGATGCAGAAGGCTGAGTGAATGCATTGGTTTAATCACCTCTGACCCTCTTTAATGAGAGGGTCACTCTCAAGATAGAAGTAAGGTCACTTAGAAGGCAAGGCAGATGATACTTGCACTATTGTTGTCTTTGATACATTGGAAAAGAGAAGTCAGGGATGAGTTTGGTTTGCAGGGCACAGAGTTCATTAGCCTTTATGAACTTGAGTGTTTTTTTACAAGTCAGCGAAAACAAAGGCAGAGTGTGTGACCTGCATCAAATGTAATGTCACTGGTGCCTATCAGGGATGCAGAGAATGGGTGACCCTATTTTGCAAATTAGAGTGGCATCTTTTCCATGCTGTGGACAGGCTTTAAGACCAATTGCAAACCTACAGCATGCTGGAGAAGGAGGGGGAGGAAAAGGTTGGCTGAGTTTTCACCCCAAATTTCCAGAAAACTTTTACAAGCCCTGATCTCACACTACCACCGTATAAATGTTGCTCATAATAAGTGTGAACACTGACACATTTTTCCTGAGCGTTGCAGCTGTGTTAGAAAAGAGTGATTATTATTGAACTTGGCAAATCCAGGACGTCGTCAACACGGCCACTTCCAGAAACCTCAGGGAAAAGACCAATCCATCTGACAGGCCACTTCTCATTGTCAGAGTTGAGAACAGAGAGGGATCACATTTCTCAGAGCTATGCTTGTCTGCTGTCAGCCAGCTTGTACAAACTGCTTGATATGGGTTGTGCTTGCCTTACATTTTTAAGGATTTCTTCACAAGCAAATAAGCGTGTGTGTGTGTAAATCTAACAATTTTAGATTCCAGACCTCAGGGTGGTCCTGAAAACATCCGACTTTGAGGTGTCCCAGTCCTCTCTCTGCTCTTCAGATGGTTTAGGAAACCTGTAACAAAATGTTCTTACCAACTCCAAATTCATCCCAAGTTTCATAGAGATTTGAATCTTTCAGAGCAACTGATGGGACCACCGAGTCGCCACATCAGGCCAAGGCGTTGATGCTCAGTGAGAACTGCACCCGGACTGTTTTGAGGATCCAGACTTTCTTGAGGCACCGTTGTGTGATCTGGGAAGTCTCCGGTGACATGCTGAGGCGACTGGAGCCGTAGACCCCTTTGTGTCACTGTTACCACCTGAGAAAGTTGGTGGTCCTGGAGAGAGATTTCTATCTTGCTGCTTTGAAGGTTTGGAGCAGGCCTGCTAGCTTCCCCTGGATGTAGAAAGAAGACCATAGCTAGACATCTGCTTCCCTGAACTCACTGCAGGCAGGAATTGGGTTGCAGGCCATTGTCCTCCTTGAAGACAACAGGAGGGAAAGCAAGAGGTGCTTAAGTTTGTTGGCAGAGAAGAAGGGGGGAATCCTAGCTTCCCGTTTCTGTGAAAACTAGACAAAGCTGTAGCTTTGATTCAAGGTTTCAGGCTGCATTGAAAGCCAACAGTCAAAATGAAACTCAGGGAGCCAGTCCACATCAATCAAACTGAAAGGAGCCCTTGTGTGAACAGGAACTGCCAAGTCTCTCTGCTTGGTGACTAATGCCTGGCTGGTTTGGGGAAGCACGTCCAGGCTCCCAAAACAGAGCGCTAGAGGGCACTGCAACACTTGTGTGGAAGGGCTGGCAGGCCTTTTGGCATGGACTCCGGTAGTTAAACAAAGCTATGCGGAGAGGAAGCTGTACAGGAGACGGAGGGTGTCACTTTTTCCAAATAGAAAATATACTGTGTGCGGTGGTTACATTTCCATATACATCCTGAACCAGGGTCATGCCACGCTCTCTTCCCACTTAAATCACTGCAGCTGACCTCGGACTACCCAGCACCCCCCCCGCAGCCTGGGATCTGCATGTGGCAGCTCTTGGAGAGAGGGGCGGTGGGAGCTGCTTTTTACTGATTTCAAGCTGAAATCGATTAGCGCCTGGTGGGAAACGTGTGGCAAGTCGCTGGGCTAATCATGGCGGGCCAAGCCATAAACCTGGCCCACAAATATAATAGACTCGTGTGTGGCCCTCGTGCCTGGCGGAGCTGAGGGTCTCTCTGTCTTACCGTGTTTATCCTCCCAACTCGGGTAAGGCTGGGAAGTCCCGTTATTCTCCTTTTTTTACAGGGAGAGACCTTGAGTACTAAGAGAGCTTAGGGGAAACTCCTCAGTGATTTAAGAGTCTGTGCCCTGTTGACTTTCAATGAGATGTAGGCTCCTTGCAGCTTTTCTGAAGTGCAACTTAGGTTCTTTTGGGAGCATTGGCTGTAGCCCAAAAGCTTGCAAAGAGCAATCTTTCCAACTATTTAGTTGCTCTAATAAAAGATATCACATTTACCCAAAGAATCTTATCAGCCATTACATTATTTGGAACTTCCTACCCTGAATGAATGGATACAGATCTCTCAGCAAGTCGGTGCCACCGCTCAGAATTGTGTCCAGGCTTCCTGAATTCGTGACTGGTGCCTTTAGTCCCCAACTAACTTCCCTTTTCTTGGGCGAACTTGCCAGTGAATCTAGGGACTGTCCGTGGCAATGTTTTGGGTTTGGTCCATCATTCTTTAATGCTAGCAGATGTGCGTCAGTTGGAATGAATTACTCAGCAGTCCAAAAGGTGGTTTCAGGGGTATAAAGAAGAAACTGGGGCCACATTGGTAGCCATAGGAGAGTGCTGTAGTGAGTCTTTGAGCACCTGGATGAGGGGAAGGAGGAGCAGGGCCAAAGGGAAGTCTGGGACCAAAAGCAGCGGATAGGCACTGGAAGGAAGAACAAAGTGGTGCTGGCTGGGGGGTAAGCAGGAGAGTTGTGGGGACGTAGGCAGTGTGAGACAAGCATGAACAGTTCTCTAGCTGCAAATTGACTGCTGCTTCATGGTCAGGATCCTCCAGGAGGTAG